>NC_142888.1:64353951-64661129 GCF_051225735.1 Oryctolagus cuniculus
AATCAGGAGAGAAATTAATGCAATCCAGTTTGACCAATGACATTTGAGCCTATAGATTAAATGCTTTCTCATATAGAATAATACAATCATTCACTTTGTTGTATTTCATTGAAGTATTGGTATGCAAAGATAGCAACTTGCAATGCTACAAATAAAAGCATGGAGTTTAATCTATGCCTCACATAGAAGGGTAATCGAAGGAAGAAGGTAGACAAATTTTTATTGTACTAAGTGAAAGAAATCTACATGAGCTTAAGTTACAATCAGCTTAAATTTGTAATTAAATACTAGAATATTGTCTTTCGCTTATTCAGTGTATCATTATTTTATGGAAACTAATGACCAATTAGAATTTATTTTTCAGCACTGTTTATAAAATTATAACCAATTTCACAAAAAGTCAGTGAAACAGAATTCTTATGCTGGAATGAACATTCAGCAGAGGGCACTATACAGCACAAAAAAGAAAAGCAAAATTGTTGCACACAGCATTTATAGTTTAAACATATAAGGATAAGGAGACTGTGATTCTCGACTCCATCTCAAAATAACTGAAAAGAAGGCTTACATTGGTTAAAAAAAAAAACTGAAAACATAAACATCAAGATCCTTTCCTTTTCTAAACTTCTGTGTAACTTAAAAGTCTACATTATGTATTTTGGCATAGATCTTATTCTTCTGTTGTTTCATGCCTGCACATTATGTTTACCCAACAGGATTCCTTAAAGGTAGGAAACAGGAACAATTCATGTAAATCTTGCAAATCTACCATTCCTTTCCTAATGCTAAATATATTAGCTAACACTACTTAAATTTGTTTTAGAAGGTTGGATAGTTAACCAAGACAACAATTAACATCAACCATCTATCACATTTCTGTTTCATAACAAATAAATGAAGATTTAATAATTTTCAAATATTACTGTTCATCTTTCCATTAACTGAACATTTACTATGTGATAAGCCCTGTACTAATCTATACACAGATACACACACACTACATATAAAAAACACTGAAGTTTTCACTAAATGACATGATTCACAGAAACATTTTTCACTGATAAAGTCAAATTGATTGTAAAAAAGTTTAAATCCTATTGAATGGAGAAAAACCTGGAAGCATTTCCCCTAAGATCTGGAAACAAAGATGCCCACTCTCACCATGGCTATGTAACATAGTCCTGGAAGTTTTAGTGAGAGCCATCAGACAAGAAAAAGAAATCAAAGGAATAAAAATAGGGAAGAAAGAAGTCAAACTATCTCTATTTGCAGATGACATGATTCTATATATAAAGGATCCAAAAGACTCCACTAAGAAACTATTGGAACTCATAAAAGAGTTTGGTAAAGTGGCAGGATATAAAATCAACACACAAAAATCAATATCCTTTGTCAACACAGACAATGCCATGGCTGAGAAACACCTTTTAAGATCAGTCCCATTCACAATAGCTCCAAAAAGAATTAAATACCTTGGAATAAATTTAACCAAGGATGTCAAAGATCTCTATGATGAAAATTACAAAACAGTAAAGAAAGAAATAGAAGAAATTTAAAAATGGACAAATCTTCCATGTTCATGGATTGGAAGACTAAACATCATCAAAATGTCCATACTACCAAAAGCAGTTTACAGATTCAATTTAATCCCAATCAAAATATCAATAGCATTCTTCACAGATCTAGAAAAAAATGATGCTAAAATTCATATGGAGGCACAGGTGACCTTGAATAGCTAAAGCAATCTTATGCAACAAAAACAAAGCTGGGGACTTCACAATACCTGATTTAAAGACATACTACGGGGCAGTTATAATCCAAACAGCTTGGTACTGGAACAAAAACAGATGGATAGACCAATGGAACAGAATAGAAACTACAGAATTCAATCCACGCATCTATAATCAACTTATCTTTGACAAAGGAGCTAAAATCAATCCCAGGAGCAAGGACAGTCTCTAATAAATGATGCTGGAGAAACTGGATCTCCACATGCGGAAGGAAGAAATTATACCCATACCTTACACCTTACACAAAAACCCACTCAAAATGGGTCAAAGAATTAAATTGGTGACCTGATACCA
This sequence comes from Oryctolagus cuniculus, assembly GCF_051225735.1. Lineage (NCBI taxonomy): Eukaryota > Metazoa > Chordata > Mammalia > Lagomorpha > Leporidae > Oryctolagus > Oryctolagus cuniculus. The sequence goes on from NC_142888.1 coordinate 64,356,036, forward strand.
TCAAATTTCTAGAGAACATTGGGGAAAACCTGCAAGACAAAAGCAAAGACTTGGAAAAGACCTCAAAAGCACAGGCAATCAAAATCAAAATGGAAAAATGGGATTACATCAAGCTGAGAAGCTTCTGTACTACAAAAGAAACACTCAGCAAAGTGAAGAAGCAACCAACAGAACAGGAGAAAATATTTGCAAACTACATGATGGATAAAGAATTAACATCCAGAATCTATAAAGAGCTCAAGAAATTCAACAACAACAAAACAAACAATCCAGTTAAGAAATGTACATTACATTTCAGGTACTCTATTAGTTACCTTGGATCAAGGAACACATATTATATCTGTCTTTTTGGGACTGGCTTATTTCACTAAGTATAATGGTTTCCAGTTGCATCTATCTTGTTGCAAAAGACAGGATTTCTTTTTTTTTTTTTTTTTTTTTTACAGCTGAGTAGTACTCCATAGTGAAAATGTAATGTATTGGCGTGAAATAGACATTTTGATATCCAGTGATTGTTTATAACCCTTGTCTCTTCCATTGAGGAATAGTGTTTATTTTTTTCTTCATATTATTTGTTGAACTCTTTTGCTTATTGTAGGATTAACTATATGATCATTAAGTAAACTGAAAATAGATCTTTGTAAAATTAAGAGTGGGAATGGGAGAGGGAGGAGGAGGAAGGGTTGGAGCATGGGTGGGAGGGAGTATAGGGGGTGAAGTGTCACTATGTTCCTAAATCTGTATACATGAAATACATTAAACTTGTATAACTTAAATAAATTTTTTTAAAAAATTTGAATAATAAAAATGATAAGAAACCATTTGCATGCATTAATTCTTAATAAAATATTAATTATAATGCTTCATCTAAGCTCATACTTACTGAGCACCTACTATTTGTAAAATAGTTTGTTGGAAAAATCAAAACATACAAAGCTTTATGCCAGTTTCAAGAAGGCAACAATCTAAGAAAGAAACAATCAGATGCACAAAGTACCATTTTCTTCAGTTATGTCTTTTGACCTTTGTTCTATGAAACTCGTCTGAAATGCATTGAAGAACACTGAATAGACAGTAGACATGTCTGGGACATTGACAGAGATGAGGCTAGCACCTAGCAACAAGAATGCCAGAGTGAGTATGGGCCAACATTGTGTCATCTACAAAGCATAAGTCAGGCAGTTTGAAATTGTTGCAAACCACAATAAGGAGAAAGAGGAATCACAGTTGAATAAGAGTAATCAAAAGGAAATATTTTAAATAAGTTTAGAAGTACTTTTGAAAGAGATGTGGATTAATGAAAAGGAACAGGAGGGTTTTCCAGGAAAGAACGCATCTTGAGTCATGGAAATGGAAGCAGATTAAAATGCCTGCAGGGGCCAGCATTGTGGCATAGAGGGTAAAATCACCACCTATAGTGCCGGCATCCCATATGGATGCTGGTTCAAGTCCTGGCTGCTCCACTTCCAATCCAGCTCTCTGCTATGGCCTGGGAAAGCAGTCCTTGGGCCCTTGCACCTCCGTGGGAGACCTGGAAAAAGCTCCTGGCTCCTGGCTTTGGATCAGTGCAGCTCCAGCTGTTGCAGTCAATTGGGAAGTGAACCAGCGGATGGAAGACCTCACTCTCTCTGCCTCTCCTCTCTCTCTCTCTGTAACTGTGACTTTCAAATAAATAAATAAATCTTTTTTAAAAAAGTGCCTGCAGAAGAATAACCATGACAGAGTGAAATGTATAGCCAAATAGGTCAAACAGGCAAAAGATGAGATAGTATAGGAGTTTATGGTATCCTGTAAAGAACAAAAATTAGAGATTTGCATTTTAGTGCAGAAAAGAGATGGTCTCAGAGACATTGAGGAGAAAGGACTAAGATTTTGTAGTTCGGATGTGACAAAGGAAGTGAAGTCATTATTATTGTTATTGTTATTATTATTATAAAATTAAAAGCCTGGGGGATTAGGTGACACTATTAACAAGATGGAAAAAAGTAGAAAATGTAATTTATATCCTTTATTTAGTTTCTTAGTGACTAACATCCTACTTCAGGGACTTCAGACTAAACTAACAAATACACTTGTTCATATAACATATTCTGAGGCTGCTGTAGAGACATTCAGGCTATCATTATTTTATTTGTATTTATTTGAAAGACAGAAAGAGAGACAGAGAGACAGAGATAGTTAGACTGACAGAGCTGCCATCCACTTGCCCACTCCCCAAATGTCTGCAATGGCTGAGGCTAGGCTGAGTGGCAGGAACACAGTAACTTGAGCCATCATCACCACCTCCCAGGGTCTGCATTAGCAGGAAGCTGGGGTAGGGAGCTAGAGATGAGCACAAAACCCAGGCACTCAGATATGAAATGCAGGCATCTTAACTGCTAACCTAAACACCAGCCCCAAATGTTATTTAAAATATGTGCTCTTTTCCATTATTTGAACCTATGAATATAATTGAGTTTCTTTTTTTTTTTTTTTTTTTGACAGGCAGAGTGGACAGTGAGAGAGAGAGAGACAGAGAGAAAGGTCTTCCTTTGCCATTGGTTCACCCTCCAATGGCCGCCGCGGCCAGCGCGCTGCGGCCGGTGCACTGCGCTGATCCGATGGCAGGAGCCAGGTACTTATCCTGGTCTTCCATGGGGTGCAGGGCCCAAGCACTTGGGCCATCCTCCAGTGCACTTCCCTGGCCACAGCAGAGAGCTGGCCTGGAAGAGGGGCAAGCGGGACAGAATCCGGCGCCCTGACCGGGACTAGAACCTGGTGTGCCGGCGCACAAGGCGGAGGATTAGCCTAGTGAGCTGCGGCGCTGGCCTCTAATTGAGTTTCAATAAGCAATTAAATAAATAGCAATATGAAGAAACTACTGCACTCAAACATTTCTGCTAGAGTGACAGTACAATGTCAAATTTTCTAGTAACTACAAAGTTTTCACATTTTCTAGATGTGTATGGCATCAGTATGGAGACCTATAGTGTTTTGCATAGGATTTAGTTACACTAACCTTACCATCCTGAAGACAAATTCAAACATTTCATAGTTGTTGAATATTTTTCTATTCTTCTTCAAAAACTGCTCATTGATTATATAAAGATTCTCAGAATCATTTCTAGTTCAGTTTCTCCTAGCTTTTCTGGTAAGACAGTGAACCAATAAATATTAACTATTTGCCATGTGCTAGATACCATGGAGCGACAATGAAGGTCAAGGAATATATTAATTTCTTACTGCTGCTTTAAACTTTGTGACTTAAATCAGCCAAACTGGGACCAGCATTATGACAACAGGTAAAGCTGCTGCTGTGATGCCAGCATCCCATATGGATGCTGGTTTGTGTCCTGGCTATTCTACTTCTGATCTAATTCCCTGATAACAGCCTGGGAATGCAGTGGAAGATAGCCCAAGTGTTTGGGCCCCTGCCACCCATGTTCAAGACCCAGTTGAAGCTCTTGGCTCCTGGCTTCTCCCTGGCACAGCCTTGGCTGTTGTGGCCACCTGGGGAGTGAACCAGCAGATGTAAGATTCTCTCTTTCTCGCTCTCTGACTTTCAAAAAGATAAATAAATAAATCTTTTTTTAAAAAATATACTAACTTATTATCTTACAGTTCTGGAACACAGAAGTCTAGACTCCAATCTAAACTCAGTGTCAGCAAGAATGGTTCCCTTAAGGGATAATCTGTTTCCTTGGTTTTTTTTTCCAGTTTGTAAAGCCACCTGCATTCCCTGGCTCATGGCTACTTCTCTGCATCTCTCCAATCTCTTGTTTTCATCATTACATCTCCTACTACTGACTCTTATCCTCTTATCTCAGACTTATAAGGACCCTTATGATATTTCTGGTTCCACTCAGATAACCCAGGATACTCTCCCTAATTTTAAAGCCTTTAACTTTAACCACATTAGTAAAGACCCTTTTGCCATGTTAAGTAGCATTCACAGGTGACAGGGGCATGTGGGCCGCTTTGAGGAGCCATTATTCCCTCAACCATCAGCTCTAGTAACTGAGTCCATTCCACCCACGTGGGAGTGTTTCACTGAGTTCCTGGCTCTTGGCTTTGGCCTGGCCCTATGACCAGCCTGGTCATTGTGGGCATTTGGGGAGTTAGTCAGCTGATGGAAGATCCATCTCTCATTCCCAAATATAAAAACAAATTTTACAAATGACTCTATCACATCATATTAAAAGGATAGAAATTTAGGCCAGTACCTTATGTGGTAATATCAGAGGTGTACCCACAGATAAATACTCCACCATAAGAAAGAACAACCCCTTACCTGTAACTAGATTGAAGGTTAGGAGTAGAGGGCAACATTCTGCCTAAGTACTGATTCAATGATTATCTTCCCTTGATTAACAGCAATCACACTAAGAACTAGAGAAAAAAGAATGGACTTAATGATTCATACCAGTTACACCCTCAGTAGATACTGGCTGGTCTGGAATTGTAATTATGTGGCCCTTTCATTTTATCAATTGTACAGATAAAAATGCTTAAAATGTATGAGGCCACATTAAATTTCTGAGCTCACTTTCTTTGGGGTTAAACAGACTAATCAATAAAATAACCTCCTGCGCTATGGGCATAATATTTCCTTATTAGTTGTCCCTGGAAAGTAGGATCAGTAGTTGTCTGCAAACCATCATAGAAATATTTGACAATAAATCAAATCTAAGATTTCATTATTATAGCCTTTATCCTGTGTCTTTGGTATATTCTTTTTTAAAAAAAATTCTTATTAATATAAAGAGAAGAGAGTTAATGTATTTCATAGGTACAGTTCCAATGAGACAACCATACTTCCCATTCCTCTGACCCTATCACCACCCTTTTGGTATTCTATGTCCTCGAAGTTCCTCCTTTCTTGTAGTAAAATCAGATGTAGATACATTCTGCTGCCTTCATAGCTTCAGATTGGAAGAAAAGTTTTATGAAAGTATTTTTCCATAAAAATCTAAATCATATAGCAAGCTATCTTATTCATTATTACTGAATATGAAATATATATACATATATATCATAGGAGGACAACTGGTCTAGCGGTTTAGATGACAGGGAGGGATGCCTGTGTCCTGTGTTGGAGTTCCTGGGTTCTATGCCTGGCTCCTGACTCTCACTTCTGGCTAATGCAGTATGTGACGGCTCTAGTAACTGAGTCCATTCCACCCACATGGGAGTGTTTCACTGAGTTCCTGGCTCTTGGCTTTGGCCTGGCCCAATGACCAGCCCGGTCATTGTGGGCATTTGAGGAGTTAGTCAGCTGATGGAAGATCCATCTCTCATTCCCAAATATAAAAACAAATTTTACAAATGACTCTATCAACTACAATATCATGCAGTTTATCCCTTATGTGATCTGATTTGCAAGTAGGGATCATATTTCATATCATATCCTTTTTCTCTTCCCTCTAATTGTGGTTTATGCTATGCCAAAAATACAGAAGAAAATTTCCTCTGATGGCGTCAATTGTAATCTCTAGATAGCTGGTACTATGACCATGTTTTCATAATATCCAGTCAAACATTTCACTCTGCCCATGAAATATCACTCATGAAATTTTACTGTCATTCCTACATAACTGTAATACTCCATTAACTACTGTTAATAAGCTATTTTGAGATCTCTAAGTAAAGGGAGTTATGTGGCAATGAAATGATATTATAGGAAATATTATCTAGTGACTATAGAACTCAAGGTAAATGCATTCCTGTTTCTTTTCCATAATTTAGTTTGGCTTTGATAAAGCACTTAATGCTTCTGAAAGCTGTTTCTCCAACTGCAAAACAAGACAGTAGTAACTTGTCAAAAGTGTCAGGAAAATAAAACATATGGAGAAGAAAGGCCACATGTGTCCTACAATTAAGATCACCACTATTATTAGGAAAATGTTAATTGGCTTACATATTCTATACCTTTGCCTAAGGTCTGGACCCCAATTTGTATGGATTCTCATTACTCTCTTTCCCCAATATGCTTCCCTTGAAATATTATGTGAAACCTGGTTTCTCATCCTCCTTGAAGTCATAGCAAATTGCATAATTAAATCCGGTGCCACAGAGATGTAAGACTTTTTCCAGTTTATAGCTACCTATAAACATCCTACTTAACATTCAACAGCCTGAATTATTTTTTAGAGGATTGTTACTACCTGTCTTCAAAACACCATTTTATCTTTTAAAGGCAGTAGACAAGAGAAACAGAACAATGGTAGGTTCAGTGATTCTACTTACCCTTGAAATAGGTTCTTCATTTTTAGAATGTCTATTGAAAAGTTTAATAAAAAAGTGACTTGTCAAAATAAATAAACTTTATGCAATGTGACAATTGCCATCATATTTTATAATCAGAGCTTTATGGGTGTATATCTGAAAAAAAACTGACATTTGTCAGTCCTACCACCCCTCTGAAATGAAAACACCTATATTCAAGATTTGATCTACATTCCAAACAACTTAAAATAGACCACCTCAATTTTGTGTTCTTATCTCAAGTCTCCTTTTTTCAAACCTTATCCAACTGCATCTTAATTTACAGATTTTTAACTAATTTATTATTTTTGTGAGTGTAGGATTGCATAGTAGAAAGAGCATGAATTTGGTGTCAGAGAACTCGGCTATGCAATAGCTGTTACCACGAGCAATTTACCACCTTTCCTGAGCTTTGTTTTTTCCTAACAGTAGAAAGAGACCAGCAATGGGTAACTTGTAAGGTGGTTGTGAGGATTAAATTGCATAATGAATGAAAAGTCCCAAGAACAATGTCTGGCTCATAGATGGTGCTCAATAAATAGAAATTAATATTGTAACTCCTTTTTTTCTGGGAACTTTAATCCATAGATTTTCATTTCCCTATAACAGTCATTTCTGTGTTTGAGTAATGGAAGCCATGTAAAAATTCAGGTTTTTCAACTAAATAATGCTATTCACAATTAGAAAGTTATTCAGCATTTGTTTAATAACCACTATACATAGAATCTTACAAAAACGGCTTTATAGTGCTCTGTATTTAAGAAATATCATTCTGGATAGTTTGTCAGAACTGGGAAAATGAGTGAGCTTCAAGAGCTCCCTTTAAAAAAAGACAGAAATTAATAACCACCAGCAAACTCGTATCAACGAAAGGTAAGATTCTAGAGAACTGAACATGCCAGAAGATAAAGCATGTATTTGGGTAAGAAATCAGGCCCTTCAGCAAACTAAAAGGTATGTTCTTCCCCTGCCTCAGCCTCTTGAACTAATTACCTAGAAATTACAGCCTGGGGTTAGACCCTGTCCTGTCTCATTAAGATTCCCAACCACTACACAGAATAAATAGCAGATTGGAGAAAAAGAAAAGACACAAGAATAAGAAGAGTGCTGAGAAAAGCCACTGACTTTTCTTCCCTACATTCTGAAGAAACTGAGCAATTGTCTCTACAGGTAGGGTTCACCACAGGCATATATTCTTAGCCACTAGATCCATTAACTAAGGTTTGGCACATATCAAGGTGTCATATATATGAATGGAAGTCTTGAGTTTTGGGGCTGATATGGTGGCATAACGGGTAAAGCCGCAGCCTGCAGTGCCCGCATCTCATATGGGCACCGGTTCAAGTCCCAGCTGCTCCGATCTAGCGCTTCTGATCTGCTATGGCCTGGGAACACAGTAGAAAATGGCCCAATTCCTTGAGACCTTGCACCCACGTGGGATACCCAGAAGAAGCTCCTGGCTTCGGATCAGTGTAGCTCTGGCTGTTTCGGCCAATTGGGGAATGAACCAGCGATGGAAGATCTCTCTCTCTCTCTCTCTCTCTCTCTCTCTCTCTCTCTGTGTGTGTGTGTGTAACTCTGACTTTCAAATAAATAATAAATCTTTTTTTTTAAAAAAAGAAAGTTTTAGGTTTTTCAAAAGATCAATCACCATCTCCAATTATTGAAGTGGAAGACAAATAAGCCCAGCTATGTAGTTCAGTATTTTAACAAAGTGATGTCACTTTCTGGCTATAAAACAACAGCAGATGATAAAATTCTCTGAGTTTCTTTTAAGCTCTCAGAGAAAATAAGCCTGCTGCATAGAGGATAACTAATCTCCCACTTTATGGAAAATTCACTTGCTTTTTGCATCCTTTATCCCAATCCTTGTATAAATAAAAATTATTGACATTTTACATTCAATTTGTTTTCCAAATTTCTTGATGATACTTACAAAGCATTTTATTGCTCATGCTGTTTCTCAAAACCCCAGGATTCTGTGAGAAGTGCTTGAAGAGCTCAAGATTGTAGGGAGCGACAAGCATTTGGCCTAGAATTATGTCACTGGTTGGGACTCCCACATCCCATATTAGAATGCCTGGTTCAAGTTCCGGTGACTCGGCTACCAATCCAGCTTCTTGCTGATGCATACATAGCATCATTGGGTCCTTTTTCTTGTTACTTTACTTAATAAATGGATCCTAAAGGAATCCACTTCACACTACACTGTTCATAGGCCTGCTGTTGTTGGCATGTGGGGAGTGAACCAAAAGATGAAAGATACATTATCTCTCTCTTTGTCTCTGTCTCCCTGTCTCTGTTTTTCTCTCCCACCATTTCAAATTCAAAAGAATCAATCAATAAACAAAATCATTTAGGAATTATTGGTAGCACTTGATGGTATGATAATCAGAAGAGATCTGGGGACTCTCCCAATCAACTAAAGCAAATCTTTTAAAATATTTTGTGTGAATAATAAGTAATAATTATTTTATTATATTAAAACAATAAAAATTAATTTGTCTATCACTATTCCTTGTCATGTACAAATGACATGTGGCTATGAAAAACTCATTAGAAGCTATGTATTATTAAATTGAGTACAACTATTCCCAAATATTCAAAGCATTTTTCTTTGGCTCCTTTAGAACCAAAGGAATGTCTGTTTAACTTATTTTGCTTGGTAGAAAAACCATAGTAATGGTTTTGAGGATTAACTCAATCTCAAAGAGAGAATCTATTAACAGGAACATAGTTCTTTGGGTTTCTTATCGTATGATATGGTAATGCACCACTTGCATTGGAGAATTTTGTTAGTTTCCAAAAAGAAAGAGAGATAAGCTCCATGGGATAGCAATAAAGTAAATTCTAAAGGACTCATCCTTCAAGTCTATAGGTGAACTTGGCCCTTCTGAAGTCAGTATAATCCTAGTGAAAGCATTTTCTTCACTATAGAAATCTATAAAAGCCTCTTCTCTGCAGGAATACATGAGCCAAATCTCCAGACTAAATTTCCAAAACCTCAACCTTGAAAAATTAAATAAGTGAGACTTGTTAACTTCAATTGTACAAATTAATATCTGAAGCAATCTTTTCCAGTAAAAGCAGATAAACAGCAATTTGATGACTACTTTTTTTAAAAAATGTTTTTGCTTATCTGTTTATCTGAGACAGAGACAGACAGACACAAAGAGCTCCCATCCATTTACTCACTCCTCAGATGCTAGCAACAGCTGGGGCTAAACCAGGCTGAAGTCAGGAGCTGGGAATTCAATCCTAGTCTCTCATGTGGGTGACAGGGAACCAACTACTTGAGCCATCACCTGCTACCTCTCAGGGTGCAAACTAGCAGGAAGTGGGCAGCATCTAAACCAGCATCTAAACCACTAGGACAAATGCTACCCCTGTTGTCTACTTTTAACAAGTAAAGATATTAAATAAATGCCTGTTTTAATATCTCCTCCACTCCAATACAGAGTAGAAGCTGTTGCTGATCAGTGGATCTTAGTAGTGATCCAAAGCAGCCATCCAGAAGAATCTAAACTAGAAATGGTAACAGAATGACAGCCCTGCTCTCAGGAAATTTATATGATCAAATTCACAAATGTTTGTTTATGGTATGTTTATAATAACATTTCTTGAGATTTTGTTGTCATGCTTTGGGAAATGGTGTGTACTTTATGAAGAAAATATTCTGTAATAGACTATAAAAATCAGTTGATACATGGAATTCAAATCAATAGAAGATTGAATTAAAAGAATATAAGGGTGTGAACATTATGATTTCTGACTTCCACAGATGCACCCAAAAGAATTTTAGGAGGCTCTAAAATATCCACAATAAACTTATTTTACTTCTGTGGCATGACTCACTATGATTTGTTTTGCATTACCATAAGAACCACATCTGTGTACAAAGTTTGACATGGTTGCTAAGGATCATTAACAATATTATTATTACAACCGTCAGTATTAATATAATTATTATTATCAATAAATAGATAATATCTATATTATATAGAGTGGTTAAGTCTACAACTAAATGTGACTATTATGCTAAAAAAAACTCTTCACAATCAATGTCTGGATACAGAAGCACAAAATCCCTCGAGGTAAGATTTTGCAATCCATATTGGAATGAAACTTGCAAATAAGCCCTGAGTGCTCCAGTAGAAGGACTATATTCGTTCTAGGTTGGCATGTTGTGATTTTGAATTTTTAGGAACAAAGTAACATTGCTTTGTTAAAGGGGTAGTCTGAAAAACAGTATGTTCATGGTGAAGTTGCAGTCTCATTCCTTTGTTGTAAATCATCTCAAAAGATGTTTCAAAGCAAGCCAACTAATTCATGGGGTGAGACAATAAAGCACTCTAGTTTCCTTGAGTATTCAAGAATATAGGAAATTTAACTTTTGTTTTAGTAAGAATTCAAAGTTAATCTCAAAAAGATGTCATCAGAGATAAGGAAACATATTCCTGCCAATAAATGACACTCATCAGGACTATGGTTAGTATATGTTAGCCTTCCTATGCCTTTTGTAGCAAATACATGGATTCATCTACTGCATATTACTGTATCTACAGTGGTTTCATTGTCAGCTCCCATTTTCTGCTCCCTGCATTCCTCCCTCTCCTGATTCAAAACCATCCCTTTAACACATCATTCCTAATTAGATGATTAGTGCTTGGAAGGGCAGGAGATAAGTCATTTGCATAATTTAATCATAAAAAGAAGTTAAAGATACAGATTTTGCTGTTCGTTTGTACAATTATCTTCTTCAGCCTGGGGGGCTGAGATATTAATGTGATTAAACAGTATTTCTGCAAACAGGCAACTGTGTGTCCTCTATTAAAGCAAGGCTGGAGGCAAATGAAAAATTAATTTTAGAAGACAATCAATTTTATTCTACATGACTGTAATAAATAACAGCCCATCTGCAGACAACTCATTAAGCCTTGGGAGGGTACATGTGTCACAAACTCTAAATGACACACAAGGCTGAATTTTCCACCAAAATAGAACTAGTAATAAATGGCTTACCAGCTGCCCGATCAGCCTAGAAAGTCAACATTCAAGAATTTCCTAGAAAATTAAGTGCATACAATGTCACTCATTGTCAACCAGTCAATTTAGTCTTAGTTGTAAAAATGTCTGAAAACGCGTTCATTTCATTCTGAAATTTGCTCATTTTCTTGTGTTCTGAACATAACAGATGTTTGTACTAATATTTATTAGTGTGAACACCACTTTCACTAATAAGAACCAACATTTACTATGCTCTGTTGTAGGCTAAATACTTTATGTACATGATCTCAATTCATCTGAACCCCGTGAGTTGTGTTAAATAATACCCATTTCTTGATGAGAAAACTGAGGCTTAGCCATATACACAGAAAGTATGGGAATCAGCACAAGTGTTTTTATCTGAGACACAATAATAATTTCCTAGGCTTCTGTTGTTCAAGAGCAGCTGTCAATTAGAACTAGAATATACATCAAAAGTATAGTAATAAATTTCCTTAAATATGAATGTTTCACAAAGTAAATACATTTAATTATAATAAAACATAATTACACTGTCAAACAAACAAAGTGAAATCATTTTGAGTATTTACATCCATGTACTTGGTTTGGCAGTGTGAGTGACAAAAATGACATATCAGACTGCTCCTGAAGTTGAGAAATTTTTAAAGTAGTTTGGGGAGAGAGAAGATATAAATACTTTAAAACTTTTTTTTCCTTTTTAACTGTTTTATTTTATTTTATTTTTTTAACTTTTATTTAATGAATATAAATTTCCAAAGTACAACTTATGGATTACAATGGCTTCCCCCACCCACAACTTCCCTCCCACCCGCAACCCTCCCCTCTCCCGCTCCCTTTCCCCTTCCATTCACATCAAGATTCATTTTCAATTCTCTTTATATACAGAAGATCAACTTAGCATATATTAAGTAAAGAATTCAACAGTTTGCACCCACACAGAAACACAAAGTGTAAAATACTGTTTGAGTACTAGTTATAGCATTAAATCACGATGTACAGCACATTAAGGACAGAGATCCTACATGAGGAGTAAGTGCACAGTGACTCCTGTTGTTGACTTAACAATTGACACTCTTGTTTATGGCCTCAGTAATCACCCTAGGCCCTTGTCATGAGTTGCCAAGGCTATGGAGGCCTTTTGAGTTCGCCAACTCTGATCATATTTAGACAAGGTCATAGTCAAAGTGGAAGTTCTCTCCTCCCTTCAGAGAAAGGTACCTCTGCTTTGATGACCTGTTCTTTCCACTGGGATCTCACACACAGAGATCTTACATTTAGGTCATTTCATTTTATTTATTTATTTATTTATTTATTTATTTATTTTTTCCCCAGAGTGTCTTGGCTTTCCATGCCTGAAATACTCTCATGGGCTTTTTAGCTGGATCCAAATGCCTTAAGGGCTGATTCTGAGGCCAGAGTGCTGTTTAGGACATCTGCCATTCTATGAGTCTGCTAACATTTTAAAACTTAACAATTTACACAAAGGCTCTCTTCAGGCAAAAGTTTAGAGACGCAAGATATCGCCATATGTGATGAAGGAATCCTCATAGAGGAGTTAAGACTTCAGCTAGATCTTTAGAAATGGTTGTTTTCAATAAGACCCTGAGTAGGACAATTATTACTAGAAATAATCTCAACCTCATCATTTTCTGATATCAGTTTCCTCGGGTAGTTTATATTACATCAGTGCACTTCTATTCACTTTTAACAAACTTGCCAATGATTCATGCTTCAATAAAATATTCATTTGAAGTTCTAATCTCATCAGATTTAAAATATCAGGCAGGATGAGTAATTACTTGTTTCTTTACTTTACTTTTGTGTAGTAGAGATTATGGTCATACTCTAGTGCTTAGTACAGTCTTTCTGCACCACTTTGGACAGCCTATCCTGATGAAGATAACTTAGTGTTTAATGCATGCATATGTCTCCTTTCAGTGCTATATAAAATGGGAAACAAGATTTTTTTAATCTCTCCAACAGAGCCAAAATCAAATTTTAGCTATGGAATTGCCTTCCTGCACCCCTACCCCACCCCCATCACAAGAGTCTTAATAACAGATGTTAATACATCTGGCTACCCTTGCTATTCTCCAGCTGCAGAAATTAAAACTCACTCAGAATCAGTGACAGGATCTAATGGGAGTTTGTAAATGCTGACCAAACCCTTCTTCCCAACTACTCTAATAAGATGCCAGGTGAATGGCTGGGCAACCCCCATCAGAGAAAATTCGTTTCCTAGGTAATTAGCAAGGAATTAAGATTGAGATCACCAACTTCTTAGCTTTGCTCTGCAATGATTTCACATGAGACATGATTTAAAGCTTAACCATTTCTTCATCACCAAACCTCCAAGGTCACAGAAATCCTGAGAGAAGTCAAAGAGTAACAGTGAGAAGTGGTGACTATAGCAAGAGATGTTTAAGAAGCTTCCATGTGAGGTTAATAATGCATGAATCAGAAAACAGCAGGTGTTAAAAATATATATTGATTTCGTTTCTGCCACTTTGAATGCCTTATGAACCATCTGTGAGTAAAGAACCATGACTCCTAGTTCTGCATTGTGTCCAACAGATTTTTAATACTCTAGAAAACAGTAAAGTGCTAAAATGAAGTAGGAACTTAATTTACTCTTCATGAATATATGACGTACTGATAAGACCAACAAACACACATCATAGGAACAATAATATTCCTAGTATAAAATCAGTATAAATAAAGCACTTTTCCATTGTAAAATAATGTTAACTCTAGATAAAGTAAATCAAATATTTTAATTCTTTTTAAAATGCTACTTTTCATCATATTCTTCAAAGACAGCTTAGTTGAAGCACTACATGCCCATGAAAACTTGGAGATTATTAATATAAATATACAAATCTTCATAAAATAGTGAATATCGATTATTTTAAATCAATGCTTTCATTAAGGTTAGCTTCCAGAGTTCTAGATTCCAACAACTTTCATTTTAAAATTTTAGAAATTAAGTAAAGAATATTTTCTCAGGTACAGCAAGTTCTGACAACACTGCCATGTGTAATACAAAATTTTAAAGACTCTTAATCTTTAGCAATTTCAATTTAAAAAAGTACAGAAAGATGATACTACCATCACTGGCCTCTCTGTTTCTTGAATTCCTCTTGTCCAATGATCTCTTCCAAATCACTTCAGTCACTCAAGTCCATGATCATACCCTAAACTTTGTATGCACCAGTAACAGCAACTGTTCTACAGTCTTAATTTGGTGTATCCTACCCTCTGACCACTGCTATCTCTTTCTAATTCACTCCTTCTCATACTCCAACTCTAACGATCACTTGACCCCATCTTTGGAATGGGGTCATCATTGGCAACTCCAATCCATCGAAACTATCATCTTTTCACTGTCTCTCATCTGCTTGATATCTCTCTTCAACCTAAACCATTTAAAATGCATTCTCATTTATTATAATCATTTTTTGTATAAACCCTCATCTCTCTTGCCCCTCTTGCTTTGTTATACACATGCCATTTACGAGAACCACAATTCTTGTGAAATACAATTATTTGCTTATTTTGTACCAGTACTAATGCAGCTCTGTAAGGTAAAATTAAACACCCAACCACACTTACCGTTTTGAACTTATGATCACAAATCTCACTGTGCACTTCATGTTGACTGGATAATAATGCTAAACTTCTTTTAATAGCTTACTCTTCTACTTGTCCAAATGGCCATTTCACACTTTTATTTCTGCTGAAACTTCCAACAAATAACCTCCTTCCCAATTCTCACTTTCAAATGATGATTTCATTGAGAAAATGGAAACAATCATAACAGGACATATATGGAACCCTAATACCGTATCAACTAGAATGTCCAACTACACACTCAGCTTTCCCAAATGTCAACACAGATCCACTAATCTTGCTTGTATCTAAAGCCAAAGTCTCTACTTGTGCACTGGATCCTATCCACTTTCCCCTACTCAAGAATATCACTTCAGCAATACTTCTCCCTCCATGTATATATTTCTACTGAATTATTCCTAACACGATATGGTGCTATTTCTTCCATCTTAATTAAAAGCAATAACTACTTGGGGCCATCCTTGTGGCAAAGCAGGTAAAGTTGCTGCTTGTGACACCAGCATCCCAAATGGGTGCTAGTTCAAGTCCCGGCTGTTCAACTTCTGATCCAGCTCCCTACTAATGGCCTGTGAAAAGCAGTCGGAAATGGCCCAGGTGTTTGGGCCCCTGCCACTCATGTGGGAGACACGGATGAGGCTCCTAGAACCTGGCTTCAGCTTGGCTCAGCCCTTGCTGATGTAGCCATCTGGGACTCCAGTGAACCAGAATATGAGAGATTCTCTCTCTCTCTCTCTCCAAATTCCAAATAAATAAATTCTTTTTTTAAAAAAAGTAATAACCTCTTGACCTACTCCTACCCAACCAGGCACACTATTCACCAGCTACTTTCTCTCCTACCCCAAGTTGTTTATTATCTTGCAAGACATCTTTGGAAAGAGTGGCTTATATTCTGTCATCAATTCCTCTCCTCCTATTCTCTTTTACAAAGATATTCCTCAAACTCTTCATTTCCAACACCCACCAAAACTGCTCTGTTCGCCAATGACTTTCATTGCCACAACCTATGGGTCAATCCTTGGTACTCAAAGTACGTGACTTACTAGAAGCACTGGACACAGTTAATAATTTCCACTTGCTTTTTAAGATTTTATTGTTTAAAAGAGTTATGTATTTGAAAGTCTGAGTTACAGAGAAGCAGAGGCACAGAGAGAGACAGAGAATCTTCCATCTGCTGCTTCACTCCCCAAATGGCCACAACAGCCCAGGCCAGGGAGAAGCCAGGAGCCAGGAGCTTCATCTGAGTCTTGCACATGGCTTGCAGGGGCCCAGGCCCAAGCACTTGGGCCATCTTTTGCTGCTTTCCCAGGCCATAGCAAAGAGGTAGATCGGAAGAGGAGCAGCTGGAACTAGAACCAGCACTCATATGGGATGCCAGGGCCTCAGGCAGAGGCTTAATCCACGGCCACAGTGCTGACCCCATTCCTACTTTCTTAATGCATTTTCCTTGATTATCTTTCAGAATGTTGCTCTCTCCTGATTTTCCACCTGTTTCGCTGGATGTTCCTTCTCAGGCTCTTTGCTGATTCTTCCTTCTCGGGCTCTTTGCTGATTCTTCTTATCCCTGATCTTTTTATGTTGGTATGGCCCAAGACTCAGTCTTTGAAATCCTCTTTGCTACTTATATTCACTCCTGTCCTAAAAGTACTCATATAGACGGGTACTACAAAGGTTTGTGGAAAAATATAACTAAAAGATAAGTTTATTTGGTGCAAAAAAATCACATGTAGTTTATCCATAATACACATTTCCATGAACATTTTGAAGATCCCTTGTATCTCTTGTCCAGATGTCTCTTTCAAACTCTGGATTTGTAATCTAATGCCTGCTCTATATGTCTGCCTGCAAAGCAAAATGATACCTAAAAGTAGTAAGAGTTCAAACTGGGGGCCAGCATTGTGGCTTAGCAGGTTAATCCACAGCCTGCAACATCAGTATCCCATATGGGCACCAGTTTGAGTTCCAGCTGCCCAACTTCTGATCCAGCTCCTTGATAATGCATCTAGGAACACAACAGAAGATGGTTAAAGTGTTTGGGTCCCTGCCACACATGTCAGAGAATGCATGAAGCTCCTGGCTACTGGCTTTGGCTTGAACCAGTCCTGTGGTTATTGCAGCCTTTTGGGGAGCAAACCAGCAAATGGAAGATTTCTCTCTCTCTCTCCCTCCCTCCCTCCCTCCCCATCTCTCATCTCTCCCTCTGTCTCTAACTCTGTCTTTAAAATAAATAAATAAATCTTTGTGTATTAAAAAGAGTTCAAACTGAACTCCTGAATCATCCCCCCAAATCTGCTCCACCTCCAGAAGTCCTCTCTTCAAGAGATGGAAACATAATCCTCGCAGTTGTATAATGTTAAAATCCTGGAGTTGTCAGTGACTCTTGTCTTTTTGTCATGCCAAGTGTATAATTTATTAGGAATTCCTGTTGGTTCCACCTTCTAAAATCTATCCAGAATCTGACTAATTCACACTACCTCTACTCGACCACTATGGTCTAAGCCACCACTCTCTCCCAGTTCACTACAATAGCATGCTAACTGTAACTACTGTACCCCAATTTGAAGCCTGTTCTCAACCTAACAGCCAGAGTGATCCTCTAATAATTTAAGTCAGTTCCTCTTATACCATTGCTGCAAACACTGCAATGCTCCCCATTTGTTTCAGAGTAAAAAAGTCCTCAAAATGGCCCATCACTAAACCTTACTGGTAGGAACTTTTTCCTACTCTTCTCCCCTCACTCACTCCACTGAAGCCATACTTGCCTTCTTAATGTTCCTCAAACCTACCACCAGTGCTCCTGTATTTAGGTAAATTGTCCCTCTGCCTGAGACACTTTTCTCAGATTCTTATTGGTCAGTGCCCTTCCCTTTCAAGTCTATGAACAAATCTCACATTGTCAATGATACCTACCATGTCCATCATATTTAAAACTGCAGCTGACTCCAATCCCCCCATATCCTTACCTTGCTCTACTTTTTCCATAACACAACACTTACAACCTTCTAACATATGAATACAATATAGTTTCCCTCTGTATTATACCATTTATTGTCTTCCTTTATCCCTAATACCATACCCTAAAGTGTAACCCTCTTTTCAAGGGCATAAATCTTTGCCTACTGTTTTTTTAATCAAATGTATTCCAAATACCTAGGAGACTGTCTGATACAGAACAGATATCCAATAGACATTTGATGACTGAATGAATGAATGGTAATCTTTTTAAAGGCTGTATGCATTAACTCTATAATAAGATTTAAAGCTGTCTGAAGGCACCCACAGATCCCTGCAAAATGTTTTGAGCACAAGAGACAATTCACATTTTTAGTAACTAAAAATATGAATAAATTATTAAACTCTTAATATTATGCTTTCATGAACTGTTGCTTTGAATTATTATTCCTTTCTCTCTTCAACTCAAAAATATTAAGCTTCTGATGATTTTCCAAAACCTCTCTGTATTTGTGTATAGTACTGAGTCTCTTTGCAAGAGAGTTTCATTACCATTTTTCTGAAGACATCATTAAAGGGTATGGGGTACCATCAGGGCATGTCATGAAGACATTATAATAAAGTTCCTGCATAGTGCTTCTACTTCTTAGTTTATTTCCCATAACTATGTTTTCCATAATTACTTGGCTATCTGGAACAATCCAGCATTTAACTAAAATTGTTTGCTCAAGTCCATCATCCAAGACTTACCACTTCTAGAGACAGCATAGAGAGTATAGTGTACCACAACAGTCAAAACATTAAGCTTATATTCAAGAATTGGCTCCACCTATATTAGACTGCATGGCTTTTGGTAATTCATTTTACTTGCCTGCAATTCCATCTTCTCACATAAATTCAAGATCAGATGACCTGGCTCACAGAACTGCTGTGAGAATAAATGCAGAGAATGTGTGAACAAGCTTTGCAGCTCGTGAACTTAACAAATGTAAGATGGTATTATTCCCTAGAAGCATTGTAAGCTTCATTATAACTATGGATGATGCTGATTTAGCATTGAGTGAAAAAGTTTAAAGGAGATTAAGTGATCCCCAGGAGCACTATATTGTAAAGTGATCAGCCATCTGTTTATAAAATTTTAAAAATTTAAAAACAAAATTACAAAGATGGAATCTTGTAAGGATTAGATTAAATGACCCTGTGTAAGTGAAAGCACTATAAAGCTATAAACCAGTATATACATGTAAAGTGTTTACTATTATACCTTGCTAGTAATTTTTAACTTTCAGAGATATTTTCAGAATAAAGGCATGTAGCAAATACTTAAATTTCACAGTACTTGTTAAACCAAAAAAAAATGACAAAAATGCCACTTCAGCATTCTTTAATTCAAATTTTAATGTTCATTAAATAATCCTGAATGCAGCGGTTCAAATTAGTCTCTGAAATGCAAACCTAGTTACTATTTTATACTATAAAAACTTCATACACATACCCAAAGGCAAAATGTAACCCTTTTTATAAAATTCATACTTAACATGTGTTTCAAAAACGTACTATGGCAAGCTAGTATCAACCCAGCACATCAAGAGTAGTAAGAGAACTTACCAAAATGTATAAATGAATATGTCCAAAAATTTTAAGTAATACTTACAGGAATATTAGTTTAATGACAACATGTACACAAATGTTCTATTATGGTTTCTAATGCCACCAATTCACTTCAAATAGAATAACATTTCCACATTTTACCTTTCATCTTTTTATGTTTATTCGCAGATAATATTTTAATGCTTTCTGTTCCTGTTCTCACGAATCTACCTAAGTTAACAACTAAAATAAAATAAAGGCAGTTAAGAGAGATAATTCATATAAGAACTCTATGTAAAGGCCTTCATCAGTATGTTGTGTACTGCCCACATCTCATTTATTATCCACTGGTCCAGTCTCTGTTTTCATGAGAAATTCTTTTTCATCATGTTATCTCTACCCTTGTTTAGTTCCATTCTTCTGTTCATATCCAAATAGAGCTACATCATCACCAACATGACCCATATTATAGTTCTCCTATCTTTAAAATCAATAGGCTTCTTAACTAGAAATAAAAGTAAATTACTGAGCTCCACTGCCCCCTCTTTGATGGAATATGGATCCAGATGAGATACTATTTTACTTTTCACACAAATATTGAAAGAGACTTAAAAGAGGAATTATTTGGGTTGTATTTACATTTAAAAACTGAGAGCCCTCTTAGAAACAAACAAAAACCACACACACACACACACACACACAAACCTACCAAATTGAATACACAACAGAGCACACATTCAAATCAATGAGACTAAATTGCAAAGAATAATAGAACATCACTAGTTATCAAGGAAATGCAAATTAAAGCCACAATAAGACATGACCTCACTCCTGTTGGAATGGCTACAATCAAAGAGACAGAAAGTAATAAGTGCTGGTGAGGATGTAAAGAAAGGGAACTCGGTACACAATGTTAATGAAAATGTAAATTAGCACAGCCACTTTGGAAAACAGTATGGAGATTTCTTTAAAACTTATAAATAGAACTGCCATTGTGATCCAGCAACCACACCACAAGGTAGATATCCAAAAGACATGAAATCATTATATCGAAGAGATACTTGTTCCATCATGTTTATTGCAGCATTGCTCACATTAGTCAAGACACGGAATCACTCAAGGTATCCATCATCAGATGAATGGTTAAAGAATCTATAAATATATAAATAAATAAATTATATGTGTATATATATACATACATACACACACACACACACACACACACACAGGCCAGTGCTGTGGCACAGTAGCTTAAGCCTCAGCCTGTGGAACCAGCATTCCATACACGCTCTGGTTTAAGTCCCAGCAGCTCTGCTATGATTCACTGCTAATGCGCCTGGGAAAGCAGTGGGAGATGGCCCAAGTCCTTGGGCCCCTGCACCCATGTGGGAGACCCATAAGAAGCTCCTGGCTCCTGGCTTCAGATTGGCCCACCTCTGACCATGGTGGCCATTTGGGGAGTGAACCAGCAGATGGAAGATCGTTCTCTCTCTCGCTCGCTCTCATTCGCTCTGTCTCCCTCTCTCTCTGTCTCTCCCTCTCTCTCTGCAATTCAGACTTTCAAAGAAATAAATCTTTTAAGAGAGAATACACACACACACACACACACACCTATTCAGTCATTAAAAAAAAAAAAGAATGAAATCCTGTCATTTGTAGTACATGGGATGGAACTGGAAGACACCATTTTAAGTGAAATAAGCCAGACACAGAAAGACAAATCTATATGTTTTCCCTTATATGTGGAAACTAAAAGAAAAACAAACAAGTAGACCAAAAACCTCAATCCGAACACAAAATGGAAATTACTAGCAGCTGGGAGGGGTGGGAGGAATAGAAGGAGTTTGGAGTTAAAAATAAGAGGGAGCTGGATGTGGCTCATTAAGTGTGACAAACATACCAACTATACTAACGTGAATTATTAATAATGGGGGAAGATGGGTGTAGGATATATGGGAATTCTTGAGGTATGGGCAGGTGGGAGAGTAGGGTGAGAAGTATCACAATGTTCCTAAATCTGTATATATGAAATACGTGAAATTTGTTCACTTTATATAAATAAAAATTGAAAAAAAAAACTATTCTGAAGTGAAATGTTTATTTAAAAAAATAAAGCATTTAGACTCTGGTGGAATGGGGATTATGCTAACACTATACAACCTCATGAACAAGAACATGTCCTTAACATAACAAAAACCTGCCAGTGCTCTATTACAAGGACAAATCCAAAACAACTTTAAATTTAGCAAAGTCACTATGCCAAATGTACTTAAACGAATTAAGCCCTGGAGTAGTTCCTATCCTCTTCATAGATCACAATATTCAATGCATGACCATCATCAAAATGACTGCTCTTGCCAGGATATGATTGGCATCAAGATTATAATGCTACTTTTCTTAATAGTCATTTGATAATTAATTTTTCCCTTCACAGAGTAGAAACACTTCAGAAAAATCTCATTTGTAGCTATACTCAACCAAGTGTTTTAACCCAAAACCCATGATTCCTCTGGTGCCAACAAATGTTTATTTAACTTACAGAAGATGGTTGTTTAGGGGTCCTAAGCACAGAAAATGTGTTAAAGTCAACACTGGCCTCGTGCAATTTGCCAGGTTTTCATCTGCTAACAGCCTATTATGAGTACAGTATCCATTAAGCACATAAATCTTTCCACAGATAACATAAGAGAAAATTCGAGCAAAACATAGTAATTTAGTAATCACTAACTACCATGATCCAGTACACTGCTGTTAGCTATGACATATATGCCATATGTCTATTGGTGCTATATTCACTTTGGATATTTTCTACAGGAAGCATTCAATTTCAGATTGAATTCAACCTTAGCGTATTTCTGGGCTATCTCCTCTTCCATTAGTGAATGTAAATAAAATGTAATATTAGAATAAGAAAAATATATTTAGAGGATAAATACCTCAGGCATTGCAAAGCATAGTTAATGTAACTTTCACTCTGCACATGTTTGAATTGTAGACATCATTTACTGCTCTTTCCATTACTGTAAGTTAGCTGAAAGGTAACCACAATAATAAAATTCTACTTCGGTAATCTGGAGACAGGACAATAAGAATGTAGGTAAAGGCAGACATTTGGCACAATGGTTAAGATGCAGCTTGAAGTGTCCTAAATATTAATCCCATATTGAGGTGCTTGGGTTTCAAGTCCCAGCTCCCCTTCCAATTCCAGCTTCCTGCTATTGTACACCGCGGGAGGTGGCAGATGATGGTTCAAGTATTTGGGTTCATGTTCTCCATGTGAGAAACCTGGATGCAGTTTCAGGCTCCTGGCTCTGATCTGACAGGCCCCAGCTGTTGCAAGTATTTGGAGAGTAAACTACCAGGTAGAATCAATTTCTTTCTCTCTCTCTCTCTCTATCGCTCTCTCGCTCTCGCTCTCCCCTCCTTCCTTCCTTTTCAAATAACTGAAATAAATAAATTTTAAAAGGAATGTCAATAGTTCTTAGCATCACTACATTCCCCTTGATAAGTATCCTTACACATAGTAGGTACATAACAAATATTTATTGAAGACTTGAGTTGAATTGAAAAGATGTCATATTATATATGTGTGTGTTCAAATGGAATATTCTAATTGACTCATAAAGTGATGTATAAAGCTCTGTACTATGTATAAAATGTACCTGCAGCAAAATTTTTCCTATGAATGAACTGCCCTTTTTTAGTCCTCAAATAAAACCTAGAAAGTACTCATAAATTTTTTTACAAAATAAATTTAGTTTAGCAATTACAGATTACTTAGAAACCAGTAAGCTTAATGCTAACATTAAATATTTAACTATACATGCTTGCAAGTAATATCATTTTTCCAAAATTATTCACATTTAAATATAATAAAGGGTCAATGTATGGGGTCAATGTATTCTGAATGAATCAAAACAAGTAACTATTTCTGATGAATGTTTTAATTTTTGTCATATAATATTGTATAGGACCACAAAGCAAAGGAAGCTTGAGGATCTGACTAGTTTAAAACTCTAACACAAATGAAAGCAAGATTTTTAACATAAACACATCATTTAAATTCACAAGTGCATGTTTTATTGCAGAACATGTCTTATGGAATGACTAACTTTATGAACTTTTAGGACTTCTATCCATCGCAAAAAATATAAGTCAGGGAAAAGGTAATAAGGTCAATTACCTACTGTCTTTCTTAAGAGCAAGTACCTTTTGTCATTCTAATCTCTTGATGTGTACTTTATTTATAAGTACACTCTCTACAGTTACCAAGCTAAAATATCTTTTATATCTCAATAACACTATTTTTAGTTGGATCTCTCTGGTATAATTCTAAACACTGAAAAAGAGTCTAGTGTTTACTCGTATAATAATGAGACAGGTATAGGAAAGGGAATTTTGCAGATTATTCAACAATAGACATGGAAAAATTTTCCAATCTCAAAGATTTTGTATTGGAGGGGAGTGGTATAAATGTGTTTTAAACTCCCTAAGCTGAAGATAGTATGCCTATAGAATGTACGCTCCATGACAGAAGACACTGTTTTGCTCACTTGTTTCACAGCACCTAGAGTATCACCTAATACTACATAATGTACTCTTCAGCAAGTGCTAAACACACATGCACATGCACACCATAATAATAACAAATATAATCAATAATGAGACCAAAACTGGTCATGAAGATGTTTATAAAAAATTATTGCTTTAAGTCCCCAAAATTAGATGAAAATTTCAAATGTTTTTAGATTTATGACAATAAAGCATAAAAGGTACTCTCTAGGGTGTAATTTACATCCTCAGGATACCTGTTCCAGGTGAGGTCAACTTAAGTCTGTAATTAAACTTGCTTGGATGGAACTCAAGAAGGGAGGCACATCATTAAAATATCCAACCCTATCTCTACTAGTGTTATATTCAGCAAGTCCTCAATGTCTGCATGTTCATTATCGTTTAAGAAGGATCAAATACATATATAATAACATTTTATAGATGGACATATTAAAGGCTTTATATAGTTTCCTTGAATTTGCTGTGCTTTAATATGCCATTAAACTTGAGATATTTTTAAAAAATACTAGTTTGTAAATTGCACCTATGTACTCTACTATCAAACACCATTAAAATATAGCATAATCTTATATGATAATTAAGTTATTATAAATGTTTTACCTCAATACAATAAGGTATCTCACAAGTTTTACATAATTTAGATAATGCACAACAGTATGAGAATAAAAATAAATTTATCTAAATATCATTTAAACAAACATGTGAGAGACTTCTTCCAAAATAACTAAAAGCTCAGAATCTAACATATTGCTGTAAGCTATAATGGTTATAACTGTTAATCCAATACACCTTTTATACAAACCCATAAACACATGAGTGGAAAAATAGCACAGATGTTCATCTCTAATGCAATTTCCATTCAATTTCCTAAGTGCGGTCCCTGTGTGCAAACTAGCTTAACGTTATGTTTAGCTTGCAAATTCTTTTAATAAATAATGAATGCAATAAAACTAGGAGATCAATGGCAAGCTGAGAAATCATAAAAAAAAGCCTTTTGTGTTCAGGCTGTTGCCCATTTCAAACTTTAATCCGGAGACAGATCAATATTACTTTTTTCTTTTTAACCCATCACATAAATAGCAGATAGACTAAATGTAGCCTAAATGCTGTTACCAGCTAGCAGTTGCCAGCAACCTGATAAGATCATTGGACACAATTGCAATTGAATGTTTATTCCTTAACAAACACACTACATTACACCATTAAGCAGTCAACTTGTTTAAAAATAAAAAGACTGTATAGCAATAAAAATACTGTGGGTCATTATTTTTTTAAACGTTTCTGTACCATATATTTTTCCAGAAGTGTTAACTACAAAGTTTTCAGCACAATATGCTCTAATAAACTAAGTAATCATAATGGGTCAAAATAATACACAGATATGTGTAGTTTTAGCCCCAGGGGTCCTGGATGAAAGGAAAATGTACTCTTCAAAACTAATTATACCTGAAAGTACCAAGTTATTTTTTCAAATGGGTAGTGGGGAAGGTAATTCATGAAAACTTGAGTTTCAAGTGGAGTGGGCCCTAAGACTATTCAGAAAAAATTTGATCATTCTTCTTATATGTATTTGTGTTTCTAGTCATAGGGTAGAGAAGGGAGGAAATCCCTCATCTTACCACTTATTTTATTTTATATAAACATGCATTTACTGTTTGAAAGCAGCATCACAGTCAACTTCCCCAAGGGTTAGTGTTGATCTCAAGAAGTGTAAATCTCAATCACTGCGACTCATTCATTCTATGATGTTAAGCTCACTTTTTAATTCTTATCTGTTCATAACATCAGAATTTCTCCCCCTGCATTTTCACTGAAAGAGAAGATAAAAAAGGCATAGTTTGAAAGGCAGATAGAAGCAGAGAAGTGAAAAAAGTTATATTTTCTTTGAAGATATATTTCAAATATTCAAATTTTATATATGGATTGTGTTACCTTTACATGTGGTTTGTGAAAGGCTTATAGAATGATTACAAATGGTTTCTAATGTAGGTAAAATTTCACTACTGGTGTCATTTTAATAACTGCACATGTTGTAACTATTTCTTAGGAGTTTTTTTGTATTTTATTTGAAAGGCAGAGACAGAAAGAGAAACTGAGACACCACAAGATTTCCCAACTACTGGTTCACCTCCTAAATGCCTGAAATAACTGGGGTTGGGCCAGGCTGAAGCCAAGAGACAGGAAATCAATTCAGGTCTCCAACATAGATGGCAGGGATACAACTACTTAAGCCATCCCTGCTGCCTCCCAGCTTGCATATTAGTGGAAGCTGGAACCTGGAGTGAGACAGGACTGGAATGCAGTTACTCTGATGTGGGTGGCAGGTACCTCACCTGTCATCTTAACTGCAAGGCTAACTATTCGCCCCTTACTAAGCTTTGTTATAGAAAAAGCAACAAGTGCAAAGAATTCTGATTAAGAATGAATGTGTGTGTTTGTGTGTGTGTAAGATCGTATTCATTCAATAAATGTGACTTAGGTGACTAATACATATAAACAATATTAGGCTTAATCAAGTTTTACAATGACCATTAGTAAAATTAAAGATTATTCCTCAGAAACTATTATATTACATTACAAATAAAAAGTTTTGTTTTATTTAACAAATTCAGTTCTGTTTTAAGGACAATAGTATAAGTACTGGTAAAAATATAAACTTTCTCCTTAAAAACATATTATATTCAATTTGCATAAAATGACAGTTCCAATATAACAATTTCATCAACTATAATATATAAATTTAAAGGAGGTGGTGAGACCTCACCATGAAAACAATTACATGTTTTAACTAAAATTTGAGAAAAAGGTTAACTGTTGTCCATAACTTCATTAAAGTTCACTATACACTCTTTATACTATAGATCACACCACATACTGTAAGCTTCCAAGATTAGCCTGACACAAGAAATACATTTTTTCTACAGAATCTAAGATCTAAAACTGTATCATTGAACAGTTTTATATTTTTCTATTATAATAAAGGTAACAAAATTATGATTAAAGAGTATAGCACAGGTTTGTAAAGAGTACTCTTAAGGCAGAATTTTTTTAAATACTTGTTCTTTAAAGAGTTGAACAAGAGAAAAATTGAATCTCATTTTTCAAATTTGCATTTTCAAACATCAGACATGTAACTTTGTAAGGTTCTATCATTCAAAACACTAAATTCAAAATATTTCACATCAACTTATAGCATTGTTTCTCAAAGTAATGAAGCCACGGGTTAAGTGAAAAAAACTATGATAATTATGATATTTAATGCAGGTTGGTAATAAATTTCACTAGACTTATATCAAAGTCCCTTTTGGTGTGCATATGCTTTTCTATAGTATATGAAATAAAACTATAAAAGCAGCATTTATTGCTACAGAATGATTTATGGCTTATAAATGCTTACCCAGAATATACATATATATATCTGAAATATAGTAAAATGAAATAAACTTTTCTAGGATTTTCAGCATCACAAACTGAGGAAATGATGAATACACAATGGACAGGCTGTCCCCTTGCTACTTAAAAAATATTAAATCCTGAAGGAGTTCTAAATCCCTTGGTAAGAATATATTGCAGCTGCATTAAGCCAACAAAAAGCTTATTAGTAAGGATTTAAAAACTAACACCCTTCTGTAATCAATTTGGATACAGTATTATTCTATTTATAGTGACACTTTCAATGTGTCCCAATCATACATTACTAATTCTCATTTTTCCTCCTATGATTAAATATTAATGCGGAGGCACTATTAAGCAGTTACTCTATGTTTAGGTTTTAATATATTGATTTCCACCATTTTGAAATGGTTAACAACATTGCATGAATATTAAGAGTCTTTCCCATGAAGAGTCCAATGATTGGTTTGATATTTTTCTATGATTTCCAAATAAAATAAAACAAATTAATTTAGTGGTTCTAGCAGAAAATGGAAAAAGGGATGCCGCCACTTTAAAAGCTTCAATCTCTTTGACATTGCTGGCAGTGTATGGGAACATTAATGCATCTGTCATGATAACAAGCTAAGAATAACATCTAGACATCAAACCGAGCAGAGAATCCATCTGAAGTGATTCATTCAGATCTGTCTCATTGATTTATTAAACACAGGGCAACATCTGCAGCCTCACAGAGCCGCTTGGTGAAATTAATGCAAGATCAATTCAAATGGAAAAAAGTGTAAAAGAGATAAATCAAAACACAATTTGCATGCAGTTCCACAATCAGGCTTATTGGGTGCAAATGCTCAATTTCCCTTCCAAAGCAAATGTGTTTAAATGTTGTTTTATCTTTTTAGAATTGTGTGAACTGAAGTGACAGTGAAGAGTTTTGCACATTGAGATGGTGAAAGGGAAGAAAAGGAGGAGAAAATGCTACCAAAGACCTTTTGAATATGCAACAAGAATATCATTAATACCTAATTGTTTTGCTTTGGGGGAAAGGTTTGATGTCTTTTCTCCAAAAAACATAATATTTTTGGTTTTGGATCAATTAGGATGGTTTAAATACATATTTGAAATGTATAGAGTGGGTAAACTTAAATCATTTGTTGTTTTAAATGCCCGAGATAAAGTGCCACTAGAGATCAAGATTGCCAACTGAAACATAATATATTGTGATTAAGTTATCTCACAATCCTATTTGTCCACTAGAAGCATTTTTTAAAAAAGGTATTTTATTAAGAAAAAATAAGGTTACTTCAGGAATCATCAAAGTATTTAGATTTAATATCTTCTACAGGTATTAGGGATTTCCTATGTAAAACCCTATAAAAATTAATGTCTGAAGACCATCACATTCTAATTATTTATTGACATTCATGTGCTATACATTGAGGATAATATCATACATAAAAATACAAAGATGTGCTCTATCATGTCATGGGTCATTTCTTTAATGTAGTATACATTACCAATAAATGAGTGTTTGAGGCAAATATGAATCCCAGCGGAATCTTCAGATAAATATAAAATTGTTGATTATGCAGAATTATACCTTTGAAATAGATGTACAAATTGAAGTTCTGTGCATTGGCATATGACTGGACTGCTTTAATTATAATCTTGATATAATTCTTCTAATAAGATTGTTGACTATGTGACGGCTTATCATCCTATGAAATAAAAGGTCTGCATTTACTGCCCAGACTCACTTCTATGACCTTTTTATCATTTCTGAAAATGTTAAGTCATCCAAAACAGTAACCCAGGAAAGTGACACAAGATCTTTAAAAATGTGACAGTAACTTTATGATAAATACAAAACATCAATTTTCAAAGTAAATGATGTTACTCTGTATGGGATTTTGAACTACAAAGTATTCTT
Source organism: Oryctolagus cuniculus (assembly GCF_051225735.1). Lineage (NCBI taxonomy): Eukaryota > Metazoa > Chordata > Mammalia > Lagomorpha > Leporidae > Oryctolagus > Oryctolagus cuniculus. Next base: position 64,385,368 of record NC_142888.1, read on the forward strand.
CAAGTGTGAGCACTTACAAAATGCTTATTTCTAGCATTTAAAAGTAGTTTTAAAATGTTGTAAAAGTCATTATAACACACATAAAGTTATTCTAATATCAAAGGAAATTTACGTTTGGTTTTCATACTGCCAAAATAGCAATAAACTACAGTTGGGCCATTTCAAATTTTAATTTTAGAAACATTAATTTGAATATATGGTGAATCACATGTCTAAATACATTATTAAAATGCTTTCTTAATCACACATTCTTGCTCCTTCAAGCATCTATTTAGCTTAATTTAAATGACTGAATAACGTTTAATCAGTTGCTCCTCAAACGAAATTAAATGCCAATCACGAAATCTGACAATGTTACTTTTACATAGATAAATAGACTAAAAGAGATAAAACTAAAATGTGTTGATTAGTTTTCATGTTTAATGAAACCATTTTTTAATTTAGCATTTTACTATTACATTAAACTTTGGAGAATTTAATAAGGAAAATCCATTGTATAAGAATGAAAATTTTAGAGATTTGCTTTCTGAATCTGCCTGTTCTCCCTGCTATTAAAGGTTTACTAGAAATGAAACAAAAGTTACAATTCTTTATATGCAAAAATACAAATCTAAAACAAGACAATAATTTTTCCTATTTGGTTTTGTGTAATCATCATTTTTAATAACTTCAAAATGATTTCCCTATAATTAATCTCTGAAGTTAAAGGGCATGAAGGGAAGATGTTGTCTTCTCTTTTGAAATTACAGTGGTGTTCACATTGACTTATCTAATATAACAATGAATGGTCAAGAGTTTTAGTATTACTATTCTCTAGTAGTTGAGATGATATTATTTGCCAATTTCTTTTTTGGAAGAACAACTTTAAATATTTCAATAATTGGCTTACAATATAATAGTTAATATAAGACATTGGTAAAGTTCTTGTTACGACTTCCTATACTATTCCATGTGTTATGGGATAATGTAGGACACATTCCAAGTTAAAATACATTAATTGAAACTTGTAGTCTTCCTCTCATATTTGACAGGGAGGGAGAAAATATTATTATTAATATAATTAAATTAAATTATTGTTATGCAGGAAAAAATGTCAATGACACCATTACAAATAGGCCTTTCATTCAACAATATATTATGAAAATCTGTTCATCAAGAGATGAAGATCAATCTCTTCTTTCAAATAAGAATAGTATGTGAGAGTTTCTGTTACTGCACATTAACTTTTCCCTGGTACCTTCCTCTCCTACTTTCTTTATACTTAGAAGAGCTAAGAAGTCACGAGTTGTGAAGGACATCCCTCTTTAGCCAGGTCTCCACTGGTACATCACTCATCTTCTTCGGGTACCTCCATACACTCTTCCCCTCCATCTTTCATTCTCTATCATGGCATCATTTTGTTCTTTCCCTACATGTCTTCTCTCTTATTGGCCTCTGGTTTCATCTGCCTTATTTTGTCTCTCTTGGATTTCCTATTTGCATCCACCCCTCTTTTAACTAAATAGAAAAGTCATAGAAATAAAGCTGATCTCAACACTAATTTCACTTTTACTTAAATATTTTTTACTTAAATATTTTTACTTAAATATTCAGATTTTTTGAATGACTTAAGGTATACATTTCTGTATATGAGTTACCTGAAGTCTTAAAACATCCTTGAAAAGCATTAATATATTTATAATTTTAACAACATGATTATGAAGGCATTTTGCATCAGTTAAATGTGGTAATTTTACTAATTTGATTTTCCCCAGAAATTGTGATTTTTCCTAAAAATTTCAATACAGATGCATTTCTTGTAGTTTTCCTGATCTTCCTTTACAAATTTTTAATAGAATATATTTCATAAATTTTTACAATTATATATTGCAATAGTTGTACCATAATTATAGAAAATGCATTTAATGAATAAAATACTTATAAAGAAAAGAAAATTCAATAGGCACATGTATCAAATCACAACCATATCTCTTCCTACATGTTTTATATTTCCCTGTCACCTTTATGACACACACACACACACACACACAAGCAAGTCAAAAAAAAAAAAAAAGATAGCACTGCAAATGCTGTTTAAGGAACAAATAAAACTTGATCAAATTAAAATAATCTAAAATGCATCAGATAACAGTATATAAAAATATATAAGACCACACCAGTCTCTGGATACACAGTAATATATCATTTTTCCCTTGAGTAAGTAATGCTAATAAAAATTCAAGAAAAGTTTTTGTTTACAGAAGAAAGCATCTAAATCACATCAAAATACTAGTCTATTTTTTAAAGGATAGTCATAGATTTTACTCAAGAATGTGAAAATTAATTATTAAGGAAGGAACAATTTCCTAAGTGCAATACTGTTCCACTTTAAGAATGGGCGTTTGTAAGAGAGGGGAGGGGAGAGAGAGAGAGAAAGAAGAGGGTGAGGGAGCAGCAAGGGAGCAAGACAGAATGGGATACAGAGAGACAGAGAGAAGGTTACTAAGAGGATAGGTTTTCATGTCTGCAATTATTTAAATGAGAGGGGTTCTGAATGGTAACCAATGAATTAGATGACCCCTATCTGAAGTCCCTTTTAACCCTTTGGTTTTGTGTACCAATGGAATACTTTGTGGTCAAAATAAAATTTTCTTTCTATTCTTGCAATCCATAATTGCTTGTTTTGTTGAGTGAACCATTATTCTTTGTGTTTGAAGGCCATCTATCTTCCTTAAGAAAAGCAGATATTAATAATCCAGGTTTTAAGCCTTAACTATGAATCAGGTAAGAGTTTTCACATGAACAGGTTTCTGTTTGATTGCTTAAACATAGAAGACTGCTCTAAAAAAAAAAAAGTAAAAGATTCCTGTTCTATAGTATTATCTTATTGCAGTAGTAAGCAACAGTTTGTATACAAGTTGTCAGCATGCTTCAACTATACAAAACAATTTGGATTTACAACAGATGTGGAAACTGAATTAGTTTTGGTTCACAGACTCAGAGATATTACAATTTAAAGTTGCCTAAGCAGAAGTTTTTGTTTGTTTGTTTGTTTGTTCTTGGCAAAATGATAAATAGCACTATTGTTTTACAACAAAATCCTTTGCTACTTTTAATCTGCTGATGTTGATTTCTTGGTTTGCATACCATTCTCATGAACCAAATCTGTGCTTTCCTAAAATATTACACATCAGGGATGGAATAAACTCTAAGAAGACTAATTCACAGGGTGTGTAAAAAGTCAAATAATCCTGAATATAGTTTTTGCTTTGTTTTAACTCAAAGAACATTGAACATAATTCGCTTCTCATATGCAAATGGACATTTATTCTCCAATGTACTTCTAAACTGAGATATGAAGGAGGCACACTTACAACCAGGGAAGCTGGCCATCATCATTTAAGGAATCCTCTCTTTGGAGGAATGGGATCCTTCCAACTGTTTGCCTCGGAGGAAGAGCTGACAGCATCCTCTCTAGAAAACCTGCCAACTTCTACATCAACCCCCAACCCAGTCCCGGCCCCAGCGTTTCATGCCCCACATTACCCTCTGTAGATAACCCAAAAGGGACGATCCCAGGAAAGTGACATCTGTCATTGTCCTTTTTGTAAAAATAAGATCCATCGACTTTCCTGTATCGTGTACCGGGGAGCTTTGCGCAGCAGGCATAAGCACACGTCCTCACAGACACTTGCATGCACGCGCGCGCGCGCACACACACACACACACACAAACACACCACTACCACCACCACCACCACCACACACCCCACATACTGTCACAACAAACACACGGGATGGGGATCGAATCACCCTCTGGGATGGATACTAGACTTCCGACCCCCTGCATTCCCCAAATGCTGTGTTTCGGGTTGCCAGCTTGGGAGCCCAGTTTACAGCTCAGCCAGCCCCCCCTCCCCCACCCTGGAGAAATCCCTTGGTGTCCGTGTTCAGGAGAAAACCTATCCGACCCGTACGGCCACAAAAGAGCAGGAAAGAAAACTAAGTAGAGAAATTAACAAATAACCATAAGCAGCCAAAAAGCCATGCAGCATATGCGCGAGAGGCTGGAAAGTTTCAGTAGAGGACTGCAAACTGAAGTTTGTGCGGGACTTTTTTTAGACCCAAGCCCTACCACTGAGCGCGGAGTAGAAAGGACCGACAATTAATGAGTCCTTCTAGTCCTCTTTCCCCACCGAATACAGCGTGAAGAGTAGAGGCAAGATAGCTACGACTCACTCACTATAAAGTTGGATGAGGTTGATGAGACATGCAGAAGAAGGCATTAGGGCGAAGAGAAGCGAGCGAGGGAAGAAATGAGCGTCTCACCTGGCATTGGTGCAATCGGTGAACAAAGTTTCGAAGTCTTTCCTGGTGATGAGCTTGCAGCGATTCACCCCTGGCTGGATAGCCCCCAGCCCGCGCAGGATCCGGACCTGCTCCACAGTACACACCACGGGGGATATGTCCAGTCTCTTCAGCTTGGTGTACACCGTGTGCAGCCCTCCCACCAGGTGCTTGAGGAAAAGATCAAAGACTTGCGGCAGGCAGATGAGTTCCTGGCCGTCCATCAGGAACGAAGCCACCTTCACCCCGTGCATGTCGACCATCCGGCATTCGTTGGTGTTGGTGTTGCCGCTGCCGCCACTGCCACTACCGACCACGCCACCCACTGCGCTGCCGCTGTGGTTATTGGCCATGAAACTGTTGATCATACTAGGGGTAAGACGAGGGGGCTCTCCCGAAGTCGAGTACAGGGGTTCGGCCCGAAACAACCCCCCCGGGACGCCGGCGGCGCTGGAAGTTGCAGAGATTACCGGAGGTGCAGAGACAGCCATGGTCACTCCGTCTCAACTGCGGGTCCTCCGACCCTCGCTTTCTCGCCCTGACTCCTTTAGGTCCTCTCTCACTCACTCCCCTCACTCTCGCTCTCTCTCTGGCGCGCGCTCGCTCGCTCCCAACTGTTCTCAAGTCTCCCGCAGCCCGGCTCACGCTCAAGCTCACCCACCACCCAGCAAACTGTGAACAGCCCCGACCCACAGCGGCCCGAGACCCCACCCCCACCACACCCCCTCCCGAGACTGGCAGCGCCCCCCAGCCAATGGGTCCCACCCCCTAGGCGCCCGAGCGCGCCGAATGGCTGCCGGCGGCGAGGAGGTGGAGACTCCCTGGCTGGCCTCCGACTACCTGAGGCCTTCCAGCGCTCGCCCGTGAATGGAGATTGAGCTCGAGAAGGGGGCGGTGTGGTGCCTCAGGTTCTGGCCAGAGTCTGAACAGAGAACGTCCAATTTCCCACAGAGCCCTCAAAGTACCCTACGCTAGGAGCGCACCCCCTTTTGCTGCACGGGTGTTGGGATGGGAACACAAAGCAAGACTCCCGAACGTGCCTCCCAGACCCCTCCCACCACCCCGCACTCAGGTTCAATAGAGGAAAGTGGAGTGGCAGCTCCAGTTCCACTCGCTCATTGCTCCGAAACTCTGAAGACACTGATAGGTGGCTTCACCCAGCTTCCTGGGGAAAGACCCCAGCGAGTTCAGAAGTAAACAGCTCAGCCCTGCTCCAGCACTAGATATAAGTTATCCCATACCCAGCGCAGAGAGGGACGGGCGTCCGAGACCGCACTCACCGCAGCGTAGCGGGTTGCTAATCCGCGCCCTCGCACTGACATTCAGGAAGCGCGGTGAGCTGTGAACACTTACAGAAACAGAGACTTGGCTTGTGGGTGGCAGATGGACGCCTCATTTTACAACACTTCCGCCACTGTCCTGGAACACACTCCTCTTTCTCTGTCCCCATCCGTTAGTCTCAGGCTTGCCCTGCCCTACCCCTGCACCCCCACTCCCGATACATTGATAGGAAAGATCCCTTTATGATTCAAAAGTCATTACACAAAGTGAGAGCAGCGGCAAGTGTTCGCAAGCTTGAATGTTACGATTTTCCTCCCTCGCCTGTGGTCTTTGAAGAGGCAGTGATGAGAGCTGCAAGTCCTAAACCGTAGCTCAAGATTCTTCCCCTACTTGTCGAATGCCCCAAACTTACTACGAGATCTCCTAATGAACAAAATGTCTGAGGATACATTCCAGGGAAAGAGTATGATTTTTCCACACAGTGTACGGTGGTTAGATCACCTTAGCGAAGTTGTTTTAAGACTCCCAAAACTGAAGAATTTGATTCTCTGAAATCAAGGTATTTCCTTTCCTGTACTCTCCTCTAGAGGCTAGTTATGTGTAGAAAACGTTGCATTCGATACAACTAAGGCATCTTCTCTCGCAGAATGTAAATAATTTTAGAAACTTTCTGGTTGTGATTCTCAATATCAAAAAGAGGAGTTACTGGCCTCTTTTTGCTCCCTTAATACATCATAAATGTCCTAAGTTGGATATTTCAGCCCAGTTCTACAGTGTAATTTCTTCTTTTGTCATTTAATCAACCAAAAATTAAGAACTTCCCTTTGAATCTCATCATACTATTTCAGTTTCAAATTGATTGCGGTCAGAATGCTAAGAAGCTGTGATGATACTTGCTTTTGGAATACAGTGATCTGTGACTCCAACATAATAGACTGGAATGTATGCAGGCACACAACATTTTTAAAAGGCATCTGATTGGTTTTTGCCATATTGGTACTTTCATGGGAAGAAAATAGGGGGCAAAAAAGGACAATTGAGAACCCATAGCAGTGGAAGAAAAAGTTTCACCTAAAAGTTGAGGTTTTCAAAAAATAGAACAGGCCGGTGCCATGGCTCACTTGGTTAATCCTCTGCCTGCGGCGCCGGCGCCTTGGGTTCTAGTCCCGGTTGGGGCTTCGGATTCTGTCTCTGTTACTCCTCTTCCAATCCAGCTCTCTGCTGTGGCCCAGGAGTGCAGTGGAGGATGGCCCAAGTCCTTGGGCCCTGCACCCCATGGGAGACCGGGAGGAAGCACCTGGTTCCTGGCTTCGGATGGGTGCATCGCGCAGTCCGTAGCAGCCATTTGGGGAGTGAACCAACGGAAGGAAGACCTTTGTGTCTGTCTGTCTCTCTCTCTCTCTCTCTCTCACTAACTCTGCCTGTCCAAAAAAGAAAAAAAATAGAACAACACAGAAATATCTGTGCAAGGAGCCTTCAAAAAGTTCATGAAAAAGCATATTATTTTAAAAAAATCTATCCATGGATTTCAATTTTGCACCAAATTAAACTTATCTTATAATTCTACTTTCCATGAACTTTTTGAAGTGCCCTTGTAATTACTTGTTTTTTAAGAGCAACATCTCAGGTTATGTTTAAGAGGTATTTTGACAGAAATGGCTATCAAAAAATGTATTGAGATAACTTGCCTTTGATAACTCGTGATTTAATTTTCCAGGTGAATAAGTTTATCTGTAAAGAAAAGGTACTTTGAAATAGCTTTAATTATATTAAAAGTCCTAAGGCCAGCCTTCTCCCTCTGTATAGATTCCCCTACATTATCAAACCTTTTTATTTGCAGAATGAAAACAAAGATGGAGAAAAACCAAGGAAACAACACTTGGCCTCTTAGATCTAAATGATAAAATATTTACTCATCTATATTTAGGATTTTCAGAAATAGGACATTACACATATATTTTGAGGTTTCAAATTTAAGAAATTCTGAAGTATCAAAACAGAACATTCGTTCAAGCTGTAATCACTATTTCCGGTATTGAAAAACAAACATACTTTGACAACTCTGAAAGAGGACTGAATTAAATATTTACATTTCAGTGTGATCTATCAGGTTGAGAGTAGTATTCTAATTAAATTATAAAACAGAGATTAAACTATAAATTCTAGTAGAAATTGTAGGATTTCAAATTAGCCACTGATCACTGAAGGGTTAAAGTCCCTTGGAAGCTCTCGATACACAAAAGACTCTTGGAGTCATTACTGGAATTTCTTCCCATTTCATCTAGAAAATAAACTTGGTAATTTTTCTTAAGTGATACTTGTAATTTAAACGTTTAGTCAATTAGATCAAAGAGGCCAGGTGTTGTCTCCTTGGGTTTTCTTTTTTGATTACTCTATTTCTACTATTATTATTATCTATGCTTTGATATTGAAGGGCTCAAATTTCACACAGAGAGTTTGTTTTTATATCTTTCTGACTTTAATGTCTTCCATAAACCAAACATATATCTAAATAAGGTTGGGCTTCTACAAGGCCAGAGGAAGATTTGCACATCAACACCTTGTAATTTTGGAATTGCATGAAGCAATATAAAATCATAAAGCTTGTAGTAAACAGAGTACCCTTGGGAGATGACTCTCCATGGAGAGAGACACTGCATTAAAACTAAGAAAATACTCAAGGATTTGAATTAAAACCAGAGAGGAGTCAAACAGCATAGCAATGAGAGTAAAATGAATACAAGAAGATACGATATCTCATCAGAACAAAAGTTCTAGACACCACTAAATCCAGTGGAATGATTTGGGGCTGCAGTGTAGCTTCTCAAACACCGAAACGCTATGAGATTCCAGGATTTAATTAGCAATTTATACCTTCTCCTAATTCATACTCAGTTTAGAGGAGAGGATTCTCATCTGTGACGTTAGGCAAATATTCCACTTTGACACTGTCAGTGAAATACAGGTGCCATTTTAATTAAAAATTACAAACACACATGAACACACATAGATATAGCATTTGGATATTCTGTGGCCCTGCGTAAGTCCGGAACTATTTGAAAGGGCTTGTTTTCAGAATGGGCATTCAAGCAAATCCTAAGGCAATAAATGGAATTATTTGAAACCCTCAGCCAACTGAGGTTACAACCTCTAATATGGCCTCTAAGCAGAAGCTCCCAGGAGCCCTCTAAGGTTCATTTTTAGGCAAACAATAAAAGGAAATTGATTGGGCAGGGCAATAAATGTGAAATGAAAGCATTCATATGACTGAGAATTTAACTGGCTAAAGCCTATAGGTATATGCCATTCTGTGTTTTCCTAGGAAACTGGCTATAAAATGATCTTCCAAAACATACTTTTTTTCTCATTCAGTACAATGTTAAATTGAAGATGAGTTCCAAGGGAGGGGGACCACTGGAGCCAGAGGTAAATTGGGCAAAACCCAAAGAGTAACAGTTAAAATCAGATGCTTACAAAAATGAACATTTTATTACTGAAGTATCAAAATAAATTCTCAAAGTACTCCATAGAGTACTTACAATATCCCATGCTGCACTGCCCCAGGGGAAAATGAGATAAATATCTTGAAATTCCATCTATATTTCTCAGTGTGTTGTTCCCCTTTAAATCTTAGGCTTTTAACTGTTCAAATTCAAGCCATTCTTACTTCAGTTGAACTCCCACTGCTACTTGGTATCCTTTTATTCATATTGTTGATTCCCTATAGAATTCCCTGCAGTAGTTAACTCCAGCTCTTTTCTATTTAATAAGCCACCCTCCCCCTCACTTATCTATGATTTTACCACTAAGTTATTCTACAGGAGTGTCCAACCTCTCTTCTTTCCTCTTAAACCCATTTTCCGCTTTCTCTCTCATCTTCTACTTCCCTTATCTGCCTTCGTTGATGTTCCTGATTCCTTTTACCTCCTCCCGGTGGCAAATCTACCAATTTTATCCCACCTCTCTCTTCTGCATCCTATCTCTTCCTCACTACTTGTTCTTTTCTCGTTTATTATAGAAAATGTTCAAGGTTAAAAGTCCTTACGACAAACAAAAACTTTCCTCAACCCTAACAAATGTTTCTAAGAGTGTGATCTGCTGTTCACTGGCATCAGTATTACCGGGGTACTTGTTAGAAAAACAAACTATTTGGCCTTAATCAAGACCTGGTGAATTAGAAACTGGCAGTTAGGCCCAGCAGTCTGTGGTTTAACAAGACCTTCAGGTGTTTCTGATGTAGGTTAAAGTTTGAGATACACTTGCCCTGGAGTTTCCAATCTTTTACAAACTTTCTGAAAATCTGCAGTTGTTTCTATTCTTTACCATTCTTTTGTGCTATAACTATTTTCAATTTGATTTCTTACTATGATTTGGCTGAAACTACTCTACCAAAGGTGAGCATGACCTCGTGAACATCGAATGTAAACTTGTTTTCTAAATATTCATCTTTTATACTCCACAGCTTTTTACACTACCAACATCCCTCCTGAACTCCTACCTTTTGGCTTTCATAACTTTTCAACAATCTGTTTCTCCTCTTTCCTATACTGCTTTTCCTTTTCAGGCCCTTGCTCTTGACCTGAAGCATTAAAATTTCTTATGTCTATACTGTTGTGGCAATTTTGTCAACTCTCTAGCTTCAACAACCAGTAGTTTTGTAGATTGCACCAAATCTTATCTCTAGTATCTTTAAAACCCTTTGGTAGAACTGGAAGTCTCCACTTGGATGTCCCATAATCACGTCAAACTCAACATACCCCAAACTGAATTAATTATCTTACTCCCCTCAAATCTGCTCTTTGTTTTTCATGTCTGATACTCCTTTATATGCTTTGTGCAGCTACTACCACAAAATAGAACCTTGGCTGGCCAGTGTTGTGTCTTGGTGGGTAAAGCCGCCGCCTGCAACGCCAGTATCCCATATGGACACCTGTTAGAGTCCCCGCTGCTCCACTTCCGATCCAGTTTTCTTCTATGGCCTGGGAAAGCAGTAGAAGATGGCCCAAGTGCTTGAGGCCCTCCACCAATGTGGGAGACCCACAAAAAGCTCCTGGGTCCTGGTTTCAGGTCGGCCCATCTCCGGCCATTGCGGCCATTTGGGGAGTTAACTAGCAAATAGAAGATCTCTCTCTCTCTCTCTCTCTCTCTCTCTCTCTCTCTCTGCCTCTGCCTCTCTGTAACTCTACCTTTCAAGTTAAATAATTCTTAAAAAAAAAAAAAAAGAAAGAAACTTGGGAGACCTTTTTGATTTCTATTACACCTCATTCAATATATATCTCTTCCATTCCTCTCCATTCTCAGTGCTACCACTTAAGTTTTTTGTACCATTGCAACAATTACCTCTCTACTTTTAGATACTTCCACTTCTGATCTAGCTAGTGTACCAGGTTACTTTTTCCTGAAGTTTCATTGTATAAAATCTTCATTACTACTCCTCCAGCTACCATTTAAATTCCAAACTCCCTAGACTGATGTTTAACTCTGTCTTTGATTTACTGGTTTTTTTTTTTTAAAGATTTATTTATCTTTTACTTGAGAGAGTTACCAGAGAGAGGAGAGGCAGAGAGAGAGAGAGAGAGAGAGAGAGAGAGAGAGAGGTCTTCCATCCACTGGACAACTCCCCAATTGGCCGCAACGGCCGGAACTGCTCCGATCTGAAGTCAGGAGCCAGGAGCTTCTTCCAGGTCTCCCATGCGAGTGCAGGGGCCCAAGGACTTGGGCCATCTTCTACTGCTTTCCCAGGCCATAGCAGAGAGCTGGATTGGAAGTGGAGCAATCGGGACTAGAACCGGCGCCCATATGGGATACTGGCGCTTCATGTGGGATACCGGCGCTTCAGGCCAGGGCGTTAACCCACTGCGCCACAGCGCCGGCCCCTTGATTTACTGTTTTTATCCTTTCCTCCAGTACTCTGATATGTTACAAGTCACTAATAAATGAGTATCACTTTCCACTACCCTTAAACATTTTGTACCTTCCTACCATGATGTTAATGGCCACGTTATTCTTTGAATATAAAATATATTACTGCATACCTCCTCATCTCCACCCATCTGAATCCTAGCCGTGCTTTAAAACTAAAGTCCAGTTTATCTCTATGAAGACCACCCTCATTCCCTTTTCCCAGCCAGAAATGGGCTTTCCCTCTTCTGAATCTTATAGGACTCTCTAAGGGAGTTAAAAACATGTTTCCCTATATTGCAGTCAATCATAACATACAATTTCAGGTCCTCTTCTAGAATGAAGTCCAGTCAGGTTAAGCATCACACATATATTAATCAACATGATATTTAAAGTGCCAACCACTGTACTTGGCTCATAGTAGGTTCTCATACATGTTTTCTAAGTGACTGAGTATGTGGATATGATCTATAAGCTGATAATATATAAATTCTTGCCATCACTAATTTTTAGGCAGAATTTAAGAGATTGGTATACATTAAAGATTTAAGTTTTTTTGTTAAAAGTATAATAATTTTGTTTCTTGGTAGTTGCTGAATATTTTAGTGATAATTGGCTTCTCAGATTATCTATTATTCTAATTTTCATTTATCTAAGCATTAGTTTCATCCTAAATGCTTCTTTAAAGTGTGATGTATTCATATATATTCATATATTCATTGTGTCCATTTTCATGAACCCTAAGGAATTTATTTGTTATATATCTGTAGTAACTATATTGCAGAATTATAATGAAACATTTAATTCTCCGCTTGGAACCTATTAAATTTTTATTCTGCATGTTTTGATTCATGTGAGGGTATCTTAACTGAGGAAGTATGTCATTGAGATAACTATTTCAATCATTCCTGGGAGATCCTAAAATTGTACAGAACTAGGCCGGCGCCATGGCTCAATAGGCTAATCCTCCGCCTGCGGTGCTGGCACACGGGGTTCTAGTCCCGGTCGGGGCGCTGGATTCTGTCCCGGTTGCCTCTCTTCCAGGCCAGCTCTCTGCTGTGGCCCAGGAGTGCAGCGGAGGATGGCCCAAGTGCTTGGGCCCTGCACCCCATGGGAGACCAGGAGAAGCACCTGGCTCCTGCCTTCGGATCAGCACGGTGCGCTGGCCGCAGCGCGCTGGCTGTGGTGGCCATTGGAGGGTGAACCAACGGCAAAGGAAGACCTTTCTCTCTGTCTCTCTCTCTCTCTCACTGTCCACTCTGCCTGTAAAAAAAAAATTGTACAGAACTAATGTGTAACTATAGCATTACTTTCAAAATAACTAACTCTAACTGGAGAAAAAAAAGATCATCTCCCTCCTTATGTATAGGAGAGAAACAGGTAGTTTTCTCTGGGAAAACAGAAACATAAAAGGTGTGTGTAACCCAAGTGGCATCAGAACACTAGGCAATTACTGCATTTTGTTTTTGTTTTTCTTCTATAAATGATGGGCCAAGAAAGCAAGAATTATAAAAGTTATGCTATTGAATACATAGCTAATGCCTTCTCTGTGATTGGCTGGAACACTCCACAGAGAATGACCGGACCTATTTGGCAAGCAGCAGAGGGAAAGGAGCCCAAGTCTTAGAATTGTAGTCAGGTATCTGGAGAGGGGTGACTGAAATATAGGCAAGAGGATCTGACAGCCTGTTTCATAACTTAGCCAAATGGGGTCATTTGAAACAGATTAGCACAAAGATTTTTTTCATCTTAAACTCCCAGGGACCTATGCTTCTCTGAGACCTTTGCCTTGAGAAAACAGCTATGAGTGGTAACACCTGAAAGGCCTTGAGCATTTCAATGGTGGGCTAGACACAGAAGGGCACTGTTACCACCTAGTAAGTAAGGTGCAAACGACAAGCGCTAAAATGGAACAAGGTGATAAGCCTCTCCTTGAAACCACAAGAGGGGAGGGGAGGGGAGAAAGAAGGAAATCCTGAGCAGTTTCTTATGAACTCAATATGACAAATGAACACTGACCATACAGTGCTCAGTACTGGTCATTTACAGTAGGGGGGAAAGCCATGGAAATTCTTGACTCTTCTTGCACCAGTTATTGTCTCATAAGGGCTTTGTAGGTACACTAGGTTTAATCCTTCTAAATACGGATACGTAAACCTGTAAAGTTCTTCAAACATGGCCTTCTATTAAAGACATTTTGAAGAGCATTGCCCTCGTAGGCACTTACTTGATTTCTGCATTCCGTAACTGCATATATATGATTTCCGGTAATGTCAGAAGAGGTGCACTCAGGATAAAACACACATGTTGCTTGAATTTCAGTTTATGAAAAAGGACTTAAAAATATCTTCTTATCTATGATTAGCATAGAGTTGGTCCTCTATATATAAAGTCATACTAAAAATGATCCATAATGAAGAAGGAGATGGGAGAGGGAATGGGAGGTGGGATGGGAGTGGGGTGGGGGGCATGAGGGAAAGAATCACTGTATTCCTAAAGTTGCATATATGTAAAAATGCATTCATTAAATTTTAAAAAAAGAATATCTTCTCAGGGTCGGCATTGTGGCACAGTGTGTTAAGCCACCACTTGAGATGCCAGGATTCCATATCGGAGTGCCAGTTCTAGTCCTGGCTACACTGCTTCCTCACCAGCATCCTTATGGTGCCATGGTAATGCAGCAGAAGATGTCTCAAGTACTTGCACCCCTGCCACTCACATGAGGGATCAGAATGGAGTTTCTGGCTCCTGGCTTCAGCCTGGCCCAGACCTGGCTGATGTTGTTAGTTGGGGTGTGAACCAGTAGATAGATTTCTCCCTCTCTCTCTCTCTCTCTCTCTCTGTGTGTGTGTGTGTGTGTGTGTATGCATGTGCATGCGTTCCTCTCTGCTGCTTGCCTTTTTTTTTTTTTTGACAGGCAGAGTGGACAGTGAGAGAGAGACAGAGAGAAAGGTCTTCCTTTGCCGTTGGTTCACCCTCCAATGGCCGCTGCGGACAGCACGCTGCGGCCGGCGTACCACGCTGATCCGAAGGCAGGAGCCAGGTGCTGGTCTCCTATGGGGTGCAGGGCCCAAGTACTTGGGCCATCCTCCACTGCTCTCCCGGGCCACAGCAGAGAGCTGGCCTGGAAGAGGGACAACCGGGACAGAATCCGGGCCCGCCCCGACCGGGACTAGAACCTGGTGCGCTGGCACCGCAAGGCGGAGGATTAGCCTAGTGAGCCATGGCGCCGGCCTGGTTTGCCTTTCAAATAATAAATAATTTTTGAAGAAAGAATATAGTTTCCAAAAATACATTCTATCAAAAAGAACGACAACCTAAATCCTTCACCTGAATACCTGGCTTTAGAGGCAGCCTCGTTTTGTTTATTTATTCTTCAATTATTTAGTTTTTCTTTGTCCTATACATGAAAAGAAACTGTAAACTTTAGCTGAGGCTGAACTTCTTCATACTATCTGGATTCCAGAACAGTGATGATTTCATAAACATGATGAACTGGTCAAATTTGTCTGTGATGTTGCACCCATACAATTCTGGAGTTTTTTTTTTTTATTTTGTTTATTTAAAAGTGAGAGAGAGAAAAAGAAAGAGAGACAGAGCTCTCCCATCCATTTGTTGACTCCCCAAAGGCCTGCAACAGCTACGACTGGACCAGGCCAAAGCCAGGAGTCTGGAACTCAATCTGGGTCTCCCATATAGGTGGCAGGGACTCAAGCATTTGAGCCATAATCTGTTACTTCCTAGGGTGAACATTAGCAGAAAGTTGGAATCAGGAATGAATCCAGGACTCAAACCCGCATACTGTGATGAGAAATGCAGATGTCCCAAGCAGCAGTTTAACCCCTGCACCAAATGTCATCCATCCTCCACCCCACATTCTTTTGCACTGGTTTCTATCTGCTATTTCTTCTTACAAACTTAACCCATCAGTCACATCTAGACTCCAGAGACACAGCAGGCAAAGGTGATAGGAGAAATATTTGTTAGTGATAACATTCATCTAAAATTCTGCTTTTCCTATACCTAGTACCAATATTCTAGTCACCTTCGTCAAGTGCACAAATATATCTAAGAAAAAAAAGAAGCTATTCACATGTCTGCTGGATAAAAGAACTCAACTTGGGAGGGCATTTGGTTCAGTGGTTAAGTAGCTGTTTGGGATGTCCACATTCCGTCTCTGAGCATCTGATGCAATCCTGCCTACCCTACTCCAAGTCTTGCTTCCAATGACTGCACATCCTGGAAAGCAGCAAGTGATTGCTCAAGTACTTGGGTTCCTGCCACCCTCAAGAGAGACCTGCATGGAGTTTCAGGTTCAGGCTTCAGCCTGGTCCAGCCCCAGCTGTCACAGGTGTTTGAGGAGTGAACCAGTGAATGGATCTCTGTCTATCTCTTCTGTCTTTCAAATAAAATGAAAATTTTTTAAATGAAAGAACTGTATTCTTAGTTAAATTCCAGTTAATTCTAGCAATGGAATATTGTTTAATGTCTTAACTTGCCTGAGCACGTAAGTAGAACTAATAATATGGAAAACATTAGAGAGCAAAGAAGAACCTAATGTATTTCTTCATTATAATTTTCTTTTTTGAAGTTTATTTTTTATTTATTTGAAATGTGGAATGAGAGAGAGAGGGGAAGAGAGAGAGAGAGAGAGAGAGATTTTTCACCCACTGGTTCAATCTCCAAACACCCTCAACAACAAGGATAGACTGAAGCCAGAAGCTCAGAATTCCATCAGGGTCTTCCACGTGGGTGGCAACAGCCCCAGCACTTGAGTAATCACCTGCTACCTCTCAGAATGCATTAGCAGCACAAGAGATATGGGGAACCCAACAGGATATAGGACTTCAAAAAGAAGACTATTTAAATAATCAAAACGTGATTATTGCAGCTTTACAGATAGATGAGAGTTATAACCCCCAAATCAAGCTATTATTATATTATTATCCTTCCTCCATTTGTCAATTAGAATACCAATTTCTTCTTTGCTTACTCTTAGTTTGTATCCATTTTCTGTTTCTAAAAGTGATTATTGAAAATAAACTCAGGGCCATTGAAAATAAATGCTCTCTTGGCCGGCGCCGCAGCTCACTAGGCTAATCCTCCGCCTTGCGACGCCGGCACACCGGGTTCTAGTCCCGGTCGGGGTGCCGGATTCTGTCCCGGTTGCCCCTCTTCCAGGCCAGCCCTCTGCTGTGGCCAGGGAGTGCAGTGGAGCATGGCCCAAGTACTTGGGCCCTGCACCCCATGGGAGACCAGGAGAAGTACCTGGCTCCTGCCTTTGGATCAGCGCAGTGCACCGGCCGTGGCGGCCATTGGAGGGTGAACCAACGGCAAAGGAAGACCTTTCTCTCTGTCTCTCTCTCTCACTGTCCGCTCTGCCTGTCAAAAAAAAAAAAAAAAAAAAAAAAAAAAAAAAAAAAGAAGAAGAAGAAAAGAAATGCTCTCAAGGCTGACATTGTCGCACACTGGGTTAAGCTGTGGCCTGTGATGTTGGCATCCCATATGGAGGATTGTTCAAGTCCTAGCTGCTCAATTTCCAATCCAGCTCCCTGCTAATGTGCCCGGGAAAGCAGCAAAAATGGTCCAAGTGTTTGAATGCCTGCCACCCACATGGTAGACTTGAATGAATCACCTGGCTCCTGCCTTCTGCCTGGCCCAACCCCAACCATTTGTGGCCATTTGGTTAGTGAACCAACAAATGGAAGATCCGCCCCCGCCCCGGGCTCTGTGTGTGTGTGTGTGTGTGTGTGTCTTCCACCTGTCTGACTCTGCCTTTCAAATAAATAAATAGATCTTTAAAAAAGAAAAAGGAAATAAAGAAAAAGGAAATAAAGTCTCAGAATTAAGAAACCATGGCTTCTGGTGTGGAATTCAGATGATGGCACCGGAAGTAGTTTCACCGTACTTTTGTCATTACTAATATGATTGTGATCAAATCCAGCTTCATGGAAACCTTCAAGGAGGAAGAAATAGTATCTCACATTGTGTGAAAGCAGTCTTCCTGCTCCTTCGATGACCTACACTGAATGGAATTATTTGCTTTAAAAAATTATTTTATGATGATTCTTCAAAAAGTTCGTGCAAAATGCATATTATGAAAAAACTATGCATGAAATTCACTTGGGAGGGCACCAAAATAAACTTATTTTTTCATTCCATTTCCCATGAACATCTTGAAGTACCCTTGTATATAAAATACCTAGTCCTTTGAGCCATATACTAAACCAAAACACTACTTGGGGGCCATGGATAGGTAGAAAGAATGATTATCTAGACTAATAATGCTACTTCATAGAATTTGGGGTCCAGCATTGTGGAGCAGAGGGTTAAGTTCCTGCTTGGGATGCTGGCATGCTTATTGGAGCACCAGTTTGAGACCCAGCTGCTCGGCTTCCAATCCAGCTCCCTGCTAAGGGGCCTGAGAAAGCATGAGGAGATGGCCCAAGTATGTGGGTCTCTGCCACCTACATGGGAGACCTGGATGGAGCTCTGGACTGCTGGCTTTCACCTGGCTCAGCCTTAGCTGTTAAAGCCACTTGGGTAGTAAACCAACAGATGAAAGATCTCTTTCTCTCTCTCCCATTCTGCCTTTCAAATAAATCCTTTTTTTTTTTTAAGTAATGGAGTGTTTCCTTTTTGAACTCCCTACTGGATATCCTGCTTACTCCAGACTGTTCCCCAGCCTGGATCCAGTAAATCATCATATTTTCTTCTCATTACTCTCTTACAGATCACTTCCATTCAAACCATTATTGTCAGTATCCTCTAAGCCTACATTTCCAAGCTTCAGTGTACGTTATTCTGCTTAAAATTCTCTTGCAGCTTATGAAAAGCTGTCTTCTCTAATATTTAGACTGCCTTAAAGTTTCCCTGACTGCTACAGACAGAGGTGACACTACATTCTCCAAAAAACTAGAGAATGCATTTCTGTTAAAAAAAATGTCTTAACATTTTCTTCAGAATCAAGTTAGGTAGCAAATACTGATTGCATTCCAACTATATATAAGACATTCTGTTAGGCACTGTGGAGAGTGTGTGATTAAGTACTGAAAGCTGTGCAATTCTAGGAAGGAAAGTACCATTTGCCACCTCAGAGATAACAAGTGTAATAGAATGACATTTAAATTAATGCAATCTGGCTCAAAAGTTCTTATTTCTTAGGCAGTCTTCTCTACTGTCGAGGAACAGTTATTTTTCCTTCTTACTATTTGTTGAGCTCTTTACCTAGTATAAGGCTAATTTTATCAGTATAAAATAAACTGAAAGTAGATTATTGTAAAAATTAAGAGAGGGAATAAGAGAAGAAGGAGGAGGAAGGGTGGGAGCATGGGTGAGAAGAAAGGTAGGGTGGGAAGTATCACTATGTTCCTAGATCTGTATATATGAAATACATGAAATTTGTTCACCTTAATTTTTTTAATAAATAAACAGAAAAAATAATAAAAAAGAAAACTTCAAAGTAGTTTGATATTAATATCCCAAGTTCATTCTATTTCAGTTGTGTCAATACTTATTACTCAAATTTAATTTTTTTGCCTTAAAATAAAACTGATGAATTCAAACGTCTGTGTATCAACAGAAAAAAACTATCCTCTGTTCTGTGTAATTAAGTGTATTGTATTATTGTGTGCATAATATAAAATCAATACATAGTTAATTAATATTGATTGTAATTGAATGTTTTTGTAATTTCACTAGTAGTCATGATAAATAATCAGTACATTTATACTGTACTAAATTTTTTTAACTTTTATTTAATGAATATAAATTTCCAAAGTACAGCTTTTGGATTACTTTGGCTTTTTCCCCCCATAACCTCCCTCCCACCCGCAACCATCCCATCTCCCGCTCCCTCTCCCACCCCATTCACATCAAGATTCATTTTCAATTATCTTTATATACAGAAGATCAATTTAGTATATATTAAGATTTCAACAGTTTACAGCTACACAGAAACACAAAGTGTAAAGTACTGTTTGAATACTAGTTATACCGTTAATTCACATAGTACAACACATTAAGGATAGAGATCCTACATGGGGAGTAAGTGCACAGTGACTCCTGTTGTTAATTTAACAATTGACATTCTTGTTTATGGCGTCAGTAATCACCCGAGGTTCTTGTCATGAGCTGCCAAGGCTATGGAAGCCTTTTGAGTTTGCCAACTCCGATCTTATTTAGACAAGGTCGTAGTCAGAGTAGAAGTTCTCTCCTCCCTTCAGAGAAAGGTATCTCCTTCTTTGATGACCTGTTCTTTCCACTGGGATCTCACTCACAGAGATCTTTCATTTAGGTGTTTTTTGTTTGTTTGTTTGTTTTGTTTTTTTGTTTTTTTTTTTTTTTTTTTTGCCAGAGTGTCTTGGCTTTCCATGCTGAAATACTCTCATGGGCTTTTTAGCTGGATCCGAATGCCCTAAGGCCCTAATGGCTGATTCTGAGGCCAGAGTGCTGTTTAGGACATCTGCCATTCTATGAGTCTGCTGTGTATCCTGCTTCCCATGTTGGATCGTTCTCTCCTTTTTAATTCTATTAGTTATTATTAGCAGACACTAGTCTTGTTTATGTGATCCCTTTGACACTTCTTAATCCTATCATTATGATCAATTATGAAATGAAACTGATCACTTTGACTAGTATACTGTACTAAATTAGGGTGTCATTTCTATTACATATATCAGCAGTGAAGTAATGCAGTGACATCTGTTTTTAATGTTATAAAATGGTATATCCCTTATTAAGTAAAAGAAGAAGTTACTAGAGAGGTTTTCAATGACTGGCAATTATGGTAGTATCTTCAAGTAGGGCTAATAAAACATTTATATTTATTATAATAACTACATTTTAATCCACTGTCAATTATGAGTAGCAATACTCAACATAATCCCTTTTTTCCTTTGGAAACAAATTGAGTCACTATGCTTTCGTTACTTGCTCTATCACACTGAATGCTTATCCCTCTGCCACACGTAGAAGTTGCTGAGAATAAAGATGTAAGCATAGTGTAACGAGGCCAAATAATAACACTGGATAATCTTGTGTTGAAGATCAATTTGTACCAATCTAACTAAATTTTATAATCAGTCCTTGCACAAAACCCATATTCATTTGTAAATACACAAGACAAACAATGATGAAGGTATTTTCATATGGCATTCTTTAAATAATTAAATACTGTATTTTGGAGCTGACTAAAAAGCTGCCAAATAACATAGAGTTGCCAGATTTACCAAGTATTTGGGACATACTTACACAAAAAAATTTTTCATTGCTAACATAAAATTCAAATTTAACTGGACTTCTTGTACATTACTTTGCTAAATCTGGCAATCCTAATAGGGGCAAGCCAGGAAGGCTTCTCAGGAGAAGTGATATTTGAGGCTTCAGGAAGGTTCTGTTGAAGTTAGCCAGGTCAGAGTAGGCAGAAGGTTGGGACAAGGACAGCCTTTGAGGTTCAGGCATGGAAATAATGGGAAATATGTTCAGAGGATAGAAGTGTGAAAGAGTGATGAGAAACAGGGTGAGCTCTTCAGTTTATCTAGAAAATTAACTTGTAACTTCACAACAACACATAAAAGAGACATTATTTTACTTCAATTTTTAACCCTTCTCTCCAAGGTCACAGTGAACTCTGACAGGTGTAAACACAGCCACAGTCGTGCAAAACACTTGCTTAAAAGAACACAAAGCTCTACTCTATCCAAAATTCTTTCTCTTCTTTCAGAACAGGTTTCACCTTGCTCTATGAGAGTTAATTAGCCTTGATTTTCTCCAGTAAGGAATCTAATCACTTCTCTTCTTTGAACATGTCACATTCCTCATTCTATGCAACTGTTTCCACCTGTCAAGATGTCAGGTCTCGATGTAATTTTACGGTTAGAGTAGGAAATTTGAGTGCCCCAACAGGAAATTTTTCACCAATAACTGATGGTTAATGAAAGAACCAAATGTCCTTTAATTTAAACTGAAGTTTCTAGCTTGTTTGGATACTGACTTTTTAAAAGTTTTATTCTAAGCATGAATTGTTGTTCATCAGGCTACTTATTAAAATTTCTTAATATGGGAACTTTACTATGGCAAATTACATTTTTCTCATTGCATTGGAAGGGCTCGTCATATAAAGTATAAATATAATGATGATATCACTCATCATCACTCAGAGTCTCAAAAATTCATTTCTAATGCAGTAAGACATATATTTTCAAATAAATTATCCAACCCCTGTAATTAAAATATAAAGTCAAACGATGCATTTTGAGTCTAAAATGTCTGAAAAGAAAATGTCAAGTGGGATATGTGAACTGCTCTTATATTAAAATTATGTGTCACAGCTCTGCATCAACAAAAGGTGCTATGATCATCAATAACAATGACTCATAAATCATTCTGTTTGAAATACAAATGCTAGATGTCTATATATAAGGATAATATATGAAAATGTAAATTTTACATGTTTAATAGTATTGCACTTTTACCTTCTTAAAATTCCTCATCTTTTTATAATTTCATTGCAATTCTTATATACACAATGGACCATAAATAAAAATAAATACACACACACACACACACAAACATATCTCCCTCTCACCCTTTCCTCACAAACACACTAATTCTATCACAGCCACTAAAATCTTCAGTCTCAATTACTACATATTTTTATCTTTGGTGTAAGCAAAAATTTCTACCTTAACTTCTTTTCTGCCTGAGACCCATCCTGGAGTTACCGCCATCTAGTGACAAGTAGGAGTATTTAATTATTTTATTTTTTATGCCGAAATTGCCTAAAATTTAAAAAGCAAAAAGTAGAAACAAACAAGAAGATTAGAATAAAGATTCCAAAAGAGTATAAAAGTCTACAATATAGCTTCCATGCCTTTGTTTGACTTTAAATGAAGATAATTATTTTTGCTTTAAAGAAAGTGGACTTTTTCCAGATTTCCAGTATGTTAGCATTTTACTTTGTGGTGAAAATGTAAGCTACACAGATTGTGCATTTCTCTGTATTGACATTCCGTGCTGAAATGAAATATTTCTTTTTTATTGACTTACCAATTGTTTTCAATAATAATAATTTTCTATTTTTATAAAATGTGCTTACATCTGCAGCTCTTATCTTGTGAAGTTTCTGTGTGTGCAGGTTCCTGAGATGTTGTCACAAATGATTTCCTTGCATTCATGACTACATAAATATTGCCTTGAAAGAAAAAATGTTAACATTTTGTCAAAATATTTTAGAATTCTTTCAAAAATAGGGTATTAAATAAGTTATGCTAAATATATCTGCATAATCCAACTTTGTAGGAGTTAAAAAGATGAAAAAAAAAGAAAAACAGTGCCCTGCTATCATCTTTCAGGGTCACACACATAGTAACCTCAGTCTGGAAAGTGACCTTTTGTTTAAACTAGGAAACAGAGAAATACTGCAGAATTTCACATCAGTCTTCTTTACAATGAAATGTAGCCCTATTGGCTATAAATGAGAACCTCCATATAAATATCCGAATTTTATAAAGACCTACTATTTAGTGTGAAATAGTGATTATTTAAAAATCATCAGCTTTGGCTTTTAGAAATACAATGAATTTCATATAATGTATTAGTTCATTTTTCCCTCAGGAAAGATGAAAATATCTATATGGATACTGAACACTCCAAATGGGCAATTTAATCACTTCATCCAGTTGAAGAACTGCTGGGGTGTTAAGGCTAGTTCTTTTGTCTCTCTGCCAGTAAGGCAGACCCTTAAATATGAATGGGTAGGTTCTGGGTCTCTAGGTTAGCAACCACTTTTCATTTCCCAGAGTCATTGGAACCAAGTCTCATTAATCTATGTCTTGTAAAAAGTTATAGAGGTCACATTAAAATGTGTGTGATATAACGGTTTCTCCAGCTGCACTAGAAAGGAAAGCAAAAGTAACAGTAGATTTCTGAGGCTTACATCTCTCCTAACTGGATATCATGCTCAAATTCAAGAAGTGTCCCAGTGATACTAGTGAGTCATCATAATAGAAATGTGGGATTAAATTCAGCTGATGTCTTAGAAATAAACTCTCTTAATTGGAAAATTTAGTCTATGGTTGAAGTATGTTTCAATGGTCTCAACTAAATACATATATCGCTGATTCAGTTGTGCTATTATTTGAGAATTACGGAAATTTATTTTATTTAAAAGGCAATTTGTTTGTATAATGTAATATATTCAAGGAAACATAAAATAGTCTTTGTTCCTGATCATAGTTCTCTATTCTCTTATTTGTGACTTTACCCTTGAAATGGAATCCAAGTTGAAGAGCTAATGAGTGCCCATGATACACCATGGATAGGATATTATATTACTTTAATATATGTAAATTAAGCATATGCTGATTCTTTGTGATATCATATCATTGTCTTAATATCAGGAAAATACAAAGCATTTTATGTTTAGTTGAAAATAAATTTAACATAAAAATGAAAAAAATTGATCAAGTTTAAGCAAAGATACCTCAAACATTAGATGTACACTCTTTCAGCTTGATTTTATGTGTGCACATTACTTCATTTATATTATGCCAATCTCAAATTTTGAAAAATACTAACATTTACAAACCAAGGAAGACATTTATTTAGCAAAAGTAATCTATAGAGATAATATGTGCTTTAGTTCTACAGACATGAGACGTAGGGGGATGGTGTCCAATAATCATCAGTGAGCATTTCGCAGTAGAAATGTAAAGAATAGTCATTGCATAAAAGATTTATTTCTCCATGTGTTCAAGTCAGTTTCTTCAATTCTTAGCGTGATATTTTGCTTCCAATTGAAAATGCATGTTTTGGATTCATTCAGCGTTTCAGCATGTAGGTCAGGGGTTAGGCTGTGGTAATCCATCAGACGGAAACATACCATGTGTAAATTGTGGACTGGGAGATTTTGTTCTAGCATTCTAGAAAAGCAAAGAAATCCTTTATTTTGTGTTCTGTGGCATCTTAAGGCAAGAATTAGATTGAGAGGTAATTCTTAAATTTAAGACAAAGAAAAGAAATTTAAAATGAACAATTCTGATTGTTTAAGTAACCTGAGGAAATTAAGTTCAGAAAAAAAAAGTTATGAACCCATGAATTGAGACCCTAATAAAGAATGTGTATAAACAAGATGGGGAGTTCTCAAAAATGGAATTTGCACTATACAGCTAAAATTAATTCTCAAGTAAAAGAAAGGAGAATGAATGTATAGATGATGTGACCTTATAGGGAGTTCTCACATGAGCTTAAATTATAAACAGAGGCACACAAAAGATGAAAAAAAATAAACACACTCAAGGACAAATATTTTTAAATGGCAATGTATGCCTCTGTGTACACTACTGGGAAGGTTGAGGCCAAGGAAGGGATGAGAAATGTACATTCAGGAGAATAATGTAAAGTGACCCAAAGTGCCTTTGAAAAAGTTATGTGGAGTACGCCCCCAGAAAAGGGCTGCATTGATATGCTTCTCAGCATTCAGATGTTTGCTTCAAATGCAGACTCCTCATTTTAGAGGAGTTCAAAGACTCCACATATTATGAAATTATACTAAGAAGGAAATATTAATTACCCAGATTTGATCAATACATACTATATATGTGTGTTTAAATATCACAACATTCCCCATAAATACATACAATTACTGAGTGTTTATAAAAAATTGAGGTGTTTAAGGGGATGAAAATACTAAACGCACTTGATCATCACATATTGAATATGTATATATATATAGAATTCTCATACTATTCCCCATAAATAAATACAATTAAAATTATTTCAAAGGTGGTATTGTGGCAAAGTTGATTAAGCCACCTCTTGGGATGCCCACATTCCATTTTAGAGAGCTTGGTTCCAGTACTGACTACTCTGAGCTTCCTGCTAATATGCCTGGGAAGTGACAGATTGTGGCACAAGTATTTGGGAGACCCAAATACATGGGATACCCCAGTGAAGTTCCTGGCTCCTGACTCAGGTCTGGCCCAGCCCTGGTCATTGCAAGCATTTGCAGAATGAACCAGTGGATGGAAGATCTCTCTCTCTCTCTCTCTCTCTCTGACTTTCAAATAAACAATAAATATTTTTAAAATGCAGATTCTTTCCTCTATTCTAAATGAATACAAATATCCAGGGATAGGTGCAAGGATTTGCCTTTTAATACCTTCCTAAGAAAATTCTTAAACTTTTTACAAAGTAGAAAGTGTTAAGTTAAATAATGCTAAAAGTAAACAATATTTCCCTAGTCCAATCCATCCCCAAATTTCTAAACTTGCTCCTCAAAGGAAACACTTTTCTTTTTTTTTTAAACTTTTATTTAATGAATATAAATTTCCAAAGTACAACCTATGGATTACAATGGCTTCCCCCCCACACCGTCCCTCCCACCCACAACCCTCCCCCCTCCCACTCCCTCTCCCCTTCCATTCACATCAAGATTCATTTTCGATTATCTTAATATACAAAGATCAGCTTAGTATACATTAAGTAAGGATTTCAACAGTTTGCTCCCACACAGAAACATAAAGTGAAAAATAATAGATGATTTTTTTAAATGATGATGCAATCAGATCAGACCTATTGTCATGTTTAATCCCAGTGAGAGTCTAGTTGGGAATTGATAATTTTTTTTTTACAGAAGATCAGTTTAGTATGCATTAAGTAAAGATTTCAACAGTTTGCACCCCCATAGAAACACAAAGTGAAATATATTGTTTGAGTACTCGTTATAGCATTAAATCTCAATGTACAGCACATTAAGGACAGAGATCCTACATGAGGAGTAAGTGCACAGTGACTCCTGTTGTTGACTTTACCAATTGACACTCCTGTCTATGGCATCAGTAATCTCCCTATGCTCCAGTCATGAGTTTCCAAGCTATGGAAGCCCTCTGAGTTCTCCGACTCTTATCTTGTTTAGACAAGGTCATAGTCAAAGTGGAGGTTCTCTCCTCCCTTCAGAGAAAGGTACCTCCTTCTTTGAAGACCTGTTCTTTCCACTGGGATCTCACTCACAGAGATCTTTTTGCCAGAGTGTCTTGGCTTTCCATGCCTGAAATACTCTCATGGGCTTTTCAGCCAGATCCGAATGCCTTTAGGGCTGATTCTGAGGCCAGAGTGCTGTTTAGGACATCCACCATTCTATGAGTCTGCTGAGTATCTCGCTTCCCATGTTGGATCACTCTCCCCTTTATTCTATCAGTTAGTAGTAGCAGGTACTAGACTTGTTTATGTGCTTCCTTTGACTCTTAGTCCTTTCATTATGATCAATTGTGAACTGAAATTGATCACTTGGACTGGTGAGATGGCATTGGTACATGCCACCTTGATGGGATTAAATTGGAATCCCCTGGTATGTTTCTAACTCTACCATTTGGGGCAAGTCAGCTTGAGCATGTCCCAAATTGTACATCTCTTCCCTCTCTTATTCCTACTCTTATGTTTAACAGGGATCACATTTCAGTTAAATTTCAACACTTAAGAATAACTGTGTATTAATTACAGAATTAAACCAGTCATATTAAGTAGAACAGACAAAAAAACTACTAAGAGGGAAAATGTATTAAGTTGTTCATTAACAGTCAGGGCTATGCTGATCAAGTCACCGTTTCTCATAGTGTCCATTTCACTTCAACAGGAGGAAACACTTCTCAAACCTACTAAACGAAATAATAATTGAAAATTTCCTAAGTTTTGAAAGAGACGTGGACATCCAGATAAGGAAACTCAAAGGACCCCAAGCAGACGTGACCAAAAAAGATCTTTTCTAAGGCATATTGTAGTCACATTGTCAAAAGTTAAGTACAAGGCGTGAACCCTAAAAAGCATAAGAGAAAAATGTCAAGTTACATATAAAGGACAACCGATTAGGTTAATGGGCAACTTCTCAGATGAAATCCTACAGATTAGAAGAGAGTGAAATGATATATTCAAGATATTAAAAGAACCTATCCTTTAGAATTGAAGGAGAAATGAGGTATTTCCCAGATAAAAACAGAGAATTCGCCAGCCTTACAAGAAATTCTGAAGGGAATTCTACATTAGAAGTAAACATCATGAAAGTACATGACACTACCAAATTCACTAACAGAGTGGGTACAATCACTAACCAGTCAGCAAACTGATAGTTTTTTTTTTTTTTAATTTATATAAGGGGAACAAATTTCATGTATCTCATACATTCAGTTTTAAGAATATAATGATACTGCCACCCTACCCTCACTCCCTCCCAGGCTTGTCCTCACCCTCCCTCCTCCTTCTTTCTTATTTTTCTTTTAATTAATTTTTACAGTGACATATTTTCAATTTATTTTATAATCCCAAGTTTAACCCTCTCCCAAGTAAAGAATTCAACAAGTAGTAAGTAGAAACACCACTCACTGTTCCTTAAGAATATAGCAAGGCATTAAACAATAATCAAATCTCCAAAAGTCAGTTTCACTCATATACATTACCTTTTGTCTCTGTATATTAGTTATAAATCAGGGATAACATATAATATTTGTCTTTTTTGGTCTGGCTTATTTAAGCATAATGGTCTACAATTACATCAATTTTGTTGCAAAAGACAGGGTTTCATTCACTTTTATGGCTCAGCAGTATCCCATCGTGTATATATACACCACGATTTCTTTATCCAGTCTTCAGTTGATAAACATCTCAGTTGATTCCATATCTTAGCTATTGTGAATTAACCTGCTATAAACATGGGGGTACAGATAATTCTTTCATATGCTGATTTCATTTCCTTTGGGTAAACTCTCAGGAGTGGAATGGCTGGATCACATAGTACATCTATTTTCAGATTTCTGAAGAATCTCCATGATGTCTTCCATAATGATTGCACTAGTTCACATTGCCACCAATAATGGATTAGGATACCTTTTCCCCCACATCCTCATCAGCATTTGTTATTTTTGATTTTTGCATGATAGCCATTCTAACTTGGGTGAGCTGAAAGTGGTTTTTATTTGCATTCCCCTAATAGATAGTGACCCTAAGCATCTTTTCATGTGTCTGTTGGCCATTTGTGTTTCATCCTTTGAAAAATGCCTGTTCATATCTTTAGCCCATTTATTAACTGTAAAAAGATAAAGAAGAACACTATAAATTGACAAAAGATAAATCCAGTAAGATATAATCATTATAAATATATATGCACCCAGATATATACAGCAAATACTATTAAGCCTAAAGAGAGAGATAGACTCCAATACAATCAGAGTGGGGGACTTTGGGAACCCCACTGTCATCAATGGACAATTCAGACAGAAAACAAAGATACTTCAGAGTTGAACTATACTACTGAGCAAATGAACCTAATAGATATTTACAGGATACTTCACCCAATAGCTACAGAATACACATTCTCATTATCACATGAAACATTTTCTAGGATGGACCGTATATTAGGTAGATCAAGTCTCAGCAAATTTTAAAAATTAAAATCATAGCATGTATCCTCTCAGGCCATAAAGGAATAAAACTAGAAATCAACAAAAAGAATGATAAAACATTTACAAATACATGGAAATTAAAAGCATGCTACTGAATGACCACTGGGTCATTGAAAAATTAAAAAGGAAATCAAAAACTTTCTTGAAATAAATGAAAATGAAAGCACAACATATCAAAACCAGTAAGATACAGCAAAAGCAGTATTAAGAGAGAAGTTTCTAGTGTTAAGTGCTTACATTAAAGAAAAGTCTCAAATAAATGATCTAGTGAGGCATATTGAAGACTTAGGAAAACAAGAACAAACCAAATCCAAAATTAGCAGCAGGCAAGAAATAATTAGGATCAAGGCAGAAATAAATGAAATTAAAATCAGAAATTATACAAAAGATCTACAAACCAAAAAGCTGGTTTTTTGAGAAGATAAATAAACTTTTAGCCATACTAACAAAGAAATTAAATTAGAGATGAAAAAAGAGACATTACAATTGATACCACTGAAATACAAAGAATCATAAGAAACTATTAGGAAAAACTGTATGCTAACAAAGGGAAAACCTCAACCAAATGAATAAATTCCTGGATAAAGAAAATCTATCAAGATTAAATCAAGAAGATATAGAAAATCTAAAAGACCCATAACAAGCAATGACATTGAAGCAGTGATTAAAATTCTCTCATCGAGTAGGAGTTGGGAATGGAATGGGGGTGGGAGGGTGGGTATGGGGGGGGAACTACTATATTCCTGAAGTTGTACCTATGAAATTTGCATTCATTAAATAGAAGCTTTTAAAAAGAGTCTCCAATCAAGGAAAAATCCAGGACCTGATGGCTTTAATACTGAATTCTACAAAACATTTAAAGAGGTGCTGACTCCAGTACTCTTCAAATTATTCCAAACACTAAACATTGTGGACTCTGCCAAACTTTTATGAGGCTAGCATCACTCTGATACTAAAACCAAAGACACAACACACACACACACAAAACTACATACCTATTCCTTGATGAACATAGATGCAAAAATTCTCAACAAAATACCAGCAAAGAGAATCCAAAACTATATAAAAATATGCATCATAATCAAGAGGGATTTATCCCAGAGATGCAAGGGTTGTTCAATTCACAAATCAATAAACATAGAAAATCACATCAGCAGAATGAAGAACACAAACCATAAGATCATCTCAAATGTTTTTGGTATTTCTGTTGGCACTTGCTTTCATGTTTTAAATTATATGCATATATTTCTGTTTCCTGATTAGTCACTTTTAAATATTACCTTTGACTTCCTACTATAGTAGAGAAGGATTTGGGTCTCTTACATTTCTGTTTGTATACTTCTCTTCCTCTACAGCCTCAATATTGCTATATCACAATTTAGGAAATGTCAGCACTCAGTTCTTGTATTGGTATGCCCATATACATCCTTTTCGTTGTTGAGCTAACTAGTATACTGTAATTTAGTTTCTTTTATCTCAAAATTTCTTGTTTTTCCAAGAATTTATAATTGTTGTGATTTTCTATATACTTAGATTATATATGTCTATAGCTAATTTTACCAAATACTCCATCATTGTTCTAATACTATTTTCCACATGAGTAAACAGATCAAGTAATTCCTCAATCCCATTTTTCCAGAAGTCTTCCCTCTTGGAGGCTTTTACTTCCTCCTCTGCTTTGGGCTAGTTTCCCCCCAGGCCTGTTGAATAACTGTTACTTTGGAAATTCCCATTGCTATGCTGTTTTGGATCAGCTGTTCCTTTCATCTTCCTCTTTCCTGGTTTTATTCCCTGTTTTGGTTGACTGTGTCCTCCAGTCACTTTCTGATGCTATGTAGAAAGTGCTTTTGGAGTCGTGACATATCTGAAATTATCTTTATAGATAGCAATAAGCTTTGTAGTATCTCATCTAAAATATTTTAGTTTATTTCTTTGAAAATCAGAGAGAAAAAAAGACAAGAGCAGAGAGAAAAAGAAAGAGACTGATGGAGAGAAAAAAAACAGAGAGAGATTCTTCCATCGACTGCTTCAGTCCCCAAATGCCTACAACAGTCAATGTCGGGTCTGGCTGATTCCAGGAGCCTGGAACTCAATCTAGGTCTCTCACAAGCATGGCAGGGAACGACATACTTGAACCATTAGCTGCTGCCTTCCAGGGTGTGCATTAGCAGAAAGTTGGATTAGGGGATGGAAACAAGACTCAAACCCAGGGACTCTGATATAAGATGATGGCATCCCAAGAGACTGTGCCAAACACCTACTCCCTCTCAGTATCAGTAAGAATCACAATCCAAATATCACTATATATTTGAGGAAGCTCTTTTGCATAAAAAAACAGAGAGCAAAATAAATAGATATGACTTGGAGGGGGAAAAAGGATCAAGCCTGAGAAAATAAAACTTTGAAATGAGATAAGAAATGCTAAAACAGAGAGATGCTGCATCTGTGAAATGAGAGTAAGATCCTGTGAAAGTAATCATCAGAGCACAAAAAATAATACATTCTAAAAATTTAAAACATAACATACAAGAGAATCTGTTTCATGCTCTTTCTTGGTTAACATTGAATTTGTGAATGTAATGTTTTCAAGGTTTAATGTACTGAAAATCACCTAGAGACTGTGGGTTGGACCTGCTGGAATACACACAGGCATTTATCTACTTTCCACAAACTACATAAAAGTAAGAGTAAGGGCACTTTACTGTTCTTAAAATATTTATTTATTTCACTTTAGCTGAAATGCAGGAGAGAGAGAGAGAGAGACAGAGAGAAAGAAGGGAAGGCAGGAAGGCAGGAAGGAAGGAAGGAAGGATCCTCCACCTTCTGCTTCACTCTCCAAATGTCTGCAACAGCCAGGGTTGGGCCAGGCTGAATCCAGGACTCTGGAATTCTGTCCAGATCTTCTACTTGGGTGGCAGGAACCCAAACACTTGAGGCATCATCTGCTGAAGGGCAATTTTTAAAAATAAGCCTTCATGTGACAAAGACCAAAACAAATAGAGAAAGGGAAATAAGATAAAACAAAGTCAAGGCTAAGAGCAGAAGATATTCTTATAAAAATTGTAATTACTGTCCTTAGATTTATCTTAGGGAGATAAGAGAAGAGGGAAAATGGATAGAGAAATGGCCAACTGACCTACTTACAACAGAGGAAGATGCACATAGACTTACTTCTAATTGGACTACTCCTGTGCTGTCACTTCAGCTTTCTTCAAAAGTTTGTTGACATCTCCCTCTGTTTTCTGTGCTCATGGTTCAAGCTTATAGACTTGTAAGCTACAGTGTAGGCTGATTGGTATGGCAAACAGATCCCCCAAACGTCAGTATTTAGAGTTCTTGAAGAACATACATTTTAATTTTGATTATGTCTACTTTATTAACCTTTTGTGATTAGTGCTTTTTGTGTCCTGTTTAAGAAATCTTTGCCTATGGTCATGAAGATGTTTTTTCCACATTTGTTCAAGTTCTCTTGTTTTTCCTTTCATGCAAATTCAGATTTTTCAATGTACTACTATTTGATGTCTTTTATATCTGTTTGAAAGAGAGAGAGAGAGAACAAGATGGGGGGCAAGAGGAGTGGGAGAGTAAGAACTCCCATTCTCTGGCTCACTACCCAAATGCCCGCCCTGGCCAAAGCTGAGAGCTAGGAACTCATTCGAGATCTCCTATATGGACGACAGGAACCCAATTACTTGAGACCCCACTGCTGCCTCACAGGGTCTATACTGACAGGAAACCAGAATCAGGAGCCAGGAAAAGGTATAGCACCTAGGCACTCTAATGTGGGATGTTGCATCTTAATTGGCATCTTAACCACTAGGCCAAATGCCCACCCTGATTTCTTTCTACTGTGTGAAATGGTCTTTTTTCACAAAGATATCAAAATTACCCACTCATTTAATCAGAACATCCCTTCCCCATTAGGTTGCAACTGTGTCATAAATCATGGAACCAAATCATGTGGGTCTGTTTCTGGATTCTCTATTCCATTCCATTATTCTATTTGTATGTACATTCCAATACTATACTATCTAAATCAGTGTACATTGATATCTCGCGGTTTGGTTTTATTATTCCTCTCTCAGGTTGCTTCAGCTGTTTATTGAAATTTTCTATTTCAGTATAATTTTAAAAACTGATGTCCCAGTTTCAATATAAAACCTGCTGGGTTTTTTTCATGGAGGTCAAAATATATCAATTTTCCACTAATTGATGTCTTTATAATACTGAGTCTTTCAGTTCATGAACTTGGCCTATCCCTCCATTTATATTGGTATTCTTAAATTTTTCTCAGTAATGTTTTGTAGCTTTCTGTGTAAGATTATTGCATATTTTCTGTTAGGCTTTTTTCTCCTGTATTTGATGCTGTTGTAAAAGGTATGTTGTTTTCTTGAACTCTATTACTGATTGATTCTTGCGTATTGACCTCATATCCAGAAAATTTACTAAATGCATTTATTTCTAATATGCACACAGATATTTTTGGATCTTCCATATATGTAACAGTGTCATATGCAAATAAGAATGCCCTTATTTTGTCACTTCAAACCCTTTTACCTTTGATTTATCTTTCTTATTTTATTTCACTAGTTAGGACCCCTAGAACAATGGTGAGTGCAAGTAATGACAGTTGGTGTTCTTCTTTCTTTTTCCCCCCAATCTCTGAAGAAAAGATTTCAATATTTCACCATTAAATATGTTTGCTGTAAGGTTTTATTTCATATACTATTTATCAGTGTAAAGAAGTGTTCGTCTATTCTTGAATTGCTAAAAGTTTTTTTTATTTCAGTTACATATAGGCATGGAATTTTTTAAAGAATTTTTTAAAGATTTATTTATTTATTTAAAAGGCAGTTACAGAGAGGCAAAGGCAGAGGAAGAGGCAGAGAGAGAGAAAGATCTTCCATAAGCTGGTTCACTCCCCAAATGGCAGCAATGGCCAGAGCTGGGCTAATCTGAAGCCAGGAGCCAGCAGCTTCATCTGGATCTCCCACATGGGTGCAGGGGCCCAAGGACTTGGGCCATCTTCTACTGCTTTCCCAGGCCATAGCAGAGAGCTGGATTGGAAGAGGAGCAGCCAAGAACCTAACTGGCATCTGTATGGGATGCCTACACTGCAAGCAGTGGCCTTACTTGCTAAGCCACAGTGCCGGCCTTGACATGAAATTTTAAATAGAATCATAAGCCATATATTAAGATTTCATAGGCTTTTTCTAATTTCTTCTTCTTTTCTGATTTTTAAATTGATCTTAATTTGATAATAAATTGATTTTCTTTATGAAATATTTCCTTTTATTATTATCATGAATGCTATAATGTTCAATAAGGTCATATTAAGATATTTGCAAAACACTATTAAAAGTACCATAGGAAAACATAATACTCTTTTTTTTTTTTTTTTGACAGGCAGAGTGGACAGTGAGAGAGAGAGAGAGAGAAAGGTCTTCCTTTGTCGTTGGTTCACCCTCCAATGGCCGCCATGGCCGGCGCACCACGCTGATCCGAAGCCAGGAGCCAGGTACTTACCCTGGTCTCCCATGGGGTGCAGGGCCCAAGTACTTGGGCCATCCTCCACTGCACTCCCTGGCCACAGCAGAGAGCTGGCCAGGAAGAGGGGCAACCGGGACAGAATCCGGCGCCCTGACCAGGGCTAGAACCCGGTGTGCCGGCGCTGCAAGGCGTAGGATTAGCCTAGTGAGCCGTGGCGCCGGCCAAACATAATACTCTTAAAACTGGAGCTACTCAAACTCTGATATATTCATTGAATGATTTTCAAATATTATATTACCTTTGAATTCTGGGCACTGTAATTATTCATTTTATCACTGGGTTCAATTTTATAATATTTTAATAGATATTTTCATTTATATCAATAGAGAAATTTACCTTTAAGTTTTCTTTCTTAGAATATCCTTGTCAGATTTCACTATAAGTGTCATTCTGACCACATAAAATATGCTTAGAAATATTCTCTCATTTTCTATTCTGTGAAAGAACTTGTGTGACATCGGTGCTATTTTTTCCTTAGCTGTTTTGAAGATTGCCTATCTTTGGGGGCTGGAGTTTTCTTTTTTACAAAGTTTTTAATTACAAACTCAATTTCTTTATTAGAATAATATTGTGAAATATCTTATACGTTGTGTCGGTTTGGGTTAGTTTATTTTTCAAGAAAATTCTAATATCAGTAGGATCATTAGTGGTATACCTCTTTTGATCCCTAATATCGGTGAATATAAACTCCTTTGCCAGGAATTTATTTTATTGGGTTTTGCAAGGAACAAACTGAGCTTTTAGATCATATGTTTTCTTTCCATTTAATTAACTTCTACTTTTATCCTTATTATTTTCCATCCACTCATTGAGTTGCACTTGTTGTTCTTTTACTAATTTCTTGAAATGGATATTACTAGATCCTCCCTCCAGTCTCCTGGCAGTGTCTCACATTGTTGAATACAATCAGAAATCAACAAATATATGAATAAGGGAAGCACAACCTCACACATTAGCCCCTTGTGATTCAGACAGAACAAAGGATGACTGTGACAGCTGATTGGTAACTTTTCCATTTGTGTGGTCAGAATGACAGATAATGAAATCTGACAAGGATTTTATAAGAAAGAAAACTTAAAGACCAATCTCTCTGATGGATATTAATGAAAACTTCTTTTCTCCCCACTGTGAAACCTGAGGGAAAAAGACTTAGATAGAACATAATGATGCTCCTTAACTTCTTAAAGGGTTATTATGTAGGAAAGACACTGAGAATATTATATATAAATCCATAGGTCAGTACTAGAACAAATGGGAGAAATTATAGAAAATTAGATTGTAGCTCAATACAAGTAAAAACTTGTAACAGTTACAGCCACACAAAAACGGAAGAGCTAAAGTGTAGAGAATCAGGCACTCTCATAAATGGTTAGCTGAAAAGTATTTTAACGGAATTGCAAATATATTTTGCTATGGTTTGTCCCATCCAAAACTCATGTTACAATTTTTTAAAATTTTTAGCTGGTTTTTTTGTATTACCATCAACCAACTAGAATTACTTTCTGTTCTTAGTAATCTGAATTAACCATACTGTATCTAAATTGGATTATGTTACAATTTGATCGTCATTGTGGTGGTGTTGAGAGGTATGGTCTTTAAAAGATGATTAGGTCTTTAAGAGGGATTAATGCCTCTCTTAAGGGAGTGGGTTATTTCTAGTAGGAGTGAGAGAGTTCTCGCTGTCACTGGAGTGGACTAGTTACCGCAAGAGCAGGTTGTTATATATTAGGGCCACTCTTGGTTTTACCACTTCCATGTATGCCTGCTTGCACTTCCACTTTGTCCACTTTGGGACCATGTTATGATGCAGCACAAGATCCTTGCTAGCTTCTGGTATCATGCTCTTGGACTTGCTAGATTCTAAAACCATGAGCCACAATAAACTTCTGTCCTTTGCAGATAACCTAGTTTCAGGCATTCCTTTAGAGCAACATAAAATGGACTAAAACACTTTACTTACTCAACAATTCTACTTTAAGACTTCTTTCTATAAGTATTATCATAAAGGTGTACCAAGAAGTGTATGGAAGGATAGCCACTGAAAATTGCTTGCATTAGTAAAAAGATTGCAAACAGCATAAATGTCCAACAATAGGGAACTGACAAAATAAATTATGGCACATTCATATAATCACAGTACAATGTAGGCTTTTAAAAATGAGTCTGATCTAGATTTACAAAATAATATCCAAGATATGTAAAAAAGAAATATGCAAATCAGTTTTATAGTACTCTTTTCATTTATTTATTTATTTGAAAGTCAGAGTAACACAAAGAAGAGGCAGAGAGAGTGAGAGAGAGAGAGAGAGAGAGAGAGGTCTTCCGTCCGATGGCTCACTCCCCAGATGGCCGCAACGGCCGGAGCTGCGCTGATCCGAAGCCAGGAGCCAGGAGCTTCCTCCGAGTCTCCTATGCTGGTGCAGGGTCCAAGGACATGGGCCATCTTCTACTGCTTTCCCAGGCCATAGCAGAGAGCTGGATTGGAAGGGGAGCAGCCAGGACTAGAACCGGCGCCCATATGGGATGCTGGTGCTTCACGGCGCCACAGCACCGGCCCCAGTTTTGTAGTATTCTACCATTTATATCATATGCTATTATTTGTGTGAAAATAAAGGTATACAAATATACAATCATGTGTATATACATAGAAAAAGTCTGGAAGAGTACACAGGAAACAATCAAATGGTGGAAGATGGACTTGCAGAAGCATAAAATATCTGATTTTTCATAGGCCAAATGAATTAGAGTATTTATCACTGTATTTTTATAGATAAAATGAAGAAATATTAGCTAGAAAATGGAGTAAATCGATCAATATCAAACACAAATAGACCTGTCTGCTCAAAATACGAGTGACTTGGATAAGAATGTGTATTACAAACTCAGCAATTTCCATTATATCAGTTATGAGTCTTCCTATCAACAAAAGTTATCTACATTCCTTAAATTAGCATTTGGATAGAAACTGATTACATAAAAAGAATTGCTATCATTGCATCAATTTCACCTTTTTTAAGAGTGTAACTGTTCATTGTTTTTAATTTTAATTTTTTTCACATTTTAAAATGGAAATTTGACTAATATAATTTTTCTATATTTGCTACAAGAATGAATTTGTAGAATTCCAAGTTAAATATGGAATATAATTTTCTTTAAACTTTAATAAAAAGTTTTTAAAATGCTTATTTTTTTGTATCTTCCTAAAAGCTTATGAAAAAGATTATTTGGGAGGATCTTTGTTCTTTTCATTTCAAAAATTTGTTAAATAAAAACATTTTAGATTCCATAATGGAACTACCTTATTAAAGAACATAAGAGAAACTAAAAATAAATGTCTCAAAGACAATGATGTAAAAGCATTTAGTTAATCACAAAACTAGTGATTTTCAGTTCTATTGCTTGTTTACCAAAATAATATTGCAAATATTCACTTATGCCTGTTTTGAACCTAAAGGTGCAGGAAATTATATTTTGTGAAAAAACTACTTTTATTTCAAAACGATTTTTTGAGTAAGCCTCATACACACTCATCACATGGTCAAAGTAGGATTCTGCTAGCTGGCAGCCCCTTTTAGATTTTACTCTTATCAGCAATAACTGTTCATCAATGCAGACTCTCAGCACAGCAGAAGCAATAGCCCACTTGCAAGGAAGAGCTGTTTTATTGTTCCCTTGCGGGAAAACCAAAAGTCATTCAAACAGATAACACTTGGATCTCTATGCAAAGTTATTTGTCTCAAAGGAGTATCTACACAGAGTATTATAGAATTATTTTATTTACATAGTGTTTTACATGTCATTTCCCCTCAGTCAGATCTTTAGTATGTTCTCATAACATAACTCTTCTTGGATTTTAGTCATTTTTTTCCTCTAGCCAATAGCATGGTGTTCCCACTAATGGTGTGGAAAGCATTAATTACTGAAAAACCCAAATCATGCTCTGAATCTAGCATCTATTGGGTTTGGATTATTGTTCAGAGAAAACAGATTGTGAAGTAAATATATAGAAAAGGTAGTCAACCCAAAACAAAGAAAAGGTTAATAATGTTTTTCTTTCAACAATGACTTCCTATCAGCCCCACTTTGTCAATTGTTGTTGGGAAACTTGAATATTTACCTATAGATATCACATAATATTGTTAGAAATCTTTAAGATCTAGTGAAGCATTTTAATCTATAAAAATTTCAATAG
Organism: Oryctolagus cuniculus; assembly: GCF_051225735.1. Taxonomy (NCBI): domain Eukaryota; kingdom Metazoa; phylum Chordata; class Mammalia; order Lagomorpha; family Leporidae; genus Oryctolagus; species Oryctolagus cuniculus. The sequence goes on from NC_142888.1 coordinate 64,424,070, forward strand.
TGTCAAACCTAAAACCACAAAGAAATCCTAATAATTCTCAAGCACTACTTATGAGTTACTGATGTGGATCTTGATCTTATTTGGGGCACCTAGCTGGCATATTACATACTGGTGCAAGTTATATTATATTGCATTTGTTTGGAGAGAGATATTGGATTTGCAAATTAAAATTCCAGGTGAAAAAGTGCTGTGTTGCCTTCCCTTCAGGAATACATACTAAGGATCTTTTTGTTCACAGCGATTTCAAGCTTTTAACATTGCTAGCAAAAATTTTAATTGCATACATTTAAAAACACAATTTTATGATAATGCTAACATGTAAAGGTCAATTTTCCAAGATGTTTGTGAAGGGATTTGTAACTTGATAAATAGTTAAGCTTTGTAATACCCTATCAAGTTTAATTCTCTACCTGTAATTAAAAGTGATCCTTTAAATTCTCCTGGAGATGTAATATTACTAGTGCTGATAACTGTACCCTTGTTACCTGGTTCTCAAGTGAAGGGAGGGCTCTTGTTCACTTGATATGTTTACTCAGCTCCTACTAATGTGAATAAGCAATCCCAAAGGATAAGGAAAATATTTATAGGTCTAGCATGTGAAACACCAACTCAATAAGTTTATTTCTGCAAAGAGATGTGAAATTCCTCCTGACACTTTAAGAACAGCAATTATAACAGGCTTTGATAAACAAAAGAGAGAGTGAAAAGATTAAGATCAGAGGAAGCAATCTCTCTGTTAAATGCTAGCAATAGAAGTCAACAAGATTTTGGTAACCTGGTTTTGAAAAGTTTGCACAGCATTCACGTACCACAACTTGACCACAAAACTAATGGACAATGACATAGGTTGTCAATATGTATAAAATTATGATAAATACAGGGGCAATAATCTTTAATTGAAAAATGTGAAGGCGCATTTGTAGAATGGAAAATAACTTTAAACTACCCTCTCCTTATTGACCTCAAAATTTTAAAATAAGGAAAGATTTCAAGGTATATTTGGAACTCATTTTTCAAAACTCTCTAGTAATTAGGTTCCAAAATATTCTTTAGAAAGAAGTATTTAACTAAATGGATAAACTTGCAAAGCAATTCTGGCTCTACTTACCTGCTGAGGGATTGAGTGAGTCAACTTTTCCATTGCCCTGAACACAGGCTGCTGCCATCACTTTGGGAGGGTGAGGGTGAACATATTCAACTACCAGGACTTACTTGGCTTGGAAGAGCCATAGCTATAATTATTCCTAACACCTCTAAAATACAGAAGGCAGTGGATTTACCCTCATGCAACTCATTTCTTTTTCCACAACCTCTGTAAAACTCTTTTTTTTCCCCATGAGAAGGAAATTGAGGTGTTAAGTATGCTCTTAAATGCCCATAATACAGGCTTTTATATAATCTGCCTCAAAAAAATATGTACTACATAATTCTTAAACTTCCCTTATGTTTTCATTAGATCTTTTTTTTTCCCTGAAACACCTAAGTTCCCCAAGTTCCGAGCTCTGTGTAATACTTTCTAAATTCTCATAATAAAAAAGGGTAATGCTTAAAGAATTAAGGAATACTTCTTCACCACCTTTCACAGTATATCTGAAATGGAAAAACAATTGTAACAGAAAAAGAAACAACAAAATGTAAAGGCAACCTACAGAATGGCAGAGATTATGTACAAATCATATATATAATGAAGTTAATATCCAAAATATACAAGGAACTCATACCACTCAACAGAAGAAAATCAGATATAAAAATGGGTAAAAGGGTGAGCATTGGGTGCAGTGTTAAGATGCTCCTTGGGACGCCAGTACCCCATATCAGAATGCAGGGCTTTGAGTCCTGCCTCTACTCCTGATTCTAGCTTCCTGCTAATGCACGCCTTGGGAAGCATCAGGTAATGGCTTAGGTAGTTGGATCCCTGTCACTCACATAAGAGACCTGGACTTAGTTCCTAACTCCTGGATTCTGCCTGGCCCAGCTGCAGAATTTGTAGGCATTTCGGGAGTGAACCAATGCTCACTTGCCCTCTCGCTGTCTCTTTCTCTCTCTCTCTCTCTCTCTCTCTCTCCTCCTCCTCCTCCTTTCAATTAAATAAAACTAAAAACTTGAAAACAAATAAATTACAATGGATAAAGACTTGAACATTGTTTCCAAAAAAGACACACAAATGGCCAAAAGGTATATGAAAAGGTTTTCAACATCACTAATCATCAAGGGAATGCAAGTCAAAACTGTAATGTGATTATCACCTCACCCTTGTTAGGATGGATGTTACCAAAGAAATAAGAGATAAGTGTTGGTGATGATGTGGAGAAAAGGGAATCCTTGTACACTGTTGGTGAGATGTAAGTTAGTATAGACATTATGGAAAATAGTATGGAAGGCCCTCAAAAATTAAAAGAAAACTACCACATGAACCAGAAATCCCACAATTAGGTATATATCTTAAAGAAATAAAATCAATGTCATAAAGAGATATCTGCACATCTATGTTCACTGCAGCATTCTTCATAATAGCCAAGGCATGGAAACAAAATGTCCATCAACAGATAATAAAGAAGGAAATTGTGAGATACACATTAATATCACCCTGCCATAGAAAAGAGGGAAATTCTATTTCTATGCATGCAATAACATGCCTATAACTGGAATACATTATGTTAAGTGAAATAGCCAGACACAGAAAGGCAAATACTGGTATGATCTCATTTATATGTGGAATCTAAAAATGCCAACATTTTGGAACCAGAGTAGAATGGCAGTTGCCAGGGGCTGGTGGGAGGTGAGGGAAATGGACAGATGTTGATCAAAGAGTACAAACTCTCAACAATAAGATGAATAGGTCCTGAGGATCTTTTTTACAGCATTTGTGACAAATCTATTAATTTGATAGTATAATGATTACACAATGTATACATGTATCAAATCATCATGTTAGATTCTTTGAATATATAAGTAGACTATCAACTAAAACTTTTAAAATAATAGAAAAATAACAAAACAATTACATGACTAAAATTTCTTACAGAGGCATGTCGATTAATCATTTTGCAGCTAAATATAGTGGAGATATCTGTTGGGAACTTAGATATTTCCTAGAAGTCAGACATTACTGAAGTGGATTGGCTATGGATCTATTACATGCAAGCACTTGGGATGGAGGGAAATTTAAATCAAAAGAAGAGGAAATCAAGGCACACAAGGATAATGCTAGAGCATGGATGGAGAAGTATAATTCTGAATATAGCCTATAGGTTGCCAGTTAGCTTGACTGAACTCCTGTGCACCATGGCTGGGGTTTCATTCATGAGAGTGCAATAAAAGTATAAAAAGGGAAAGAATTGCTTCAATGAAATCTCTGTACATTCTTAAGAGTGCTGAGCATCACTATTCTACCCTATTTAGTAGGGTGTGACACCAATGGAAGTAAAAGATGCTATCTCCATTAGAATTAACTACTGAACCAGCATTTGGTGACCTTCATTAAGTATGAATGTGGATGCCTCTGGCTGACACTGGCACAACCTTATATGTTACATATGTGCATATAAAATAGTGCAGCTCTGACACAAAATATGTTCTCAGAAAACAATTGCTTGCTAATATGGTCATTACTAAGAACAGCAGCCTTAGTGAGAGTTATATGTTGAATTGTGTCCTCTCACTTTCAAAATCTGTATGTTGAATTCCTTACTCTTCATATCTCAGAATGTGACTGTATTTGGAAATAGGGTGTGTAAAATGTAATTAGGGTAAAATGAGGTCATTACAGTAGGCTGTAATCCAATATAACTAATGTCTCTGGATGAAGAGGCAATCTAGTCACAGACGTGTACAAACGGGAGATGGTGACACGGAAAAGATGGCCACCTTCAAACGAAGGAGTGCGGATGGGAACAGGTCCTTTCAACATAGTCCTCAGAAAGAACCATCTCTGCAAATACTCTGAGCTCGGACTTCCAGCCTCCAGAATAGAGACAATAAATTTCTGGTTTTTAAAAGATTTATGGGCCGGCGCTGTGGCCTGAAGCACCGGCATCCCATATGGGCGCCAGTTCTAAACCCAGCTGCTCCACTTCTGATTCAGCTCTCTGCTATGGCCTGGGAAAGCAGTAGAAGATGGCCCAAGTGCTTCGGCCCATGCACCCGCATGGGAGACCTGGAAGAAATTAAAGCTCCCAGCTTTGGATCGGCACAGCTCTGGCCATTGCGGCCAACTGGGGAGTGAACCAGCAGATGGAAGACCTCTCCCTCTGCCTCGCCTCTCTCTGAGTAACTTTGCCTTTCAAGTAAATAAATAAATCTTTTTTTTAAAGATTTATAAATAATTTATAAATAAGATTTTTAAATAAATCTTTTCTTTTTTAAAGATTTATAAATAATTTATAAATAAATAATAAGATTTTTAAATAAATATTTTCTTTTTTTAAAGATTTATTTATTTACTTGAAAGGCAGAGTTACGCAGAGAGAAGGAGTGACAGAGAGGGAGGGAGAGAGAGAGAGAGCGTGCTATCCATCTTCCATCTGTTGGTTTACTCCCCATATGGCTGCAACAGCTAGAGCTAGGCCAGGCTGAAGTCAGTAGCCTGGAAATCCATCCAGGTCTCCCAAATAGGTGGCAGGAGCCAAGCTCTTGGGCTTTCTTCTGCTGCTTTCCCAGGTGTATTAACGGAGAACTGGATAAGAAGGGGAGAAGCTGGGATTCAAACCAGTGCTCAGATGGGATGCTGGCATTGCAGGCAGCAGTTTAACCCACTCACCACAATGACAGCCCCAAATTTTTGCTTTATAAACTATCCACTCCATGGGACTTTGTTATGGAAGTCCTAGAAAACCAATGCAAATGGCAATAGCAGCCACAGAATACATCATACTAACAAAGTAAAGTGAAAGAAGAAATGGTGGAGCCAGCATTGTGATACAGAGGGTTAAGCCTCCATTTACAAAGCTCACATACCAGATCAGAGTGATGGTTTGAATCCTAGCTCCTTTGCTTCTGACCCAGCTCCCCGCTAGTGTACTTGGGAAACCAGCAGAAGGCGGCCCACATACTTGAGTCCTTACCACCCACACAGGAGACTCAGATTGAGTTCTGGTTCTTGGCTTCAGCCTGGCCCAGGCCCAGCTGAGGCAGCCATTTGGGGAGTAAACCAACAGATGGAAGATCAATCCCTTTCTCTCTCCCTCTCCCTCTCCCTCTCTGTCACTCCTTCTCTATGTATAACTCTAACTCTCCCTCTCTCACTCTCTCTTTCTCCCCTCCATCTTTGTCACTCTGCCTTCCAAATAAATAAATACTAAATCTTTTAAAAAGAAAATGGTGACTGCTGATCCTACTAGTTCCTAAGCATTCATTCATTCATATACACTCATTCAGAAAATGTTTGTTGGCCATTACTATGTGTCATACATTATGCTAAGTGCTGGAAAATCAAAGACCAAGAAAGCTTAGTCCTTGCTCATGAGGAGACAATAGTCCTGTGTATGTGTGGTAGATCAGGAGTTTGAAAAGAGGAAGAAGAAGAAGAAAATTAAGGAAATGGCATATAGCACAGCAAAGAATTGCAATTCCACAATCAGTACTGTGAAGTCAGGAGATAGGCAAACTTCTTTGTAAAAGTATGGAGATGGGCCATCTAACAGAATTGGGGTCAGGAATACTTTCAAAAGAAAGTGTGTCTTGAGCAAGGCATTATTGTATGTGTAAGAGTTAGCTAGACAAAACTAGGAAGGAAGTGCTTTTCTATTTTAGATATGCCATTCCTTTCCCTTCTACCTGAACTCTTAACTAAATGGGGAGGTCCTGCAATAGTGATAGGAAAAGTGTCACAACGATTTAGTTGGTAGCTCTTTGGTTGATGTGACTTTTTCTCTCAAGATGGAATGGCCTAGAACATTTAAAGTTTTCATCTATGTGCAGCAAAGTTCAGTTTTAGATTCAAACAAAGAATTGAAAGTTACACATATACACATTTGTGAACACTAAAAAGCCCTGGTTCATACTATACTAAACCTTAAGAATAATAGAATAAAATAGATATCAACTCATATTCCATTTATATAAATTTGTTTCTATGGTGCTTTTGAAAACCTCCATATGTCATTTATCTTCCTCTTGGTTTCAGCAACTGATTAGTTAGTATCTAAGTTGAGCTATTAATCAAGATAGGCTATCTTATCAAGTTTAGTGATGAGGTCTGAAGTCACACAAAATAGTATATGTAGCTAATATTTAGTGTAAAAGTAGCACTTTTTGGGCAGGTGCTTGGTGCAGCAGTTAAGACATCACCTGGGACACTCACATCCTATAGCAGAGTGCCTAGGTTCAAGTCCTTCTTCTGCTTCTGCTCTGTGCTAATGCACACCTTGGGAGGCAGCAGATGATGGCTCAGTTACTTGGCTCCTGTCACCCACATGGGAGACTTGGATTGAGCTTTGGGCTCCTGGGTTTTCGCTGACCCATCCTCAATTGTTGCATTTGAGGAATGAAACAGTGGCTGCAAGATCGATCTCCCTCTCTCTCTCTCTCTCTCTCTCTCTGTGTGTGTGTGTGTATGTGTGTGTTTGCGTGAAGAGTGCATGTGAGCACATCTGCCTTTCAAATAAAATGAAAATAAATAAATATAGCACTGCTATGTGAGATTAGCTAATATTTCTGTGTATCAGTTTTCTGTCTATAGAAAGGTTGATAATTGATCTCCCAACAAAACTGGTGAAATATATTTCAGCACAAAATAGCTGTTCTAGTTTTTATTATATTCGAACGATAATTTATGTAGGCCTACGAACTGAAAAGGATGGTAATAGCACATTTTAATAGTTCAAAGGCGGGGGCTGACATTGTGGCGTAGCAGGTGAGACCACCGCCTGCAGTGTCAGCATCCTATATGCGCACTGGTTCAAGTCCCAGCTGCTCCACCTCCGATCCAGCTCTCTGCTATGACCTGGGAAAACACTAGAAGATGGCTCAAGCCCTTGGGCCCCTGCACCCATGTAGGAGACTCAGAGGAAGCTCCTGGCTCCTGGCTTCGGATCAGCGCAGCTCCATCCATTGCGTCCAATTGGGGAGTGAACCAGCGGATGGAAGACCTCTCTCTCTCTCTCTGCCTCTCCTTCTCTCTGTGTATAATTCTGACTTTCAAGTAAATAAATAAATCTTTAAAAAATAGTTCAAAGACTATAGAAAGTAAATTTCGAAAAAGAAAGCACAACAGTGAAGAATTAAGGTGACTTATGGAATATACTAACATTCCATTCCAAATCAGTCATTTAGATTCAAAAAAGATAATGATAATGATTATGATGACAATAATTATATTCAGGTAAAGTATTAATTTTAATTAATTTATTTTCTTTTATTAATTTAAAAGCATATTTCTTTCTACTCCTATTAGGAATGTGACCATTTAAAAAGAGGTCTTCTCAGTCTTCCTCCCACACTTGTTTTTAAGATTTATTTATTCATTTGAAAGGCAGAGTTACAAAGAGGCAGAGGGAGAGAGGTCTTCCTTCTGCTGGTTCGCTCCCCAAATGGCTGCAATGGCCAGAGCTGGGCCAATCTGAAGCCAGGAGCCAGGAGCTTCTTCTGGGTCTCCCACACGGGTACAGAGGCCCAAGCACTTGGGTCATCTTCTACTGCTTTCCCACGCTCTAAGAGAAAGATCGGAAGTGGAGCAGCTGAAACTCAAACCGGATTTACCTGCTATGCCACAGCGCTGGCCTCTGTCAGTATCTTTCTATTAACCTGCTTCAGAATGAAAAACTAAACAGTTATTCTTTTAGTGTCAAAGTTTTCACTGGATACTCTGACTTCCTTGGAAGATTGGGAATACTGGCAGCATGCCATGCTGTCCTTGGAACTGCTAGAGTTATACAGATGGTGCATTTGAATAAGCACTCTAGATATAGCCTGGCAACGCTTTTTTTCCTTACTCTATTAAGGTTCTAACCTACCACAATAATTGGTTCTTCTGAGCGCAGATGCTATTCATGGTGAAAGGATAGAGTAGAAATCAGCTGAACTCTTGAAAGTCTGTGCCAGGCAAAACTCGGGCAGCTTGGGACCTTCTAGACTCTGTCAAGAATGTTACAACAAAATAAATACTCTTCTCAATCTGATTACAGAGACCAGACTTAGTATATAAAACAGCAAATAACAAAAATAAGTACAGTAATAAAATAGTAATTTATGTAACATATAAAAGGACTACTTACAAGAATATCTCCCTTACCAACTCAAGTGATGAGGGGATAGACTTTTTTATATCCAAAGAAATGTCAACAAAATTCAAATATTAGAAAGTAAAATGATTGTTTAGCAAGACTGCTGTGTTCTCTTATAGAGTTAACTTTTAAAGGGCACTTCTCCAAATCATGAAATAAAAATCTTGTTTCCATAGCTAAATTGGAAATATTGGGAGAGCATCCAGAGTGGTGAGCTTTGTCTTGCTCTTTGTTATGGAAAGCAGGCACACAAATGCCTGGCATGAAAGAAAAACTTGTTTCTGTCAAATACATTCTGTTCAGGAAGAGTGCATCCTTGTGAAAATATGACCCCTATAATGCTGCCAAGTTTAGCAAAATCTAAGGTGATCTGTCGAGGAAGTGCTAAAAGCAGCTTAACTTACACACCCAGTTTTTTAAAAGCTTTCAAAAACAATCTCAAGGAGAACACTTATAACATGCTCTTTTGGTAATTCCCCTCTCTTTCTGACTTCCTCTGTCTCAATTTAGACATTGGATAAATAGATTGTTCCTGAAAGAACTGGAAACATGATGTTTAATCTGTAACTTATGATTCTTGTCATTCTGGTTTGCATATCATGGGTACTAAAGTTTCGTATTTGCTTATATCCCTTGTGAGCTTAAAATAAGTGTCTTTTCCAACAAAACTGAATTTGCAAGAACCCATTTCATATGATATCTTTATAGCCTTTTGTTTATGGTTTCTCTTTTAAAAGTCCAAGTTAAAATATTTCATATGAGACATCAATGTTTTAGCTTTATGAACCACCTTAAACTCTTTTAATTTTATAATGAAATGAATGCTAAAATTCCCAAAGGAGTTTTACCGGTTTAAATACTTTGGGGATTGTCAGGATTTGGGGGTAGTCATGATTCATTTTATTTTTCAAGCTTATAGGAGTGCTAAATTTAAACACATTTCCCTTATTCACTCATTTCTTAAAACATACAAAGTAAGCTTCAAATTGGAGCTCAGCTATGCACTGGCACAGGGTTGTCAGCACACCAAAACTTTCTGTATGTGGGTTGGAGAATTGGGAGTTGACTACTGAGCGTGAGCTTAGTATTAGTGATCAGAGTTTTGGTATGTCTGTTGTGATGAGTTAGGAGTTGGAGGAGAAATGTGTGCATGGGTGGGGGGTGAAGAGAAAGTCACAAATCCATGTGCTTACAGTGGTCCAGGAGGTAATCTATAAATGAGTGAAGATATGTGGGATAAGAATAAATATCTCACTTGGCTAATCCTCCGCCTGCGGCACTGGTACCCCGGGTTCTAGTTCCGGTTGGGGTGCCGGATTCTGTCCCGGTTGCTCTTCTTCCAGTCCTGCTCTCTGCTGTGGCCCGGGAGTGCAGTGGAGGATGGCCCAAGTGCTTGGGCCCTGCACTGGCATGGGAGACTAGGAGGAAGCACCTGGTTCCTGGCTTCAGATGGGTGCAGCACACCGGCCATAGTGACCATTTGGGGGGGTGAACCAACGGAAGGAAGACCTTTCTCTCTGTCTCTCTCTCTCGCTGTCTAACTCTGCCTGTCAAAAAAAAAAAAAATATCTTGAAACAGGAAGTAATTGTGATCTTCCATTTTCCTACTTTTGACTAGAATACAGCTATAGCATTTTTGATTGTTTTTCTTTCAATCACTAGAGGGAAAACAACTGTGCAAACATAAAAGATAGAGCAACTGACACTTGGATTCACATGTATGTATCTGTGTACAAGATTTGGATGTGTTGTCACTTTGTGATTTCTTGTTTAATGGTGAACCATAAAAATTATTAGTTATCCAGATTCTCTGATAACAGAAACACAGCACCATCTGTGAAGTACTCTTGCCAAGAAGTTGGACTTGAATGTAATACTTTAAAAAGATTTACTAATTTATTTGAAAGGCAGAGTTTCAGAGAGGCAGAAGCAGAAAGAGAAAGAGAGAGAGAGAGGTCTTCTATCCACCTATTCATTCCCCAAATGGCCTCAATGACTGGAGTTATGCTGATCCAAAGCCAAGAGCCAGGAACTTCTTCTGGGTCTCCCATGAGGGTGCAGGGGCCCAAGGACTTCGGCCATCTTCCACTGCTTTCCCAGGCCATAACCGAGAGCCAGATCAAAAAATTGAGCAGCCAGGACTTGAACCAGCGCCCATATGGGATGCTGGCACTGCAGGCAGTGGCTTTACCTGCTATGCCTCAGTGCCAGCCCTGAACTGAATGTAATTAAATCTCTGGAGTTAGCTTTTATTTAGTAAAATACAGAAGATAGAGGAACAAGTCAAATGATAACTCCAGGAAGAAAACAAATCCAGAATGTGGGATATTCCGTAGGAACAATTGATGTAGCTTCTCTAAGTGAATGACAGGGGAAATAGCGAGAGAGGTAGGATGCTACTATTCTAGCCTCAGAGACTAAAGAGGCAATTAATCAAATGCAATTCAGGCACACTTTTAAAAAACTTTTATTTAATAAATATAAATTTCGAAAGTACAACTTTTGGATTATAGAGATTTTTCCCCCCATAACCACTCTCCCACCTCAAACCATCCCATCTCTCACTCCCTCTCCCTTCCCATTCTTCATTAAGATTCATTTTTAATTATCTTTATATACAGAAGATCAACTTAGTAAATACTAAGTAAAGATTTCAACAGTTTGCACACAAAGTATAAAGTATTGTTTGAAGACTATTTTACCGTTAATTTGCATAATACAACACTTAAGGACAGAGGTCCTACAAGAGGAGTTAGTGCACAGTGACCCCCATTGTTGATTTAACAATTGACACGGTCATACTCAAAGTGGAAGTTGTCTCCTCCCTTCAGAGAAAGGTACCTCCTTCTGTTTTGTGACCTACGAAATAAATAAATAAAAAAGCTAAGAAGCTATGAATGCTGAAGAGAGTAGGAGAGTCCTTCAAGGGAACGCACCCGAGAACATATCTCTAAACTTTTCTATTCACATTTTGGACTGACCTCTGAATCAGGTATATGTGGAACAGACTAAAGGCATCTCACTTGGCAACCACGTCATCCTAGGATACACGTTGCAAATGTACAACTCATGGGTAATTCTGCACACAAACAAATTTAATTCAATCTGAACTGATAATGCCACCCAAGAGACTATAGTTTAAGCCCGGCACTCTCCTGATCCCTGCCACTCAAGTATCACCTACTAGAACAAAGGAAACAACACTCATTAGAGAAAAATAACAGAATCCAAAGTTGCCCACTTTAATACCCAAAATATCTAGGATACAGTAGAAAACTTTCACGCATATAAAGAACCAAAACAAAACTAGAACATAATATAAAGAGAAAAACTGTAATAACTGAGACTGAGTGCAAGATGAACTATCCAGTCATTAGAATTATTAAACAGGAATTTTATAGTAACTATAATAACAATCCTCAATGATGTAAACCAAACATGGTTTTAAAAGGAAAAATTTCAGCGAAGAATTAGGAAATCTCAGCAGAAAAAGAGAAATAATAAAACACAACTGAATAGAAATTCTAAAATTTAAAAATTTAAAAATACACAGTAGGCTGTGAAGTATCACTATTTTCCTAAAACTGTTTATATGAAATGCATAAAATTTGTGTACCTCAAATAAAATTTTTTAAAAAATACACTTTCTGAAATTAAAAGTTCAGAATAGACTTAGTCAAATGGAATGACAGAGCAAAAACTAGGTTAACTTGAAGATAGATCAATTAAAATTATCTAATGTGAAGGCAAGTGTTTGGCCTAGTGGTTAAGATGCCCACATCTCTTATTGTAGTACCTGGGTTTGATACCTGGCTTTGACTCTAGCTTTCATTTAGTAGACACTGGAAGGCAGCGGGTGATGGCTCAAGTAGTTGAATTACTGCATTCATACACGAGACTTGGCCTGAGTTCCTAGCGCCTGATTTTCACCTGGCCCAATCCTGGACGTCGTGAACATTGGGAAGTGAATCACTAGATGGCAGCTCTCATGTTTGTCTATCTCTTTATTGTCCTCCCTGCCTCTCTGTTCCTCAAATAAAAGAAAAATTCACAAACTCAAAACACATGTCAATAATTGTATTGTAAAAGTCACTGAACAAAACACTCCAAATATAAGGTAGATATCTGAAAAATGGATAAAAAGAACATAAGATGCAACTATAATCAAGCCCCACATAACAATTCAGTAAACAATGGATGACATTGAATGGTGGCCCCATAAGATTGTATTATCAAGTGACATCATAGTTTGTGTTAATAAACTCTTATGTTTACACAATGATGAAATCACCTATTGACACATTTCTCAGAACATATCCGTGTTGTTAAGTGAAACATGACTGAATGCTGTCTCAAAGAAGGGCACTTTAAATTAAAAAATATACATTGAATACATTAATATAAAAATAGATACTTTACAAATAATAAGCATAAGAATATCAGAAAAACTATATTAATCAGATAAAATAGATTTCGAGATGAAATATATTACAAGAGGTAAAGAAGGGTATTTCATAGTGACAAAGGTCAGTTTTTCAGGAAGATGTAAGGATCATAAATTTATGTGTCCCATGAAAGAGTTTCAACATACATGAAGCAATAGTTGATAAAAGCAAGTGGCAAAATAATTTCCCAATCAGACTTGGAAAATTTAATAGTCTGTATTAGTTATCTATTGCTACTCTTTATTAGCTTAAACTTTTAAGAATCTATTATCTATTATCACAAACTTTAAGAATCTGGACATAGAAGACTGGGTTCTCAGGCTCTGAGTATTTCACAAGGCTGCACTCAAGGTTCTGTTTTTTAAGATTTAATTTTTTTATTTGAAAGGCAGAGTGATAGAGACAGAGAGACAGAGAGGGAGATTTTCCATCTGCTGGTTCACTCCCCCAAATGCCCACAACATTCAGGGCTGGGCCAGGAAAAAGCCAGGTGCTGGGAATTCCATTTGGATCTACAACTTGGGTAACAAGAGCGCAAGTACTTGAGCCATCATTTACTGCTTCTCAGTTACATTAGCAGGAAGTTGGATCAGAAGCAGAGTTGAGGGGACTTGAACCCTCAATCTGATATGAGATGCAGGCATTTCTACCCAGTTTAACCTGATGCACCGCAACACTGGCACCTGCACTCACTCAAAGTTTTAGTTGAAGTTGCAGGCATCTCTGGGCTTCCTTGGTGGAGGTTCTACTTCTAAGCTCACTCACATGGCTGTTGACAGGCCTCAGAATGTCCACTTCAAAGTTCACTCCTGTAGCTTTCAGCAGGTCCTAGGGTCTTGGCCATTAGGAACATTAGTTCCTTGTTACATGGTGCCTCTTTGTAGACTACTCACAATATGTTAGCTTGCTTCCTCAAGAGAAATGGCACAGAGGTGGGAGAAGGTACTCAATGAACACTTCTTCATTTACTATTCAGTGAATAAAATTTTTAATTTGATTGTATTTTTGAACTTCCAAATTTCTGTATTTCTATACTGAAAATTTCTGATAGAAGAAACCACACCTTTTTTGTATGTTTTTAAAAAGATTTATTTATTTATTTATTTATTTGAAAGGCAGAGTTACAAAGAGGCAGAGGGAGAGAGAGAGAGAGAAAGGCCTTCCCTCTGCTGGTTCACTCCCCAAATGGCTGCAACAGCTAGAGCTGGGCTGAGCCAAATCCAGGAGCCAGGAGCTTCTTTTGGGTCTCCCATGCCAGTGCAGGGGCCCAAGCACTTGGGCCATCTTCTACTGCTTTCCTGGGCCATAATAGAGAGCCAGATTGGAAGTAGAGTAGCCGGGACTTGAACCAGTGCCCATTTGGGATGCTGGTAACTGTAGGCAGCAGCTTACCTGCTACACCACAGTGCCGGCCTCAGAAACCACACCTTTTTAAAATCGCATCCCTCCCTTGTGCCATCTAGCATTAACTCCATGATACTATAGTGTTGCAAAATTTCTAGCTGACTTAACATGTTTAGTGTTACCCGTGGTTTCACAAATGGCATGTTTGTCTGGGCAAAGCCATTTAACAAGAACACCAGTGTGGAATAAAAGACTTAACTGAACTTAGCTAAGCATTCCGTATTCAGTTCATGAGCTTTAAATTTTGGGTTGTGGCAGCTTAATCATTTTAGAATATATTCTCAAGAATAACAAAGAAAATGATATTTGAATGAATGCCTTCAGGAATTTTGATCTCTTTTCTCTGTAGATTGTGTTAGGGAGAGGAGCTAAGGACAGCTAGCAGTAGAAAAAGGGTAGTGACATCTCATCCAGCTCCACTCACTGAAAGTTGTAAGATGGCAATACAGGAACCAGGTGAGTCTCAGCTGCTATGGAAAAATGGAAATACAGTCTCACTAGCAAACACTCTTCTTCTCTTAGTGGATTGTTTATAGCAGTGTTTCTTAATCTGGGAGTATTGATAGTTCTAGCCAGGTAAGTTTTTGTTGGTGGGGAGGTATTGGTTGTCCTTTGCATTGTACAAAGTTTAACATCATTCACACCTTCTTCACATTAAATGCCAGTATCTCCCCCATGTCTGCTCCAATTTTGAGAAGCAAAGTTTCCATACATTGCTAAATGTCTACTGGAGGACAAAATTGCATCTCTGAGAATTAGTTCCCCAGACACTACCTTTCAAAACTGTGGTCCACATGCCTTGCTGGGTCCTGAATTAGTACTAATTGGGAACTTGGATCTAAATTTGTGGGTGCCAAAATAGCATCTTCAATGAAATAAAAATGAACAGAAAATATCAGAGAACTTAGACTGTAGCAAGAGTTAGCATGTTTCATGAAATGCACACATAATACCTGACATATGTACTGTGTTGCTATTTAAAAATCTGGTTTTTTACTGTGGGTTGCAGCCAAAAAACACTTGAAAGAAACTGTACTAAAGCACAGCTGAGAGCATTCAACCAGAATGGTTGCTATAAGGTCATGGACTGTATCCTAGCTAATCTAATAATCTATGGTTAGAAGTATGAACCTTCCTCCAAGCTGGACCAGGCCCTACTGTTCCCTCCATAAATTTGCTCATTCTTTCCTGTCTTGATGCCTTTTCTCCTGAGGTCTCCCTCAGCTTACATACTTTTCAATCCGACTCATCTTTCAAGATCTCCCCAAGCACCCTATGATGTAATCTCTGACATTCCTATACAAAACAATCTCTCCTTTCTCTGAAGTCCTTTTATGCTTTTTTATTCAGACTATAGAAGCTTTCTTAAAAAATTAGGAACAGTACTTGGGAGGTTGCCTTAAAATTTTAGTAGAAGAGGAGGGATATCTTAAAACATTTTATTGAAACATAAATAATACAAATACACACTAATTTACCAATCTTTTAACATAAACCAAGGCTTTTTCTTTGAGTCATGTCTCCCAGTTGAGGTTCTGTACAGTTACTGCTTCAACTTTTTCTTTAAAATAAAGAAAAAAGTGTAAGAATTTTGTAATAATTCTAAGTGTGGAATCTTTTAGTTAGTAGATGTCCCAGGATATTCTAGCTATGAACGTTCAATGTGCCATGGGTATCAATCAAGTTGTGTGTGAAAGCAAATGGCATAAGAACAAGTTTTTGTAGCCATCACCATCTTCTTTTTCTCTGGCCTCTAACCATCCCACTATTGCCACAAAGTAGAAGCATGGTTAGAGAGGAGCTGGGTAAGTGGCTCCTCCAGCACAACATGGATCCTTCAAATACCACATTATCGAGGCCAACATTGTGGTGCAGGGGGTTCAGTTACCACTTGCCACAGCGACATCCCATGTCAGAGTGCCAGATTGAGTTTCAGCTATTCTGCTTCTGTTCCAGCTTCCTGATAATGAGTCTTGGAAGGCAGTGGAAGACAGTCCCAGTACTTGGGCCCCTGTCACCCTTGTGGGAGACCAGGGTGGTTTCAGACTGGCCCAGATCTCGCTGTTGTGGGCATTTGTGGAGTGAACCAGCAGATGGAATCTCACTCTTTCTCTCTCTCTCTCTCTGTCACCCTCTCTGTCGCTCTATTTTCAAGTAAATATATCTTTTTTAAAGATTTATTTATTTATCTATTTGAAAGGCAGAGTTACAGAGAGGTAGAGGCAGAGAGAGAGAAAGAGAGATAGAGAATCTTCCATCCACTGGCTCACTCCCCAATTGGCCACAACAGCCAAAGCTGCGCTGATCTGAAGCCAGGAGCCAGGAGGTTCTTCCAGGTCTCCCACGCATGCAGGGCCCCAAGGACTTAGGCCATCCTCTACTGCTTTCCCAGGCCATGGCAGAGAGCTGGATCGAAAGTGAAGCAGCCAGAAATAAAACTGCTGCCCATGACGGCACTGCAGGTGGCAGCTTTACCTGCTATGCCACAGCACCGGCACCTCAAATAAGTATATCTTTAAAAAAACCCACAAAAACAAAGTGACGTCTCAACATTTTACAAGTAATGACTGTACATTCACCCAATGATTACTTCCATCAGTGTTTCTCAACTCATCTGCTATGAAATAATTCAAAAATTGCAGTCAATTAGATTGATACTTTGTACAAAAAAATACTCATTACAAAAAGGAAATGAAAAAGACATAAAATACAAGTTATATTTTATTTTTTTGATTTTAGCTTTATTAAGGTGTAATTGATAATTAAGATAGTATCTATTTAAAGTAAATAACTTGATGTTTTGATATATGTATACATTCTTAAATATTCACCAAATCAAGCTAGTAATTAAAACCATCAACTCAGAGTAACTATCTAATTTTTTTTTAATTTATTTGAAAAGTAAAGAGGAAGGGAGGGAGGAAGAAAGAAAGGGAGAGAGGCAGAGAGGGCAAGATCTCCCAACCTCTGGTTCACTTCCTAAATCCTAAATGCCTGCAACAGCCAGAGCTGTGCCAAGCTGTTGCTTCCTGGTGTGTGCACTGGCAGGAAACTGGAACCAGGAGTGGAGCGAAAACTCAAACCCACGCACACAAATGAAATGTGGGCAACCCAAGCAGCATCTTAACTATTATGCCAAATAGCAAATGATATTAGTAGTAATAGCAGTAGTAGTTACCATCATTGTAGTAAGAAAACTTGAGATCTACCCTTTTAGCGAATTTCAAATGTACAATACAGTTTTGTTAACTATGATCATCATGTTGTACACTAGATGTCCAGAATGCTTTCATATTGTATAATTGAACCTAGGAAATGAAATTATCTAAGAGATCATTTGCAGTATAGTGTTCATTGAAGCATCATTTACAACAGAAAAGAGATGTAAACAACCTAAGTTTCCCTCAATGGATGAATGGATAAAGAAAATGTGGTATAGAGAGAGTCAGATGTCCAGCTTGCAAATGTGGACCTTTGTAGTAGAAACAATGAAAGGACAGTGAGTGCAGTGTGTGGAAGCTGCAGGACAATTAAAAATGGGTGATGTTGACAAAGGAAAGATCTTTGTTCTTGCGTGTGCACAGTTTCACACCATGGAAAAGGGAGGCTAGCAGAAGACTGGACCAAAATTTCCATGGTCTGGGCAGGAAGCAGCTCAGGCCATTGGATTCTTTTACACAAAAGCCAACAGCAAATAGAGCATCACCTGGGGAAAGGACACTCTGCTGGAGTATTTGGAGAATCCCAAGAAATATGTCCCTGGAATAAAAGTTATCTTTACTGGCATTAAGAAGAAGAATGAAGGGGCTGGTGCAGTGGCATAGTGGGTAAAGCTACTTCCTAAGCCACCAGCATCCCTTGTAGGAGCTGTTTCAAATCCTGGCTGCTATACTTCAGATACAGCTGCCTTCTAATAGCTTGGGAAAGCAAGAAAAGATGGCCCAAGTGCTTGAGCCCCTGCACATACGTGAGAGACACAGAAGAGGCTCCTGGCTCCTGGTCTTGGATCTGCTCAGCCACTGGCTGTTGCATCCATTTGGGAAGTGAATTAGCAGATGGAAGATATCTGTGTGTGTGTGTGTGTGTATCTCTACCTCTGTAACTCTGCTTTTCAAATAAGTAAATAAATCTTTTTTAAAAGAAAGAATGAAAGGGCAGAATTGATAGCTGATTTTAAAAATATATCAATGTGGGCCCCACGCCATGGTGTAGCCGGTAAATCTAGGTCCTTGGACCCCTGCATCCACATGGGAGATCCAGAAAAAGCTCCTGGCTCCTGGCTTCAGATTGGCACAGCTCTGGCCATTGCAGCCATTTGGGGAGTGAACCAGCGGATGGCAGATATCTCTCTCTCTGCTTCTGTCTCTGCCTTTCAAACAAATAAATAAATCATATATATATATATATATGGGTAATATGAGTAATAGTTGGTTACTGTCCTATTACGAAACAGAAATGTCTCATTAGCATTGTTTACCTGTCCCATAATTTAACTGATCTCATTCATTTAGATCATGGATGACAGAAGATTTTTTGTTGGACAGTTTCTGATTTAAGTTTTCCTGTGGTTAAATAAATGATTTTTTAGAATTTTGATAGTAATTCACTGTTTTCCCCTCCTAAAGATATGGTTGGACTTAGCTACTAATGTTCACCTTTTCAGAAAAATGCAGAATGGCATTCAAAATCTATTAGAGATTGGTTTTATGTTTAGGTTTCTGTAACTGGTAATATGAATATGTTTTAAAGACTGGGGACGGGACCGGCGCTGTGGCGCAGCAGGTTAACGTCCTGACCTGAAGTGCCCGCATCGCATATGGGCACTGGTTCAAGACCTGGCTGCTCCAATTCTGATCCAGCTCTCTGCTGTAGCCTGGGAAAGCAGTGGAGGATGGCCCAGGTCCTTGGGCCTCTGCACCACGTGGGAGACCCAGAAGAAACTCCTGGCTCCTGGCTTCGGATCTGTGCAGCTCCAGCCGCTGCAGCCAACTGGGGAGTGAGCCATTGGATGGAAGACCTCTCTCTCTTTCTCTCTCTCTGCCTCTCTTCTGTGTGTGTGTGTGTGTGTGTGTGTGTGTGTGTAAAACTCTGACTTTCAAATAAATAAATAAAATAAATCTTTCAAAAAAAGACTGGGGAAATCACTTCACTGTTGTAAAACTGAGCAAGATTCAGCTGTGTTACAGTTTCTGCTCTTTAGCCTGTTAAAGGCAAGGGCTGAAGATAGGTAGCAATGTCTACATGTTTTATCTTAACTATGTCAATCTAACAGAATTTCCTATATCTAAAACACTGCCTTTTACTTATCAAAAGGCGTTTTTAGTGTGGTTTATGTATATCAAGTAAGAAATTCTTAATCCTTCTCACACTTTTTAGATAATCTACAAGGTCAGATGCTTTGAAAGTCAGCATTACAAGATAGAGTAGCAAGTTATATGTCATTTTTGGACTACTTACTATCATCTTTAAACAGCTATTCAGAAACACATAAAATTTGAGGATTACTATATATTTGTAATTGGTAATGGTGCTTTTGCAAACTCAGAAGTACTAAAATAGAGGAGATACAAGATCAGCACAAATGTTTAAATTATGTGATCATAAGGCTTAAGATAATTAAAATCACAGATCATAAAAAATT
The DNA here is from genome assembly GCF_051225735.1 of Oryctolagus cuniculus. NCBI lineage: Eukaryota > Metazoa > Chordata > Mammalia > Lagomorpha > Leporidae > Oryctolagus > Oryctolagus cuniculus. Next base: position 64,443,782 of record NC_142888.1, read on the forward strand.
GTGTAATATATATACGCATACATGTACAGCAGAATAATATTCAACTTTGAAAATGCAGATTCTATTATTTGCAATGAAATGAATGAAACTGGAGGATATTATACCACATGAAATAAGCCTAGCACAGAAACACAAATACTGCATGACCTCACTTACATGTGGAATATAAAATAGTAGAACTCCCAGAAGCTCTGAATAGAATGGTGTTTGCCAGATTGGAGGTGGGAAAAATGGAGAGATATTGGTTAGGCTATAGTATTTTTTATTATTTTACTTATTTATTTATTTAATTATTATAGTCAACATACATAAAATACCTCTGTTAAATTGCTGTAAGAATTTCCAAATAAGTATGTCAATTTCTGTAGTTAAGTCATCACAGACCAATAATTGCTTACGGATAGGTTCTGGTCAAAGGACCTCACTTTTAAGTAATCTTAGAATATAATGACAAGACTTCAGAGGAAGTAATGTAAATTATGCAACTGGAAAATTAGTAGTTACTCTTTAAAAAGGTATAAAACGTTACTATTTTTTCATGTCCTCACTCACCCACAAACTAAAAAACACAGGCTCTTGCCCATTCCCATGGTTCATTCCCACATCTGATGGAATCTAGCAAGTTCTGCAATCAGACAGTGGAGATGGGGAGGGGATAGCCCAGAAGCAACATTTGTGTTCATGCCAAGGTTCCCTTATGATCCTGTTCCTCTCCTCATCTCGGTTACCTACTTCAGAAATTGCCCCACTATACTTAATGCTGATTGAACAGTTGCTTCTCTAAACTTTGTCACTATAAAAGAAACTAGAGAATTGACTTACCAAATCCTGTTAAAAGGCTTTTTAAAATTTGAAATGAGGAGCTGGCGCTGTGGTGTAGCAGGTAAAGCTGCCGCCTGCAGTGCCAGCATCCCATATGGGTGCCAATTTGAGTCCCAGATGCTCCAGTTCCGATCCAGCTCTCTGCTATGGCCTGGGAAAGCAGTGGAATATGGCCCAAGTCTTTGGGCCCCTGCACTCGTGTGGGAGACCCAGAAGAAGCTCCTGGCTCCTGGCTTCGGATCTGTGCGGCTCCAGCCATTGTGGCCAACTGGGGAGTGAACCAGCATATGGAAGAACCACCCCCCCCCTTCTATCTCTGTGTAATGCTGACTTTCAAATAAATAAATAAATTTTTTTTTAAAATCCTGAGATCATTTAAAAAAATGTGAAATGAGTAGGCTGGCCTTATAGCACAGTGAGTTAAGCAGCCGCCTGCAATTCCAACATCCCATGTGAGCGCTGGTTTGAGTTCCACCTGCTCCAATTCCGATACAGTTCCATGCTAAAGTACCTGGGAAAGCAATGGAAGGTTGCCTAAGTGCTTGGGTCCCTGCCACTCATGTGGGAGACCCAGATGGCGTTCCAGGCTTCTGGCTTCAGCCTGGCCCAGCCTTGGTTGCCACAGCCATTTGGGAAGTGAACCAGCATGTGGAAGATTTCTTTCTCGCCCTTTCTCTGTAACCCTGCCTTTCAAATATGTGTGTGTGTGTATATATATATATATATATATATACACACACACACATATATAATCTTTATAAAAATTTTGAAATGATCATGTATTTTACTTTTGTGAAAATGAAAATATTTTAAGCACCCTTAAGTCTCTTTCCTTTAACTCTGCTTTTTCCCAGATAGCATAATATTTTCTCTTTGAAAAGATAAACATAGAGTAAAGCCAATGAACTCTGTGTCTCGAAATGAGAGAACATTTACCTAAGAAGAAAGTACCCACACCATTTCTACATTTGAACATAGATGGTATTAGAAGAAGTCATATTGACAATAATTACATCTACACTAATACTTGAAGCAAACATTAAATATGTAGTAAATGTCAACGGATATCAATCATTTTCATAATTACAATATTGTGTCCTGGGGCTTGTAAAGATAATTATTAGGAATTTTCTTTAATGTTTTGAGTTTTTAGAACAGTCTTTGCACTTTGGTTGTATATATAGAATCATTTACATTAAATCACTCACATAAAAATTACTTTTTTTCTTTAAAATTGTGTAGTCCCCAAAAAGGCAAAGGCTGTTTTTTGGTTCACTACTATCCCCCAGCATCTGTTACAGTTCTCAACACACGGAAAATACTCAGTAAATAATTTTGGAATGAGTAACATCACATAGCTTTAATGGGGTGGCATAATTATTTGTATTTAAAATGTAAGTTCTTGAAAGATAGATTCTATTGGTTTCAGGGTCTGTAGAGTATCTTACTTTATGTGCATATCAGCAATTAATTTCATTGTAGGCAGTGGCATGATAGCAAATATATGTGGTGTAAATCTCCCACCAATGCCTAGTTCAAGCTGCAAACTTGACATCACTGAACTTGAAGTTAGAAAGAGGTGTGAACATTTGCTCTTAGGAGTTGCAAAGAACAGGTTTTAGGGCTGTGCTTCTCAGATCTCAATCTCTGCTCTCACTACCCTGTCAAGCTTTAGATATTGAGACCTTCAAACTGTAGATTTAATATCTCTCACTCCTAAAACAACGCTAAGTCTCTCATTTAACCAGGGACTCTCATTTCCACCAGAAAAAGAAAATTCATAGTTAGTTCTATTGCCACAGTTTGGGAGTTCGCAGAGACCCAAGAACAGCAGCAACAGCGCCGTTGCCCTAGAACTTTATAAAAATAACTTCCAGGCAAAGTCTCAAATTCATCAAAATCAGGAATTCTGGGAGTACATGGAGGAATGTTCGCATTAACCAATCCTTCAGCCAGGTCACTCTGATGCTCAAATTTGAGAATCCTTGCCCTAAACCCAAATTCCTTAGGTCTGAAGCAATCTCACAGGCACCTGCATTTTACCAGCTGCAATCTTTCCTGATTACATCCACAGGTAATTTCAGTTTTTGCCCCCTTACTGAATCTTAGTCTCCTTCTTTGAAGGGATTAGTGTCTTGGCCTATACCAGAGGCAGAATCCTTGTGAACCGGATACAGATACCAGCTGAGATGGATTCAGTTTCCTTGACCCAGGAGTGAGTCTTCCTGGCCTAATCGCAGCTACTCCATAAGCTTCCTGCTTAGACTCCGAAGATTTTTGACTCTAGGCCCAAAAGCTGGAAAAATTTATGTGACAAACATGACAGAATTTTCCCCCTATTGTTCATCTTTTTTCAGAAATTCAATAGAAAGGTGATTTAGGCATGATTTCAGTTTTGAGAGACTCTAAAGCAAAAGGTAGATTTGAAAAGTTTGTCCTAAGACAGTTGTAAAAAGGTTAAAATATAAGAGGTTGTATCTCCAATAATGACTATCTTTTTTGTCATGTTATTTAAATACTACATCCTGGGCCTTTTCTCCCAGGGGTTCCTTGCTTTACCCTGTCCAGGTCTAGAAGTATAGGATTTATGCTAACAGTGTGAATATAAAGCACCAAGAAAAAGAAAATCACCAGAAATCAAGAAAGACAAATTTGTAAAGGCATTAAATTCTGAGATATTAAAGAAATTAGCAGCATCTTAAAGAAATTAGACTATACTCCAGTTTACAGTGTCAATAAAAACAGAGAATGTCACACGATAGATTTTCCCACTGCCAAAATGCTGTAGTGAGAAATCACTCACCACTCAGTTTGGGACAAAATGTGTCACACTTTTCCTTGTGGTAACTATCCCTTCTTTTGTTCTCTGTTTATTTGTATTGAGTAGAGCTGAGTCAATCCCACTCCTCTCCAGGGAAAGGTACCTTTGTCACTTGATCCTTGCCATCCAAAGCTTTCTATTTCCACAGTGATTGGGATGTGGGTTCAGAGATGATTTCTTGGCCCATTTGGAGTTAGTGAGACTTTCACTGGGTTGACGCGAAGAAAAGCAAGTGATAACTCCCTGTTGGAAGTTTGTTTACCTGAAAGAATCAAGAGGGTCAAGTGGTGATAGCTCCCATAACACTAGAAAGGGAGACCCTAGAGTCTCTGTGGGCCACCACACTCTGAAAAACAAGTGGGACAGCAGAAGGCAGAGCTGAAAAATGGAATAAAATGGAGTTTTGATGGTATTGTTTGGACCATGCTCCTTGATTAGTAGTTAAACAAATCAATAAATTCTCCTTTAGACTTCAAGGAGTTGGAGTTTGATTTTCTGTCTGATAGAAATGCATCATCATGAAAGGTATGAGGAACAGTGAGTTGTGAGCTTACATTTTTACTCTACTCACCATAGCATTCTAAAAAGAGTCCCAGAAAACTTCAAGGGCACTCAATAAAGTATATAGAACAAAGTAAGATGCCTCCCCAGAAGAAGCTGAACAAATCAGCTGACAGATTTAGGAGCTGGAAGAAACTGGAGGCAGGAGAAAAATGACTCTTTTGAAGAAAATTGTTGGAAGAGGGGTGAGTGGACATCCTGTTCTCCTTCTTGAAAACTTCAGAAAAGCTAAGCCATTTGGGGAAAATTCAAATGATTAAGTTCTATCAGTGACTAATGAAAGATATTTCTGTGGGTTTTTAAAACTTTATGTCGGAAACTTATTTTTGCATTTTGGAAACAAATTTTATACTTCCAATTTTCAAAAATAATAAATCAGAAAATGGATAAAACATCTATTTCTGATGAGGTATTTGTTTCATTCTGTCAAAGAGTAGATAGCTATCTCAGGATAAAGTTTGTACACGTATGTGTGTGTATGCGTTTGTGTAATGAATTAAGGAGTTTAAGAAGGGATCATAAACTCAAATACTACACAGGTCAGGCAGGTGATGTAAATGAAGGAAGCAGCCATTGGAAAGCACACAAGATCAATGGGGACTTTGGTGAAGTGGAAAGTAAACATGCTACTCAGTTGAGCTGCCACATGGGAACATGGACTCAGTGTTACCATAGTCTCCAAGTTTTCAAGAAAGCCTCAAATTCTGCATTTTCACATGAAATGTCCCAAATTAAAAATAGTAACAACTATTTTTGTTGTTAAAACAAAATAATATAATAAATATATAATAAAATAAAATATAGATTATTAACCAGCAACTTAAATTCCAGCACACATTCAACAAATATTTTTTGAATTCCTACTATATTCCAGACATTTTAGAGTTTGCATTTTAAATGTATGAATAGGCAATATCATCTATAGTAATACTTCTCACATCTTTGCTCAGAAAAAAATGACAAATTCAAAAGAACACACATGGAAATGTACATGTTTCCACACATTTATTTTTCTTTCTTCTCACCACTAAAGGGCTATTAATTCAAGTTATGTATCAATATTATTATTGTTTTATTACTGTGCAACAGAAGGGATTTTTTTCTAATTTTCTTCTGCTTTCTAGGGAAGCTGGATACTGAATTTAGATACCTTTATATGTTGAGCTCATGAATATGTGCATGTGAAATAGTATAAGCTATATTTTGAAATGTTTGATCTTTACTGCCCCTCCTCCTTGTATCTGTTACCCTTTCCCAATAATTTAGCAGTAGAGGAAGTTTTCTGTACACTCTGTCCTTACTTCCAGGATGGCCCTGTTTTTGGACAAAAAAGTCAATTGAGTTGCTGAATGGACTTTGAAACAGACATAATAATCTAAAAGACAAAGTATTCTGATTTATAAAAGTCAAATATAGTTGAAAAAGAAAAGTTTCCTTGGAATCCCAAAGTTTACATATGGAGCCAAAGGTGAGAACACAAAATTTATATCAACAGCTGCTAAATGAGTTTTATTTATTTATTTAGGAGGATGGGACCCAAAGCACAGGAGATGATTGTCTAGCTTCCAAGAAGTACTGTCTTGAAAAGTAAATCTCATGGGAACATACTTGGTAGTAGATTAGCAATGGTGGTGTAAGGTGTACAGGAAGATAGACCACTAGGCAGCCTGCATACCTCATACGTACCCAGTGCAGTGTATAACAAAGAGATAAGTACCAAAGAGCTTCCAAAAAAGGGGTTGAGACAATGCTAATGGCACCAGTTTTGAAGACAAAATGGAAAAGAGGAAGGGATAAATTAAAATTCTGCATTGATCATATTAAAAACAAAATATGACTGGGCCAACATTGAATTAGCAGGTTTAAATTTTCTGCCTTGCGGAAAAATAGGATTCATGAGCTAATTTTAGTAACAATGAAATAAAAGCTTTGAAGCTTCATGTCTTTTAGGACAATGCAATTTACATCTGCTGTGTTTGGCACAGCTGAGGCAGACTTCAACAGTGTTGCTTTAGAAAGGAATGAGATTTTTAAGGTCTGGGGAGAAAGATCTTGGGTTGAAATATTCAAATCAGCAAGACTGGACACTAAGAAGGAAGGAAGGGACAAGGAAGGGAGAAATGGGAGCCAAGCTCCCTCTCACCCAACAAGCACATAGATTGATGGTGAAACCAGGGAAACTTGAAGGAAGACATGTATGCATTGGGTTTGTTTTTTTCATCAAATACTATGCAGTGCACAATGTGATTCTTTCCATATTTCCATATATATTCAGAAAAACATAAAAACAAAGAAAACTGCAACAGTATATACCATCTGATTAGAATTATTATGAAAACCATAAAGTTGAGTTTTGTGTTAAGGGTTGTGAGGGAGCGGGCACACAATATAGTCAATTGTAGCAATGAAATATGTGCCAAGTGAACTGTAAAACAATTCAATAGTGAAATTATGTTTTGTATGTCTTCATGTCTCTCTGAAACTCAGCTATCTAATCTGTAAAAAGAAGACAATGTAAAGTGGCTCAAAGGATTAGAAATAATATATGAGGGAGGGTGCAAAATGTGGAAAAATAAAATTAAAAGATAAGGATAAAAATAAATTATATCCCCAAAATAAATTCAGTAATGTTCAAGATATTTTTCTAAGTAATGACATCAGCTATTCAGTCCATTCCCAAAGATATCAGTGTGGTCTTTGTACATTATTAAATGAAGAAAAATTGACATCATCCCCCTTTTTAAAAGGTTTATTTTGTTTGAAAGGCAGAGTTACAGAGAGAGAAGGAGAGACAAACAGAGGGATCTTCCATCTGCTGGTTTACTCTCCAAATGGCCATAATGGCCAGGGCTGGGCCAGACTAAGCCAGGAGCCAGGAGCCAGGAGCTTCATCAGGACCTCCCATGTGAGTGCAGGGTCCAAGGACTTGGGTCATCTTCTGCTGTTTTAAATGGACACCTCTTAATGAGGAATATAACAAGGTGGGTGCCCAATGATTTCACATGGAAAATCTTGGCAAAATTTCCTTTGTTTGATGACAGGAGTGTACAGGAACATTTTTTTGATGGAGAAGGACTCTCTGGTGAAACTATTCCTGGGTGTTTTCCTGCTAAAGTGTTGGCTTTCTCAAAACTCTATCCTAACAAGGAGATCTTTATTGTTCTTTAACTTCCCAGAAAGATAAAAATCCAAATGCCATGGCTGAGTAATATTCCATAGTGTATATATACCACATTTTCTTTATCCAGTCATCAGTTAATAGACATCTGGGTTGATTCCATATCTGAGCTATTGTGATTTAAGCTGCAATAAACATGAGGATACAAATAACTTTCATATGCTGATTTTACTTATTTATTTATTGGATAAATTCCAAAGAATGGATGATTGAGTCACATAGTAGCTATATTTTCAGATTTCAGAGGAATCTCCATACTGTTTTCCATAATAGTTGTATTAGTTTGCATTCCCATGAAGAGACTATTAGTCATTTTCCCCACATCCTTGTCAGCATTTATTTTTTGATTTTTAGTTGCTAGCAATTCTAACTGGGGTAAGAATGAACCTCATTGTGATTTTTATTTGCATTTCCTTCATGGATAGTGATCCTGAGCATCTTTTTATGTGTCTGTTGGCCATTTGTATTTCATCCTTTGAGAATTACCTGTGGGGGCTGGTGCTGTGGTGCAGCAGGTTAAAGCCCTGGCCTGCAGCACCTGGCATCCCATATGGGCACCGGTTTGAGTCCCAGCTGCTCTATTTCCCATCCAGCTCTCTGCTGTGGCCTTGGAAAGCAGTAGAAGATGGTCCAAGTCCTTGGGCCCCTGTACCTGTATGGGATACCCGGAAGAAGCTCCTGGCTCTTGGCTTTGTATCAGCTCATCTCTGACCATTGCGATCATTTGGGGAGTGAACCAGCGGATGGAAGACCTCTCTCTCTTGCTCGCTCGCTCGCTCCTGCTCTACCTCTCTCTGTAACTCTTCTACGTAAATAAAATAGATCTTAAAAACAATACCTGCTCATGTCATTTACGCATTTATTAACTGATTTGTTTGTTGTTGTTCTCTTGAGCTCTTTGTAGTTCCTGGATATTAATTCTTTAACAGTTGCATGGTTTGCAAATATTTTCTCCCATTCTGTCAGTTGCTTCTTCATTTTGTTGAGTGCTTCCTTTGCAAGTCAGAAGCTTCTTAGCTTGATGTAATCCCGTTTGTCTATTTTTGTCCTTATTGCCTGTGCTTCTACTGTCTTTTCCAAGGAATCTTTGCCTATCCCAATATCCTGCAGAGTTTCCCTGATATTTTCCTCCAGCAATGTGATGCTATCAGGATATAGATTTAGATCCTTGATACATTTTGAGTTGATTTTCATCTAAGATGTAAGGTAGGGATCTTGTTTCACATTTCTGTGTGTATAGATCCAATTTTCTCAGAACCATTTACTGAAGAGACTGTCCTTTTGCCAAGGATTGATTTTAGCTCCTTTGTCAAAGGTAAGTTGGTTTTAGATGTGTGGATTGATATCTGGAGTTTCTATTCTGTTTCATTGGTTGACATGTATATTTTTGTGCCCATGCCAGGTTGTTTTGGCTGTAAGTGCCCTGTAGTATGTCTTGAAATCTGGTATTGAGATGCCTCTGGCTTTGTTTATGTTGTTTAAAATTGCTCTAGCTATTCAGGGTCTCTTGTGTTTCCATGAAGACCTTAATGCCTGTTAGGTCATTTATTTGACATCTTTCCAATTTCTTGATGTAGACACTAATTACTATAAACTTTCCTCTTAATACTGCTTTTGCTATATCTCATGAATTTTGATATGATGTGTTGTCATCTTCATCCATTTATAGAAATTTTTTGGTTTCTATTTTGATTTCTTCTGTTCATTCAGGAGCATGTTATTCAGGCTACATGTGTTTGTGTATTTTCTAGAGTTTCTTGAGTTGTTCATTTCCAGCTTCATTCCATGGTGGCCAGAAAAGATATATGGCATGATTTGAATTTTTTTGAGTGGCTAACACTCTGTTCATGAGAATGTAAACTAATACCACTATTATGGGAAACAGTATGGAGATTCTTCAGAAATCTGAAAATAGATCTACTATGTGACCCAGCCATCCTACTCCTGGGAATTTACCCAAACAAAATAAAATCAGCATATGAAAAGATATATGACATGAACTCAATTTTGTTGAGAATTGTTTTATGTCCTAGAGTTTTTACGTGACTATGGAGTAATACAGTAAATCTTTATATATTTTAAAAAGATTTATCCATTTATTTGAAAGGCAGAGTTACAGAAGGAGAGGGAGAGGGAGAGAGAGAGGGAGAGGGAGAGGGAGAGGGAGAGGGAGAGGGAGAGGGAGAGGGAGAGGGAGAGGGAGAGGGAGAGGGAGCTATCTTCCATCTACTAGTTGACTCTCCAAATGGCCTCAGTGGTCAGGGCTGGACCAAGAAAAAGCCAGGAGCCAGAAGCTTCTTCTGGGTCTTCCATGTGGGTGGCAGCACCCAAACACTTGAGTATTCTACTGTTTTTCCTGGGCACATTAGCAGGGAGCTTGATCAGAAGTGGAGCATCCACGACATGAACCAGTACCCATATGGCATGCCAGCATTGCTGGTGGCAGCATAACCCACTACTCCACAATGCTGGCCCTCAAATCTTTACAAGCCAAAGATTTCCTATACACCTAATTAGATATGAGAATTATAAGAGAGGGAGCAGCCCAAAATATCTTTATGATGTGTGGCTTTAAAATCTGGGAAAATATTTATGGCATTAACAAAAATGAGGAAGCTGAGAAAAAAAAAAAAAGTGCTATATATTAATTCATGAGCATTATCTTTTAATTCCATTTCCATGAACTTTTGACCCTCCTTGTATAATCTTCACACTTTCAGAAGGTTCATAAAAATGTTTATTATGAAAAAAACTCTTCGTGAAATTCATTTTGCACACCAAAATACACTTATCCTTTAAATCTTTTTAAAACTGTATTCATTTTAATTTTATTTGAGAGACTCATCAACTTACAGATCTTTTCACTGTTTCATTCCTAAAATGCCTGCAACAGCCAGGGCTAGGCATGCCAAAGCCAGGAACCTGGAAATCCATCTGGATCTTCCATGTGGGTGGCAGAGACCTAGGTATTTGAACCATCATCTGTTGTCTCCCGGGATATACGTTAGCAGGAAGCAAGATTGGAAGTAGAGGACCAGAGACTCAAACCAGGCACTCCAATATGAGATGCAGGCATCCAAACTGGAATCTTAGCTGCTGCATCAAATGCTTGCTCTGCAACTTATTTTTAATTCCATTTTCCATGAACTTTTTTTTTTTTTTCCATGAACTTTTAAAATGTATCTTGTAAATCAGCCCTTAAGGCATTCGGATCTGGCTGAGGAGCCCATGAGAGTATTTTAGGCATGGAAAGCAAAGACACTCTGGCAAAAAACAAAAAAACAAAAAACAAAACCCTAAATGAAAGATCTCTGTAAGTGAGATCCCAGTGGAAAGAATGGTCCATCAAAGAAGGAGGTACCTTTCTCTGAAGGGAGGAGAGAACTTCTACTTTGACTATGACCCTGTCTAAATATGATCTGAGTTGGCAAACTCAAAAGGCTTCCATAGCCTTGGCAACTCATGACAAGAGCCTAGGGTGATTACTGACGCCATAAACAAGAGTGTCAATTTGTTAAGTCAACAACAGGAGTCACTGTGCACTTACTCCTCATGTAGGATCTCTGTCCTTAATGTGTTGTTCAATGTGAATTAATGCTATAACTAGTACTCAAACAGTATTTTACATTTTATGTTTCTATGTGGGTGCAAACTGTTGAAATCTCTACTTAATATATACTAAATCGATCTCCTGTATATAAAGAGAATTGAAAATGAATCTTGATGTGAATGGAATGGGAGAGGGAGCGGGAGATGGGAGGGTCGCAGGTGGGAGGGAAGTTATGGGGGGGAAGCCATTGTAATCCATAAGCTGTACTTTGGAAATTTTATATATTAAATAAAAGTGAAAAAAATGTAATTGGAAACAAAAAAAATGTATCCTGTATATACACACACACACACTCACACACACACACTCACATCTAGAGATTTATTGCAAGGTGGTATTGGTTCATACAATCATTCAGACTGAGAAGTTAAATGATCTTCCATCTAAAAGCTGAAGAACAAAGAAAACGGTGGTGTAATTCAAAGGCCAGAGAGCTAGTGTCCAGTTTGAGTCTGAAGGCCTGAGAGCCAGGAGCACCAGGGGTGAGATACCAGCATCTCAGCTCAAGTAGTCAGGCAGAGTGAGGGCAAATCCAACATTCTGCTGCCTTTTTGTTCTATCTAGACCCTCAATATATTGCTGATGCCCACACACGTTGAGGAGTGCTGTTTACTTTCCTCAGTCCACCAATTCCAATGATAATTCTCATCCAGAAACACATTCCCACACACTTGGAAATAATGTTTAATCAGATACGTGGGCATCCCTCAACCCAGTCAAGTTGACACAAGAATTAATCATCACAGTTTCTCAAATAGAAAAAAAAAAAAAAACGGTTACAACAGAAAATACAATAGAGGAGTATGTGCATGTGTGAAATGGGGGATCGTAAAGAAGAATAACTGAGAGCACTTATAAACTGCAATTTCTACATTTCTCACGCTGACAGTCTCTTATTCTCTGCGAATCCAAGGGACCCCATTATTCTCCTCCAATTGACCCTTATGATACTGTACTTATATTGGGGCCATTGTATGGAGGGCTTTGAATGCTGGAAAAAATTGTTTCTAGTTGTTTTATTTCCAATCATTTCAGTGAAGAAATGGGCAAAAAAATCTCCAAAGTTCTTCAGAATAGGATAGCGTTTTCTAGCTGCCTACAATAATTTATGTATGATCTGAAGTCAAGAGATAAAATACTTCTTAAGAGTTGTTCTCATTCTGTGATTTTCTGATTAATATTTAGATTTGAATTAATATTTACAGTATTTGAAATGTAATTAAAATACCTTTTCAGCTTAATTTTGAAGTAGAGAAACAGTAGAGAATCATCTGTGATTGTCTGTTACTTTTTTTGGCCTATGTACTAATTTTTGCTTGGCTGCAAGGGTGTTTTAAAACCTTTTAAACAGCCGGCGCCGTGGCTCAATAGGCTAATCCTCCACCTTGCGGCGCCGGCACACCGGGTTCTAGTCCCGGTTGGGGCGCCGGATTCTGTCCCGGTTGCCCCTCTTCCAGGCCAGCTCTCTGCTATGGCCAGGGAGTGCAGTGGAGGATGGCCCAGGTGCTTGGGCCCTGCACCCCATGGGAGACCAGGAAAAGCACCTGGCTCCTGGCTCCTGCCAGGATCAGCGCGGTGCGCCGGCTGCAGCGGCGGCCATTGGAGGGTGAACCAACGGCAAAGGAAGACCTTTCTCTCTCTGTCTCTCTCTCTCTCACTGTCCACTCTGCCTGTCAAAAAAAAAAAAAAAAAAAAAAAAAAAAAAACAACCTTTTAAACAAAACTCTTTTGATTGTAATATTCACCCAGGCTAACTGAAAAAAAAAAGAGGTATTATCGTAAGAACACACTGGAGTCTGCACGAATTAAAGGAAAGAAAACAAACTACTGCCAATCTTCATGGGACAGAGAAGAGCAGTAACTTACTCTTGCTACCATGGCAACACTGTATATTTCCCTGCAGGTCTACCATACTCTCCTTCCTCTCTCCCAGTTGACTTCCTCTGGTATTCATCTTGACTGTGGCCCATATACAAAATGGACACCTCCTACAAAAAGTTCATTGAAAAAAATGAAAGTAAAGGTAAGTTTATTTTGGTGCAAAAGCTTTTGAAGTTGATGCATGTTTTCCCCACAGTACGCACTTTCTGTGAATTTTTTGAAGTTCTCTTGAATAATGTTTGCTCCAGCCCACTTTACATTAAGACAAGCCTCAGTTGTTTCTTTCAGCTTCTGTTACATTGCATCTTCTATAAATGTTATTTATTTGAAATTTCCTGGACAGGGAATCTGATTGGCTCAAGTTATCTTTTTAAAACAGGCCTCAAGTCCAGGCATAAATCTTTGCAAGGCATGAGTTCTTTTGGGTCAGCTTCATTCTTTGTCTTCCAATTAGCTATGGTTAAAGACTTGCAGTCATGAGGTATTGAAAATATGACTGCTGCCTTTTAGCAGATTTGTGTGAAAGGTAAATTCTATGATAAGATATCTTAGCAATGGTAGACATTGATATAAGAGAGATGCAGAGATGATCTTGGCTTTTTAGTAGGCATATCATCTATTCGTATCCAAACTTCTATGTTATACCTTCATAGAATATAAAGTACAGTTTAAATAATCTTTTTCAAGCTTAAAAGAAAGTTCAGATATGAAGTGATTTTGTTCTTAATGGATTGAGTCATACATAGACTACTAAAACATTATCCTTGAGAATTAAAAAAAAAAAACTCTAGGTTTTTCAGCCATTTCCTTATAAAGGCAAATTTTGCACTGATTCTGATGTGAGGTTGTCAGTGAATCTGGGGCTAATAGTTCACTCTTTGAGATTAAAACATCTCTTTAAATAAAAAAATTATCATATCAAGAATGAAAAATCAAATGCCATTAAATGTGAAACCACCGCATAGTGCAGATTTCCATGTGTTCGGACTTTTTACTTTGTGCAACCATACAGAAAATTTACTGCGTTCTGACTTTGGGGATAATAAAACAGAAGAAAACAAATTAATTTATTGAATGATGAAATGCAAATGACTAGTGTTTATACTTAATCTTTTCAATGAGTGTGCTTGAATATGTTTAGGCAATTATAATTAACTGGATGTTAGTTCGATAAAATATTGGGAAACTTTGCAATCAGGCCACTGAATATTCAGTTTAATTATGTTGCTGTGCACTTCTATTTGCTTCAAATGCCAAGGATCCATTGGTAAAATGAATGCCCATTTTGTGGTCTGTTATGCAGAAAATGTTTAATCCAGTGTTTGATTTACTCTGTTAAATCTTCCTTATTGAATGTGCTTATTCATCCGTGTAGAATTGGGTATGCTGCTTTCTGTTACTATGACATTACAATTAAACAGCTAAAAGAAGATCAGCAAGACTTTCTGTAAAGGTTCATGAAATTCCCACAAAATTCTTCAGTTTTGTTCTGTTTTACTTTGCAAAGACTATGAAAAATGCAAATGTGTTCTGAATATTTCTGTATTGATGAAGCTGACAAATACAAAAATTAGTACAAATAATCACTTTGTGAATAAACCTGGCAGTTAAAACACATTTCTGATATTGTGGAAATGACTGGTGTCATGGTATTGATTATCTTTTACAGATGGAAATGAACATGAACTCAAAGATCTGAGTTTTTAAAAGGAAAAGGGTATGATAGAATAGTATTTGTATATGTTTGAAGTGGAAAAATTTAATTTGACTTCATCTAAGTATGGTGTAAAACTCTTCAAGGGGTTTGTGTGTTTAAAAAAGTACTAGTCCATGTAATTGGAGGCTATTCTCCAGTAGACCGTACTCTCCCCATATTTAACTGTGTTGCATTGTGCAGAATATATGTGCTCATGAATACTTGCCACCACTACAACCACAGGCTTAGAGACAGAAACTTTCCAATTCAGAACAAGTTCTAAAACTAGTTCTGCATTAAAAAATAATTTTCTTTATAAGCCTAGAACTGGTAATAAGATGTTAATAAGCTACTTCCTAAATTTGTGTTGCTGAATTTTCAGTGTTAAGAGATATACATTCATAGAGATAACTATTTAAAAAACACACATTTATTTATTTATTTGAAAGGCAGAGTTACAGAGAAAGTGAGACAGAAAGAAAGAGGGATCTTCCATCCATTGCCTCATTACTCAAACGGTTGCAACAGCCAGGGCTGGACCATGCCACAGCCAGGAGCCTGGAATTCCATCCAGGTCTCCCACATGTGTACAGGGGCCCAGGCACCTGGGCCATCCTCTGCTGCTTTTCCAAGCACATTAGCAGGGAGCTAGATAGGGAGCAGAGCAGCTGGGACACAAACTGGTGCCCACATGGGATGCTGGCATCGCAGGAGGCAGCTAAACCAGCTATGTCACGAACACCGACCCTGAGATAACAGTTTTCCAAGAAGCTTTCTTAAATTTAAAGAACTCAGGATATCAATGTTCCAAGCAACATTCTTGCTTTTGTTTATGACAGATCAGTGTCTGGTTAGTTTGGTTGTTTACAATATGGTGACAAGGAAATTCCATGCTACTGGTTTCAATTTGTGTGTGTGTATAAAATTATGCTACCACTGGACCATAAACTATAGTACTAACACTGACATCCAGGTGCAATATATAATAATTCTGGTCCATGTAGCTCATTACCACTCCTAGGAAACATTTTGTTATGCATTTCTTTCAGATGATGGAACAAAAATATCACCTATGAAATGGCGAGAAATGTCATTCTGGTTCTCACCAATACCCCAGCCTAGTAGTCCCCAAAGTATGTTCTGTGGTTTAAAAATTATAAAATTCTCATAATTGACTGTGGAGAATAAGGTTTCTGCCGATGGACTCCTAGTGATAATATTTTCTTCCTAGAACACAGAGTATGACTGCAGGGACCGATTAAGGATAGTTAATGATCTACTAACAAGAAGAGCATTGAGGGCCAGCGCCGCGGCTCACTAGGCTAATCCTCTGCCTTGCGGCGCTGGCACACCGGGTTCTAGTCCCGGTCGGGGCGCCGGATTCTGTCCCGGTTGCCCCTCTTCCAGGCCAGCTCTCTGCTGTGGCCTGGGAGTGCAGTGGAGGATGGCCCAAGTGCTTGGGCCCTGCACCCCATGGGAGACCAGGAGAAGCACCTGGCTCCTGCCTTCGGATCAGTGCGGTGCACCGCTGGCTGCGGCGGCCATTGGAGGGTGAACCAATAGCAAAGGAAGACCTTTCTCTCTGTCTCTCTCACTGTCCACTCTGCCTGTCAAAAAAAAAAAAAAAAAAAAAAAAGGCATTGAGCCCTTGTGGAAACATTGGCTTCACAAGGACATGTCACTACTTTCCCAGACATGCTTATCTAATATGTCTTGCTAAACATGTTTTAAAGAAATCTTTGAGTTATATGAACACAGGCATGCACTGTATAATAGACTGTTATAATCCTTACCTATAAAGAAAACACACTGGTTAGCCTGGTGGCACTTTTCCAAAGAAGAGTTCTCCTGTCCTGTCTCTCCTTTCTCTTACACACCCCAACAATTCACATGTATATTTATTATAAAAGATTTGAAGAATCTTCTAGTAAGGAAACCATTTAACTTTAAATGCTCTTGCTTTTGTGGAACTTACCTTCTAGAGAATGAAACCTGTTTCTATTATAAAATTAATTGGAGGGGCCGGCGCTGTGGCTCACTAGGTTAATCCTCCACCTGCGGCGCTGGCATCCCATATGGGTACTGGGTTCTAGTCCCAGTTGCTCCTCTTCCAGTCCAGCTCTCTGCTGTGGCCAGGGAGGGCAGTGGAGGATGGCCCAAATGCTTGGGCCCCTGTACCCACATGGGAGACCAGGAGGAAGCACCTGGCTCCTGGCTTCGGATCAGTGCAGCGCAGGCCATAGCGGCCATTGGGGGGGTGAACCAATGGAAGGAAGACCTTTCTCTCTGTCTCTCTCTCTCTCTCACTGTCTAACTCTATCTGTCAAATAAATAAAAAAATAAAAAATAAATTAGTTGGATACTTCCTATCATGATAAGTTAGTTAAACAAAATCCAGGCTGGGGTCCAAAGACTTGCCAAGCTATATGACATTTCAGATTAACTGTAAAGGATGACAGCATTAAGCTAAGAGAGAGGGGAATAAGGAAAAAGGTACAGACCTACAAAAGTGTGTGAAGGCACCAAATTAGGAAGGTATATGAGCTGTTGGAGGAAATGAAGGAAAAACCAGTGTAGCTGGAGTTTACAGAAAGAATGGGAAGTGTCATGATATGAAATTAGAGAGTTAAGTAGGACCTTTTATTTATTTCTTAAAAGATTTATTTATTTGAAAGTCTGAGTTACACAGAGAGAAGAGAGGCAGAGAGAGAGACAGAGACAAAGACAGAGACAGAGAGACAGAGAGGTCTTCCATTTGCTGGTTCACTCTCCAGATGGCCACAACAGCTGGAGCTGGGCCCATCCGGAACCAGGAGCTAGGAGCTTCTTCTGGGTCTACTGCTTTCTCAGGCCACAGCAGAGAGCTGGATCGGAAGTGGAGCAGCCCAGCTGGGTCTTGAATTGCACCCATATGGGATGCCTGCGCTTCAGTCCAGGGTGTTAACCCCCTGCGCCACAGTGCCAGCCCCAGTAGGACCTTTTAGATCATATTTAGAATTTTGGAGTGTATTTTAAGGAAAAGGGAAATCATGAAGAGTTTTGGGTTCAGGAAAACATGACCAAATTTAAGTTTAAAATGTTTAATCTGTGTGCAATGTGGACAATAGATTGGAGAGAAGTAAACACGAATGAAGCATCCAGCTAGGACCTATTGTAGTAGTTTAGGAAAGAGATGAAGGAGGCAATCCAAATCGACAGATGTGGACATATTGGCAAGACATATGCCGAGAGTTGCTGATGAACTGGTTCAGGGTAAAAGGAAGTATGATCTGTCAAGGATGATTCCTGGGTTTTTGACTTGAGAAACTGAGTAGAAGATGGTTGTATTTCTAAGACTGGGAACATTAAATGAAGAAAAAAACAGTTTTGGGAGTGGTATTGGAATGTTCAAAAATTTGGTATTGGACACATTCAGAAGAGATGTTGAATAAGGAGTTGGAAACATGAATCTGGAACTCAAAGGAAAGGCCCCAGGGATAGAGACCATTAAATTACTGGTTTGTAAAAAGCTAATAGTCAGATCTTACAGTTGAGTAAACTTCTGAATACAATGTAAATGTTCAGGGAATTGTGGTTTTTCAACTCAGGGAACCATTAAGTACAAAATTAGTGCCACAGTGATTTAATAGGGTAGTCAGTTCTTAGATATCCATTATCTTATTGCTGTGATTTACCCAAATAAACTATTTTAGCTCTCAAAAATAGATAGCCTTCGAATAATAAAATAGACAGCAATTTGGCTGTTTTGCTTTATGCTGTTTATACTAACACTATCAATTCCTATATTCATCTTTACTTTGTAAAATCTACAGAAAAAAACATTTGAAATAAGAGATACTCTATGCAGAGGCTTTACTTTTTTCCCAATATTCTTTTTCATGCCCAGAGAGGTTGTGAATGAGTCACATGATAACTTCGGAGAAAGAATAGCTACATAAAGTTTGAAGATATTATCTTTCTGAGGATCATGATTTCTATCCTCAGGGGGGGAAAAGGAGGTTTCAAATTTGAGGCAGGACCCAGTGGATAATTAAGACTACAGAGTAATTACTTGTTTATTTTATTTCATTCTACTAGATGAAAACAGGGATTTTTTTTTTGGTCTTTTTTTGTTCATTGCTATATTCCTGGTATCTAAACCAGTGTTAGGTGCTCAATGAATATTTGAAGAATAAATTAATTAGTGAGTTGCATTTTCACGGTGCTATTGTCAGAACATTTTTAGAATCACTAGAAAGTTAAAAATTCCATATTGAATCTCCATATCAAAAAGGATATAATATATACATTATACATATACATATATTACCAAGGTAAAATAGAACTACTTTTGTTTGTCATGTTTTTAACCATTTCATCTGAGGCTTCTCACTGCTAGGAAAGATTTTGGAAAGTTTCCCTTTTTATCCTGGGGAATCTATGAATTTCCATTTCCACTTGTGTGTCAAATGTCTCAGAGATAAGACCTATTTCAGTTCTGATAAAACTGAACATTTTTTTCATACCAAGACAAATCACAGAGTGACTTAATGAACAATAAATTATGCTTCTCTGGGGAATCTCTTTTACATGAAAGTTCATCAAAGAACCATATCACAAGAGAATTGTTTAAAACAAGAGGGTAATCCATAAAACAAATTAATGAAACATGTAAAATATTGTTAAAAATTATGGCAAGACACAACAGAAAAGCAGCAAAAATCCTAGCAAAATACACTTCTAAAGAGTTTTCATGGGTCTTTTTCAAAATCAACAAACATATTGAACATTTTCAACATGGAAGACATGATAGTGATGGGCAGATGTGAAATAAAGGCAAACACAAGGGAGTCCGTGTCCTCACAATGCTTTGCCATGTGTCTGCGGGAGTCAGACCCAAATTCAGTTCAGCAGCTATTTATTGAACTTCTACTATGCACCAGACTTAGGTTAGGTGCAGGGTGGTAAAAAGATAAACAAGAATTGATCTCTGGGCTTGTAAGTTATGGTCTTGTATGTCTGGTATTTTTTGTGGATTATAAAGATATGTGTACTCTGTCATAATAGACAGAAATGCAAACAATCTTTGTGCAAATACAACATGCTATGAAAGGGTAGTATCACTATATAGTGAAACAGCCTAATATAGTAAGGAGTTGAGAGGAGGAGGGGGCAGAAATTGAGCAGAATCTTGGGGCTATATGCTATCCAAAGAATGGGCAGATGCATTCCATGCTGAAGGAACAACAAACGTGAGCATGATCACTAACAGGAAGAGAAAACTATGTGTCTGGGGACTACTACAAGTAGCTCACAGGACAGATGGTGCAAGGAAAGTTTCATGACTGCATCCTCTTTAAAATTCTTGCAAAATCATGGAAGCAATTTCTGAGATTTAAAAAAAGTACCACTTCTGCCGCATGCACCGCCCCCCCCCCCTTTGCTTTGGTGTTGTCAGATAGCAAAGCGTTAAATAAAGCGAAGTGAGAGGTGACAGACCTTGAAAATACTCGTGAGAGCTATGTTAGCCACTTCACATAGACAACGTAGAGCCTATCATCAGACTCAGCAACTTTAATATAAAGGCCAGTTTAACTCAATTATTTCTGCAGTAGCTTATTAGAAGACTCTTGTATGGACTCGTTTTATTCGTGCGGAAAATCAAATTCAGACTCAACACTTATCACCCATCTACTATGCTTCCGTATTTTTGTTCCTTCCTGTAAAGCATGGGTCGTTTCTTAAATACATATAACGCCAGGATGGCTGTTTGGACTTTTAGAACAGATACGGATGTGGATGCGGTGAGAGTTCCATTCAGGCGAAACTAGGGTGTGAGGTTTTTCGGGGGTTTTCATTGGGGGAAACAGAGATGAGCAAGACAGGGAACGTAGTTCGAAAGTATTGATGTGAAAAACCAAGTTTCGGGGGTCGAAACAAAAGTACAGAAATGTTGGGGGAAACAGCTTTCTAGGTTGGAGCTAAAATCTTCTTTGTTCGCAGAGCGAGCCCCTTTCAACTTCACTCCGCCCTCGATGTTTTCTAAAAATCTCGCTTCATCATTGTCAAGGGGCACACAAGTCTGCCTAAGTTCATCCTACCCAGCGTTATAAAAATTTAGATCTCTCCCCTACTTCAAACCTCCCGGCTCAACGAGCTACTGTATTCAGCCTGGAAAATGAATCGACCTTTTAATATTTGCGTGAATATTTCAAATATAACGCTGTAGACGCCTACCGGGACCCTCCACCCAGGAACTACAATACCCAGAATGCACTGTTCTCCCTTCCGTCTTCTACTCAGGGAATGCCGACTTGATCTCATTTCCACAAGCACTAGTCACATGACACGTTTCCTGTCAAGATGGCGGACAATCTCCCTTCGGAGTTTGATGTGATCGTAATAGGGACGGGTATGTGTGGCCCTGGTACTCCTCGGGCAAAGTGTAGGGAGTCTGTCTTGTTCCTACTTTCTCTGTCAGTGGCGAGGGTTGGCGAGAAATGCCGGGGGTCGAACACGGGAGGGAAAACGGAAAGGAAGTGAGGTAGTCTGGAGTCAGCGCGGAACTTGGCAGCTCCAGGGAGGGGCTTGGACCCGCGGTACTTAGCGCCATTTGAGTAGGGGTCGATCTGGTCGATGCCGATTGCTGAGGTTCGTTGCTGCGGTGATTCCTATTAATTTCCTTAGAGGCGGGTGGGTTTGCCGTGTCATGAGAATGGAGGGTTGGGATTTTATCAGTGGAGACACCTTTGGCATGACATTATGAGTACCTCCTTCTTGATTTCAAGGTGATATTTCCCATCATTCTGTCTTGCCATTTCATACGACTTTTAAATATAACTATGTGATCCTAGCGTGCAGTGCAGCTAGGAGAAGCTTAATCCTCAATTTTACAAAGAAAGGTGCTCAGTTATTGCCCGTGTACATACAGATTTGCTAAGGAAAAGGAAATGGATTGTTTTCCATTGTGTTCAGAAGCCTAGGGAATTAATTGGATTTTGTAGAGGTAGCCATTACTCCTGCGTTATGATGCTGAAAGGAAGTATCTTGCTTTCTACCATCCACTTATCCACCCACAACTAAATATACTGAAAGCAAGCGCCTGAGTTACAGTTCAGGTGTACCTTATCTTCCCTTGTTTTTCCATGGCTGCTTCTCCATGTTTTGGGTGGAGTCAGAAACCCCTCTACATTTTCTAGTTGACAAATTCAATGTAAAACGCATAGCAGAATACATTTGGCAGCAATTTGCATCTTGTTTTTCTAAACAATGTAGGGAATAAATTTCAGATGGGGTGAAATAAGTTGTTGGGTGGGGTTTTCTCCCTGTCTGTAGAGGATGGTAGGCCAAGACAAGCTCTGATAGATGGGACCCTAACCATTGTGCTAATGAATTGAGTACGTTTTCTTCTAAAACAGTAGTAGCCATGTTTCCAGAGAGGGGGAATAAAAATGATAGCTACCTGCTTTCAAATGCTTATTATTTTTTAACCAGTGTGCTAAACATTTTGCAAGCCAGACATAATCCTCACAACAACCTTGTTTGAGTAGGCATTCTCTACATTTCACAGAAATGCAATAGCGAACCTGGGTGGGTTGTAATTTGCTCAAGATCACATAGCTGGTAAATGCCCAAAGGCCCATTCCATCCCAGAAGGAGAATCATTGTTCTTACTCTCACAGTTGTTCCTTGTTATTAGAAATAATTGTCTGGCTGTTAACTAGCTAGGTAAATTGCATGAATTGGGAGAGCCCAGGCACTTAATTTTTGAGCCGCAGTTACCTTGTTTTTGAATTTGAGGATACACTAGATAGCCTTTAAGGTGTTGTCTAACGAAAAATTCTCTACTAGTTTTACCTGAGTAATTAATTGTTCTCAGAATAGCAGTAGTGTTCATTCCCAGCCTGAAAATAACTACTTGGCTGCAGACAACCTAACTGTAACTATGAACAGATGTTGGATGAGAACTGAAATCAGCCAACGTCCTATTCATTTTTTTTCTTTCTTACGCTAATATTGACAACAGTATCCATTTTAGAATAATTGTTATACTGTACTGGAGTTCTATATGCTTGGCTTTTTGTTACTTAGGAACTTGGAGTGCTTAATTTTTCTTACGTGGATTCAAATTTGTATTGATGTGTGTTAATTCTTGAATCATGTAATGAATATTATGCCTTCTGATACAGTTGAAAATATAGAATATATCATCCTGTTGGGACTGTGTTACAGTAAAAGTAGGAAGATGTTATGAGTGATCCAGAAAATTGCATTTAGAGACATCTCTTATATTTAGGAATGATTGATTTTAGATTTATTCCAGTGAGTGTAAGCTTAATTTTCAATGGATGGGAAGAACTTACTTGAAATTAATTTTAAAAGTTTTTCATATTGCTTAAACATTCTTGGTTTTTTTGTCATACACATTGTTTGAATTTATGATAAAGAACTTTGTTTATGATAAGGAACTTAAGTATGTCAAAATGGAAACATTGGATTAAAGTGTCATTTCCCAAATAAAATGATTATAACATTGCCAATCATTACTCAATTGGAATTATTTTCTAATGTTTTTGTAGTGTTTTCTTTTGAAATGCTTTACTGAAAGTAGTCTTTCAAATGCACTTGCTTTAATAAAAAAGTGCCACTTTGAGTAAATCATAGAAAAAACAGTGCTTCGTGAATTCAGATTTATGAAAAACAGCAAAATTAATCATGCATGTATCAGAAACATGAATAGGCTATCAAGTATAATTTTTTGTTTAGCAGATTTAGTTCTCGTTCAAACATCGAGACAATTGTTTCATCAGGTAGAATCATCTGGGGCTAATATTTTAAAATCCCTTTTACCTTTTTTTTTTTTCTTGGACAGGCAGAGTGGACAGAGAGAGAGAGAGAGAGAGAGAGAGAAAGGTCTTCCTTTTGCTGTTGGTTCATCCTCCAATGGCCGCCGCGGCCAGTGCGCTGCGGCCTGCGCACTGTGCTGATCCGAAGGCAGGAGCCAGGTGCTTCTCCTGGTCTCCCACGGGGTGCAGGGCCCAAGCACTTGGGCCATCCTCCACTGCCTACCTGGGCCACAGCAGAGAGCTGGCCTGGAAGAGGGGCAACCGGGACAGAATCCGGCGCCCCGACCGGGACTAGAACCCAGTGTGCCGGCGCCACAAGGCGGAGGATTAGCCTAGTGAGCCGTGGCGCCGGCCAAATCCCTTTTACCTTGATTAATTTGTATTCTCACTTTCTGAAACACAAAATGAAAGTTATTCCTTAGGTTGTATATTCAAGAGATTATTGGAAAATTAAAGTTTGCATGATGTAATTCCTTAGTTAATCCCACTTCCTTCTGATCAGAAAATACAGGATGATCTCTTGAACACTCCAAGACTGAGGAATCAGATAAAGCACTGAACTGTGGAAAATAGAAGAAAATGTGGAATAAAGAAGGAAGGCTGACTGGAGTCAAGGAAGAGGGCAAACATGAATAAGTGATAAGTGTCTAGAGAGTGGTCTTTAGTTTTGGTACACAATTGTCATTCTTAGAATATTTTGCTGTTTTAAAAGGCACTTGAATGGTAATGTTTGATAATTTTATGGGTTGTAGAAAGTTATCATTGGTTTCAGTTTAAAAATAGTTCCAATAACATAGCGTCTCAGCAGAACAAGCAAGTTGGAAGTTGTAAGAGTTTTGTGATGATATCGACATGTTTATACATAAGGGGATCCCTCAGGTCTTAGAACATAGTCTTATTTGGAAATAATTCTAGTATGCTCAGAGCATATTAGAACCATCTGATTAGATGATAACAGGGAGTGGTGTTACTCTCTCTCCAAGACTGTTGGGGATGCCTAAGAGACAGTTCATATCTCTATATAGGAAAGAGGAGAGATGAACACCTAAAATACAGACCTACATCAAACACCCCAACGGCTTGTACCAGTTAAGAGTACTGACACACACTCATTGTTCAGGGTACTGAACCCACATTTATTGAGAATCTGGTCCCTGTGCTTGTGAAGTTTCCTATATTGCCTCTACTCAAGATTTGTGTGTGTGTGTGTGTGTGTGTGTGTGTCCTGATAGTGACATCTCCAAAGCTGTTCTTAAGACATTGTAGGCCTTTGCATCTTTCTTGCTTTCTGTAGGTTACATGGAGATTCCATCTGCATCCCTTCCTTATTAATTAATTAAAGACCTATTTTATTTACTTGGGAGGCAGAGTGATAGAGAGGGAAAGGCAGAGAGAGAGAGAGAGATTCTCCATCCAGTGGTTAATTCCTCGAATGGCTGGAATGGCTGAGTCTGGGCCAGGCCAAAGCCAGTAACCTAGAACACCATTCAGATCTCCCATGTGGGTGACAGGGGCCCAAGGACTTGGACCATCCTTCACTGCTTTCCCAGGCACATTAGTAGGGAGCTGGGTTGGAAGTGGAGCAGCTGGCACCAGAACCTGTGTTTTATGGGATGCAGGCATTGCAGGTGGTGGCCTAACTCATTGTGCTACAATGCTGGCCCTTGTGTCCCTTTTTAAAAACACACCACATACTTTATCTCTTGGAATTCTTTCCCTAAGATAAGCTGTGGAATAGATGAGCATTTTTTCCAAATGCAGAGGATGAACACATAGATCCTTTTTGTTTTAAGGATTGTATTGCTAAAAATTATGGAAAAAAGAGGGGATAGTACAAATAAAAAGATGGGGGAAATAACAAGGGGTCCTGCCTGTAAGTCTTGATTATCTTACTAAATTGTGCTTAGCATAGTACAGTAGTACTGGTATATGTGGCAGCATGGTGTGTGGTAATCACAGGACATTCCTACTGTGTGACTTTGGACAGATTGCAAAATCTCATAGGACATTAGTTTTCTGTCTATAAAATGAGATATTTGAATTAGGTGATCTTTAAGGTAGAGAACTACCATACCAATGTGTTTACGTAATTATGACTCTGTGTCCTTGATCAAAGGCTAAATTCTGTCCTTGTAAGAAGTAAAATAATTGTTTTATATAAATGTGAAATATATATGAAATATATATGAACATTTTTTATCAACATGACTGATGAAAACACATTTTTTTTAAAAATTACGAGCTGCCTTTCTCAGGATAGTTTGCAAAGGTAGCACAGTCCCATTCCTTAATGTTAAAGAGTTGAAATATTAAGGTAGTTAACCTTGTTTGACAGCTTACCGTCATGGTAGAGTTGTTTCACTTCTCTAACCCTCTGGGGATAGTAATGCTGTAGAAAGCATTGTGAAAATTGATTATTTGCTATGTATCCAGTTGTGACCATGACTGATTTCCTATCTATATCTCATTTAATCATCTCCCAGGATGCCCGTATATGGTTCAAACATCATAGAATGTCTGTACTTCCTCCTTGTATCCATGTGTCCATGCCCAGAGCAGCTTTTATTTTTTAATTGCAAGGGGCCATCTATTTGTGGATTGTGAAATTCTAGCATTAAAAAAGAGATAGGATATATCAGACTATGCAGTGAGGATGAATGCTTTCTTATATATGTGTGTATATATACATATATATATATTTTGAGAGGCCAGGGTAAGATTTTTTTATGATTTATTTATGTATTTGAAAGGCAGAGTTACAGAGAGGCAGAGGAAGAGGTAGAGGCGGAGGGGGAGGGGTTTTCCATTTGCTGGTTCACTCCCCAAATGTCTGCAGCAGGGTGGATCCAAAGGCAGGAGCCAGGAGCTTCTTCCAGGTCTCCACCCACGAGAGTTCAGGGGCCCAAGGACTTGGGCCATCTTCTGCTTTCCCAGGCCCTAGCAGAGAGCTGGATCAGAATTGGAGCAGCTGGGTCTTGAATTGGTGCCCATATAGGATGCCAGCAGTATAGGCAGTGGCTTTACCCACGATGGCAAGGCACTGGCACCAGGGTAAGATTTTAGTCTAGAGAATACTGATCTACTGAATAACATAGTAACTAGGAGTGAAAATGGTATTTCAAAATTCTTTTAGATTTACAAATGCTATATACCTTTTGTATGTTTTGTTTACTTTGACAGGCATGTTTCTCATTTGAGCAAAATTGTATAGCAATTCACAGTATGGCTCTGGAATCAGCCAGCAGCCTTGGTTTGAATCCTAGCTAGGCTTCTTGTGCCATGGTAGCCATGTTTCCTTAACCTTTTGAACATCAGTTTTCTTATTTCTAAATAGGATGAAGTTCACAGAGCTGTGTTGAGGAATCGTGAGATGATTCCTTTAAAATGCTTAGTAAGTGCTCAGAAAATGTAGTTGATTTTTATGGCCCATAATGCTATTAGCGAAGTGTGCTTAATACTATTCTTGCCTGAATGCTTTCCAAGAAGGCCTCATGATTTCCACAGAGAGCAGTGAGAGGATTCAGGTATGTGACTCATCTCCCTCCGCTTCCTGCACTGCTTGGTGGGAACGACCTTTGTGTGTCTATTACCACTATTTCTACTAGATGTCTTTCCTTGTGGTTTATAGATTTTCTTTCTTTTCTTCTGTTTTGTTCATCAGCTTGCATTATTTCTATGTTTTGTCTATGATCTTTGAACAAATTTACATTTGTCTTTTTTGGGGGCATACTATGAAAGTTCCCTGTCAGTGTAAGTAAGAAATGCTGAAGGAGCCAAAGAAATCCTAACAGGTTTTGCTATTCTGGAAGGAAACTTTGCACTTCTTTGGGCTTTTGTTGGTGGAAAAGTATGTCTTTTCTGCTCTTGATACCTAGAAAAGTAAAAGGAGTTATCTAACTCTGGAGAAGCCTCTCAGGGAGTTGCTTACCCTTCTCTGCAAATCATAAATTTGAGCCAGTCCCTCAGAGAGAGCCGCATCTGTTACCAGAGTTCCCTTTGCAGCATCATTTTCATCTCCCATGCTTCATGTCATTTTCTCCAGTGTTCTCATGATGTTTTGGGTAACTCAGGCTACAGCAATTAAAATCAAATACGGCTGCTCACCATCACATTCTCATGTTTAACATAAAATCCCAATGCACAGAAACAATTATAATTCCATATAATTGACCTGTTACTTATGCTAAATCATCTGCTGTTCAGTTTCAGAGCAAAGTCTTTTAACTGAAATGTTAGGCTGTGCCTGTTGTGTATGTAAATAGATTTAAAAGTAAAATAAATGAAAAAATCACCATTAGTGTCTAGCTGATAATACCATTGAGAGATTGGAAACATTTTGAAAATATTTAGTTGTGGACAAGAAAATAGGAATACTTTCAAAGGCTGATTTATTGTCTTTGCTATTCTAGTAATTTCATTAAAAGGCAATATAAAAAGACTAATTTATCACAAATATTGATTTATCAGAGCATGATTATATGAAAGCCAGCTTGTAATCATAATGAGACTGTTAAGAAAACTCAAGCAGTTTGCAAATAGGAGAGAGTGGGGCAGCTTGGTGCTGCTGGTGTGGTTCTCAATGTGTTTCATTTCCTATTGGATTTTACCAAGAGCCTCAGTTGGTAATCTACTACTTGACTGATTTTGTTTTATATCACATTCAGAGAAGTAAGTAGTGACAACTACTTCTCCTTTTCAATAGTGTTCTTCTCATGTGTCTTCCTTCTTCCCTACCTCCTTCCCTCCTTTCCTTTCCTTTCCTTTCCTTTCCTTTCCTTTCCTTTCCTTTCCTTTCCTTTCCTTTCCTTTCCTTTCCTTTCCTTTCCTTTCCTTTCCTTTCCTTTCCTTTCCTTTCCCCTCCCTCCCTCCCTTCCTTCCTTCCTTCCTTCCTTCCTTCCTTCCTTCCTTCTCCAAACCCATGTTCTTGTTGAGATATTGTGGTAGTTTTGGTCATTGTATATAGCTTTACTTATTTTTGTGTACTACTTTCTTGTATGTGGACTTAAAGTCATTTCCATGGAAAAGTTAATGTGAGGTAAAGTATAGAGAAGTTTTACACATAGGTATCAGGCATATTAAGAAGATGCTGAGATGTGGCTTTGAATACTTTTATAAACTGGTTACTTTGGCATAAACTATATAAGCAAAATAGGATACAATTAGAAAATTTTAGTACCTACAACACCTTATCAAACAAATACATGCAAACTATTTTCTTTTTTTTTTTTAAAGATTTTATTTATTTATTTGAGAGGCAGAGTTACAGACATTGGGAGAAACAGAGAGAAAGGTCTTCCTTCCATTGGTTCACTCCCCAAATGGCTGCAATGGCTGGAGCTGCGCGGATCTGAAGCCAGAAGCCAGGAGCTTCCTCCTGGTCTCCTATGTGGGTGCAGGGGCCCAAGGACTTGAGTCATCCTGTACTGCTTTCCCAGGCCACAGCAGAGAGCTGGATTGGAAAATGAGCAGCTGGGACTAGAACCAGTGCCCATAAGGGATGCTGGCACGGCAGGCGGAGGTTTAACCTACTGCGCCATAGCACTGGCCCCGGTACAAACTATTTTTTAGCCTTTTTTTTTTAAGCTTTATTTATTTGAAAGGCAGAGTTACAGAGGCAAAGGCAGAGAGAGAGAGAGAGGTCTTCTGTCTGCTGCTTCACTCCCCAAATGACCGCAACAGCCGGAGCTGGGCCTATCTGAAGCCAGGAGCTTCTTCTGAGTTTCCCATGGGGGTGCAGGGGCCCAAAGACTTGGGCCATCTTTTACTACTTTCTCAGGCCATAGCAGAGAGCTGGATTGGAAGGTCAGCAGCTGGGACTCGAACCGGTACCCATATGGGATGCTGGCACTGCAGCCGGTGGTGCCACAGCACCGGTCCCATTTTCTAGCATTTGTTATGTGCCAAGCACTGCACTAAGCCCTGAAAATGTATGATTTCATTTCATTCTCACAATAACCCTGGCTTAGGAAGTGAATACATAATTTCCATTTCACCAGTGTGGTGCTTTAGGCTTAGCTGAGTTTTACCAAGGTCAGAAAAGTAAGAATGATGTTGATCTGACTAATGCTGTCGGATTGAGATTGTTAGTTTTTCCAAATGAGAGCTACTTTATACAGTCCAGATTATTTTGCTCATAGTTTGTGCTTGGCAGTTGTTTCATTTTGGGGTGTTGCTATTGTTGGTTTTCCAACAATAGCCACGTGATGTCAGCTCCTTATTGACACATCATGACATCTGTGCCAGCTTGCAAACCTCTTTTTTGGGTACAAAATGACCTGGTTGGGTTTATCCCTTTAAACTGAAAAAAGAATTTCATCCACTAATGCCATGGCAATAAATGAAATCAGAAACTACAATTACATTTTAAGATAAAATTTGTTTCAGTAGTAATTCTTCCTTTACTCACAAGAAATGTAATTTCCCACTGAAATAATGTGTGCATGTGCTGGGGTTTGCTATTTTTTTTTTTTTTTTTTTTTTTTTTTAGTGTTCTTGAAAACAGTTTTCAGGTTCAAGTTTGGGACTCACTGTCCCATTGATGAAACTTTTATGTTTTGGTCAACTATTCTTTTAGTTCCTGTGGTCTTTAACAACTGACAGCATTTACAGTAGATGCATCAAGCATCTTAATTGACAAGGTGGATATAGTAATGTCTTTTCCTCCACAGGCCCTCATTAAACTAAGTGATAACTAATACTTTTATGCCTTTATTTCCAGGCTTTTTCTCTCTTTGTATAGCTGTATGTATTCTTCCAAGAATATATCTTATTTATAGATGGTATTTTGAAACCTGTTATTTTCCACTTTACAGTATGTCAGAAGCATCATTCCCTATCAATGAAATAGGCTTCCTCAGTGTCCTTTCTAGAAACTGTTTATTTGGAAACAATTGTAGACTCCTGTGCAGTTAGTAATTTTAAGAAATAATTCAGGGAGATCCTGTATAGCAAGATCTTGTATAATATTCACCCAGTTTTCCCCAATGGTAAATAACATCTTGTACAACTATAGCACAGCCAGGAAATTGAACTTACTCACAGATCTTATTCAGATTTCACCAGATTTCCATGTACTTGTGTGTGTGTTTCTTTAATTCTCTGCATTTTTATCATGCGTAGATTTATGTGAACACCACCACGAGTCAAGATACAAAAAATAGAACAGTTTCATCTTGGAAATCTCTAATGCTATGTTTTTATAGCCACTGACTCCATTCAACCTCCCATCCCTCAGTCTGGCAGTCTGTATCTGAAGAATATGTTCTTCATCTCTATAATTATGCATTTCAAAAATCTTGCTAAATGTCATTTTAAGTGGCTACTTAGTAACTTTTATAAGGATGTCATTTCCTTGTTTGAGAGATGTGGGTGGAGGGAGATCTCCCATTTGCTGGTTGATTCCCCAAATGCCTGCCACAGCTGGGACTGGGCTGGCCTGAAGCCTGGAGGTGGGAATTCAGTCCGTGTCTGCCATGTGGGTGGCAGAACTCAACTACCTGTGGCATCACTGCTGCCTCCTGGAGTCTACCTTAGTAGGAAACTGTGGTCATGAGCCAGTGCTGGGTATTAAACCCGTATACTCTCATACATGGACTCTGTGTGTCCAAACCTGTGCTTTAATGGCTAGGCTCAATGTTCACCCCCATCCTTTATTTAAACAGTTGTTTTTTGTTGAACATTTAAGACTGTTAGTTTTTCCCTTTTATGAATTAATGATGTGATGAGCATCTTATACCCAAATCTTTTGTACATATATAATTATTTCTTTAAATAAATACCTATAACTGTAACATTTTGGTTGAGTTTTTCAAAAGTGGTTTGGCATTGCTTCTGATTTTTATTAACACATTGCCTTGGGAAAGTTTCCCAATCTGTAATCAGCAAGAAGCTGGGTCAGAAGTAGAGTAGCTGTGACTCAAACTAGGCACTCCATATAGCATGTGAGCAACCTAACTGTAGATTTAACTGCTGCATCACATTCCCACTCTTTTATTGTTATTTTTAAATATGCACTTGCTTATAAAATTTACTATAAAACAATATGCCATGTTTGCGGGTAGCACCCTCATACATCTTACCAGTTTCTTGATTGAATGGTTTTCTTTTGTACTTGATTTAATCTCATGTTGTTTTGTTCTTCAGAGGCTTAGGAGCAATAGTCTATGTGTATTGATATATATTTGTGTGTGTATTGTATAGCCTAGGTGTGTAGTGAACAATACCATCTGGGTTTTTGTAAGTATACTCTATGATGTTACTACAACAGTGAAGCTGAATTGCCTGCTGACCCATTTCTCAGAAGTATCCCCATAGTTAGGTGTCATATGCCATGCCAAGGAATTTTGAAAGTGTCAGGAAAAATGAAATTAAAATATAAAGATAAAAACAAATATAAACAGTATTTCTCAACACAAGTTCTATCAAGTTCAGTGTACTTTTGTAAACAGTGATACCAGCCAGTTAGTCTACTAAAGAATAGAGGGACCTAGAAATTCCATGCTAGTGCAGTCCTTTTCATATTATTAACTGAAGAAAAGGGGGGAGGGGAATTAAAAAAGAAACAGAAGGCAGAAGGGGAACAAAGCCGAGTCAGGACTATAAGTTGGGTGCCTAATGATTTCCCATCAAAACTCTCACAGAATTGCCCTTATCTGATGAGAGGAATGAGCCGGAGTGTTGTGTTGGGGAGGGTATCTCTGGTGAAGCTTTCCTGGCAATTTTCTGCTAGTAAGTTTTGGCTAACTTTCTCAAAATTGCCTCCTAATAAGCAGGGATTTTTGTTGTTGTTGTTGCTGTTCTTTGGTGCTCTGTCTGTGAAGTCAACAAGGATAATGCCTGGAATATCCCCAAAAGAAAACCATTGCCATGACCTTTGCTCTTGAGTGGGTCTACTTTTGCTTTAACTGGACCACTTCTATCTACCTCATGGTAGCCATCACTTTGATTGTGCTTTGTCTTCATGCTCACACTGGTAAAGACATGTTTCTCTTGTGTTCCAGTTTTTTGAAGAAGTGCTTCAGCATCATGATCTCACTTGTTTAACATTTTCATTGAAAGCTCTATTGTCTGCAGCTAGTCTGGGCACAATGGTTTTGGCACCCATTGAGCAGAAAGTTTACTGCACTTTAATTTTTTAGTCAGAATTGTGTAAGCTGAGCCAGTAAGATGTCTGTGGTTCTGGCTATTTCTGCTTTGAATCATTACTCCTCTTCAGTTCATGAACAAGATCTGTTTTTTTTCCTTGAAAATTGTTGTAGATAGTCTATTGATGGAGGCTTTTTCATCACCATTATCCTATCCCTTCTTATTTTTAAAGATTTGTTTTATTTGCTTGAAGGCAGAGTTACAGAGAGGGAGTGGGGCAGATACATACATACATACACATATATGCATTTACATACACATATACACATAAATACACACACACACACATATATATAGAGAGAAATCAATATCAATATCTTCAGTCTCCTGGTTCACTCCCCAAATAGCTACAACAATTTGGGCTAGGCCAGGCAGAACCCAGGAGCCAGGAGCTTCTTCTGGGTCTCCCATGTGGGTGGCAAGAGCCCAGGCACTTGGACTGTCTTCCACTACTTTCCCAGGTGTATTAGTAGGGAGCTAGATCTGAAGTGGAATAGCTGGGACTCGAACCAGGGCCCATATTGGGATGCTGGCATTACAGGCAGCAGCTTAACCCGTTATGCCACAAAAGTGGTTCCATCTCATCCCTTCTCTTTAAAAAAAAAAAAAAAAATTAAAGATTTTAATTTATTTATATATTTGAAAGGTAGACTTACAGAGAGGCAGAGGCAGAGAGAGAGGTCTTCCATCCGCTGCTTCACTCCCCAAATGGACGCAATGGCCGGAACTGGGCCGATCAAAAGCCAGGAGCCAGGAGTTTTTCCGTGTCTCCCATGCAGGTGCTGGGGCCCAAGGACTTAGGCCATCTTCTCCTGCTTTCCCAAGCCATAGCAGAGAGCTGGTTTGGAAGTGAAGTAGCCAGGACTCCCAACTAGCGCCCATATGGAATGCCTGCACTGCAGGCAGTGGCTTTACCCACTTTGCCACATCTCCAGCCCCATCATCCTTTCCTAACATGAGTCTTCCACTTGTCACCTGCTGATTTTTTGGAGACACGGTGTAAACTTTACAGACCATGGTTTCACCATTCTTCCACCCAAGCTTTACTATCAGTTTGATATTTGTTCTTACTTAAATTTTAGCAGAATCCATGTTGCTTTGATAGGGGCTCTTTTGCTTTTCCTTTTAAAAAATTTAATTAATTTGAAAGGCTTGATGACAGTGTGAGTGTGTGAGAGAGAGATGGAAAGAGATATTTATTGTCCATCCACTGGTTTACACCCCAAATTACTACAACAGCAGTATCTGAGCCAGGCTGAAGCCAGGAGCCAGAAACTTCATCCCTTTGTCCCACATGGGTGGCAGAGCCTCAGGTACATTAGCAGGGAGCTGAAGTAATGCTGGAGTTGCAAGCAATGGCTTCACCCATTGTGCCACGACTCCTGAGGGACACCCTTCTCAAACTGATGTCTTATCCTCCCCCCGCCTTTTTGAAGATTTTATTTATTTATTTGAGAGGTAGAGTTACAGACAGTGAGAGGGAGAGACAGAGAGGTCTTCCATCCACTGGTTCGTTCACTCCCCAAATGGCCGCAAGGGCCAGAGCTGTGCTGATCCAAAGCCAGGAGCCAGGAGCTTCCTCCCGGTCTCCCACGTGGGTGCAGGGGCCCAAGGACTTGAGCCATCTTCTACTGCTTTCCCAGGCCACAGCAGAGAGCTGGATTGGAAAATGAGCAGCTGGGACTAGAACCAGTACCCATATGGGATGCTGGTGCCGCAGGTGGAAGATTAACCCACTGTGCCATAGCGCCGGCCTGATGTCTTACCCCTTTAAATGCCTTAGACTGGGTTCTGTTTAGATGCCAGAGTTTTGTTTTTGTTTTTGTTTGGTGCAATTAAAAAAAATCTATGCATACTTTTTTCCCATGAGTTTTTGAAGACCCCTTTATATCTACTTGATTGAACAATAATAAAATGAATGCCCATATATGCATGCCATAGCTTCAGAAAAAAATGTAACCCAAACATTACCAATATCATAAAAGCTCCCTCTGGGCCCCACCATTATCGTGTACCACTTTCCTTTCCTGAAAATGTATCCATTGTTCTCATGTATTTTGTAAAGTGGTTTTATCATGTGTTTATGTATGTCTAACAAAGTATTCTTAGTTTTAGTTGTTTTTGATCCTTGCCTAACTTTCAAAATTCTATGTGTTCTTTATGTGAATTGCTTGTGTTGCTCAGTATTGAGCTTGTGATATTCATCATACAGATGTAAATTGATGTGATTCTGTTGCACACTGTCACACACACACTGCTATTATGTAATATTTTAGGTTTGCAAATCTTCAACTTCACTAGATTGTGCTGGTTTATAAAAGTTAAATGTATTTGTTTGCCCTTTGGATCTCAGCTTTTCAACCCTTCCCTGAAATAGAAAATGTCATAGTTGTAAACATTCATGCCAAAAGAAAATTACTTTATAGGTACCATTTTGCAACTGTTTCAGTCGACAATCCTTACCTCTCTATCCATTACAGTGCATTTTTATCTCATATAATACACTAAGTTTCCTGAACTTACCCCTGCTATTACTAGCCCACATGTACAAACTTGTGTCCAGTTCAGTATTCTGCATTTCTATTTCTCCTTCTTTCCTCTCCTTCCCCCTCCTCTACCTCCTTCTCTACCTACTCTTCTCTACCCTGCCCCCCAAATGATATATATTGAAGAAACTGGGCCAGTGACCCTAAAGTGTATTTTACCTTTAACATTTGGAAACTGTCTTTCTTATAGTATCATTTACTTTGTTTTTCTAGCTCATATTTTTTTCTGTAAACTAAAAGTTAAAACTGAAGGCTTAATAATGGATTCAAGGTTAACAGTTTGGCTAGAATCCATCTTAGATGATGTGAATGTTATGTTAGAGCTTACCAGAAGACATGTGGTATCTGGTTGAACCACTATGAGTGTTGTTAAGGTTGACCTTGGATTGGGATAATAGTCTGAATCCTGCATTGTATGGGTATCTGTTTATCCCTGTGTATTGAAAATAATCTGTATATTGTTAATTTGGCAAGGTCCAGATATTCAGTTTGATAAATAACCGTTTTAAAATCCGTTGACAGTTCTTATATAAATATTTCTATTAGGACTTGAAATTATGTTTTTTTTCCCTAATTCTTTGATTCCTTCTACATTTACCAGCTGCCACTGAATGTATTCTTAATTTACAAAGGAGAACATACCTTTGTAGCATAATTGATGTCCATGAGTTTGAGTACCCACTTCCTAGAATCTGATCATTTGGGAAATAGAATTTATTGTAAAATTACTTGGTGTGCATGGAATAAAGAAATATCTTTAAGCAGAATAGTACTTCAGAGCACAGATTTTGGATTCAAACTGTCTGAATTTCGATCTTTGCCATTTATTGGGTATGTGATTTTTGGAAAATTACTTAACCTCTCGATATTTCGGTTTCTCCATCTACTGCCATATGCATTCTTATATGTGGATAATGACTGAAAAATAATGGAAAGATGAAAGCAGTTTTGTTAGGGATTGAGTTGTGAGAGAAAATAACTCATATTGCTTCTCAAGTATTTCTAGTAAGTATTTTGAAGTGCAAACAGACTGGAAAATGATTCATGAACCTTTTACACTGATTTTACTTTATCATTCTTGAATTTGTGTTTAGGAAATTCTTAGCAAAATAAAATTACAGTTTTCATTAGAAAAAAATTTTATGCTTCAACTTTCATTTTAATAAACCCAGTGTAACTTTTTTAATGTTCAAGATGAAATAATTTTCCTCAGTGTCTTCAATGCTATACATCTCATTTTCTCTTAAATATGTAATGAAGCTCCATTTAAGACATTGAAGTGTTGGGTCCTTTAAGAAAAATTAATATGGTTAAAAATAACAAATTCATAGGTACTTTAAAATTCACTTTATAAGGCCCATGAAGTTTTATGTCCTTTTAAAAATGAATTTCATGATAGGAATTCATATAAGTGGGAAGGTTATTTTTCTGTGATTTTTATACCATTTTTGGAATGAGCACTCAGTCTCTTTCATCATATTTTAGACTCATAGCTTTATAAATAATGCAATAAAGGTCCTGTTTCTTCTGTGGTACGTAAGTAAAATGTGTTCTCAACATAGAAATTTTATTTGCCTCATCACAAGTTAAATATTATGTTAAATTTGAGGAAAGCTTAGCTGAGGCATCCTTTGCTATGAAAAAGATAATTTTGGTTGCTTAAATTGATACAGTAGAAACATCAGTGTTAAGAAAAGTAAAAATTAATTGTAGTAGAGACTTCTTATTGTATTTTCTGGCATGGACAGGGTCTTCAACAAATATTTATGTTGCCTAATAAAACTTTTTAAGAGAATTTGAGATACCATTTTCTTGATTTACATAAAAACAATACAAAATCTCTTTTTCAGGGAATTGTATTTTATAGGTTCAGTCTTTCATTGACTCTTAAAGTTTAGCGTTTTCCTTATTTTTAAGATTTATTTATTGATTGGAAAGGCAGAGAGAGAGAGAAAGAAGAGAGGAGAGGAGAGGGGAAGAGGAGGAGGAGAGGGGAGGGGAGAGTTGGGTTAGGCTAGGTGGAAGCCAGCCAGTAAGTGTATCAGAGTCTCCCACATGGATGGCAAGAAATCAAGCACTTGGGCCATCTGCTGCTGCTGCCTTCCCAGATGCATTAGCAGGAAGCTGGCTTGGAAGCAGAGTAATTGAGACTCCAAGATAGGCTGCCAGGGGCCCAAGCCGTAACTTAATCCGCTGTGCCTCAATGGTGGCCCTTGGTATTTTCCTTTTTATTTTGTTTTTAAACTTTTTCATTATATAAAACTTTCAAACATAAAAATGTAGAAGAAAACAACCCTCCCACCCCCGTGTACCTGTCTCCCATTTCCAACAGTCATAAGCTCATGGCCAATCTTGTTTTCTCTGTCTTCCACTTTCTGTCTCATTTTGCCATCCAACCCTGTCCTTGTCTTCACGCAAGAAAGAATTCAGGCAT
Organism: Oryctolagus cuniculus; assembly: GCF_051225735.1. Lineage (NCBI taxonomy): Eukaryota > Metazoa > Chordata > Mammalia > Lagomorpha > Leporidae > Oryctolagus > Oryctolagus cuniculus. The sequence goes on from NC_142888.1 coordinate 64,481,300, forward strand.
GAGATGGAGAGTAGCGGAAAGCAAAATAGCAAGGTTTATTAGGCTAGGGACATCCATAAGAACAGATGGGCACCTCTCTAGACAGAACCTGAGAGAGAGTGCCCAGTCGCCCAGACTGGGGGAGAGCGAGGTTACATGATTGAGTGGAGAGAATACACCTGGCCAGGCCAGGTGGGTTGCGGCGGGGGCAGGGCGGCGGGGATGTGGGGGGGTACTAAGGGGATGGGCCTTGCCTTCTCCTCTTCTCCTCCTGGAACAAAGGACTTTTTGGATGTAAATATGAAAAATTCCTTTCTGAGTTTTCCCCCTGAAGTTATCAGACAGCCTGGTTGAACCGCCTGGTTAGAGGAAGGATGAGCAGGACCCCCTGGAAGGTCGGGATCCCGAGCAGGATATTTGAAATGCAGATACTGGGCTTCACCTGGAAGATTGGAAGATTATGGGGCAGAAGGGGCGGGGACCCCCACCTGGCTGGTTATCAGGTAGAAGGGGCAGGGAAGGATGCAGATACTGGGCTGGCCCTGGAAGGTTATCGGGATGGCTTTGAGATGCATATGCTGGACATAGATGTCTCCTTAGGCCTTTGTCACACACACATAAGCTCATATCTGACTTCCTACCTAACAGTATTTGTGACCAAACCCCAGATCCAATATCATTCTGTATGTAAACATTTCAACATACATCTAAAAGATAAGGGCTTTCCTTTTTAAGCTTAACAACTGTACCTTCAATCACATACCTTTTACATCTTCAGTTTTTCTTGAGGCATCTATCCATTATATTTCTTTGTTCTTGTGTTCCTTCTGGTTTAGATGAAATGACTTTTTTCTTTAATTTGTAACTCATCTCACCAACTTTCAAATGTTCCTATTCTCTAATCACTTCACTATTTGGTTTTTCTAATTCCAATTTATTGTGCTCCCAGAACTTCTAACATTTTGTCAGTATCTTACCTCATGTTACCACAGTTAGGTTATAGTTTTCATCTAGTTTGTGAGGATGTATTTCTTGTTAGGAAAAGAGTTGCAGATTGGTGCCTCCTCACACGGGGCACCAAAATGTTAGGAAAAGAGGCACAGAAGAGAGAGGAGGTGTACAAGTTTACAGCCAGACCGAATTTATTCAGAGAAAATAAATCCGTAGAGGTAGTGACCAACTGCCCGAGTGCACATTGATGGAACACAGGGCAGAAGGCCCGGGTTGGGCCTTTTTATATATTAGGAGAGCTAGGGATGGGGATCAGTAGGGGACAGCAGGAAGAAGGGAATTCCTGGAACTGGTCTTTCAGGTGGCTGTGGGGGTGGGATATGAAGGCAATAGAATGTGAAATTCAAGGGCAAGGAATACATTCCAGTGTTTATTTTTTGGGCAATGAGTGGAATGGCTGAGGCTTATGTCTTTGTCCCATCATTTCTCACATGATTTCAATGTCTGTTGGGATGTTATTTTCTTTGTTATTCTCTTCTCTTACTGTACACTGCATGGGATTCAACAGAGATTCTTTTGTGCTGCTCATTTTTAAATGAGGTTTCCCTCTTTTTTTTGTTAATAAGGAATATGGGCCAGGATAATTTTCCTAACTTCATAACTACGTTTTCCTCTTCAGGGCTTTCATGAAATAATCAAACATGTAGCCAAGATGTGTGATCTGCTGACTCTTAAACTCCCCCAGTATTTCTGGAATTTCTTTCCTTTGTGCCTTTTCCTTTTTCTATTGAGTTTTGATTAGTTTTCCAACAGTTACTCCTTGATGCTGGATTTGTATCTGAAACTGGTTTGTTGGTTTCCAAAGTTCTTGTCCCTCCCCCAAACCTAGCACTCCCTCTGCCCTCCTCCACAGTTGAAGGCTGCAAAGGCCCTTCCCTGGGCTCTGCTTTTCCCAGAATAGCCTGCCAAACTTCCAGTGAAAACGTGACTGAAAATTTGGGATGTTCTGGTTTTCAGGACTTTTAGAGTTTTCTGATGCTTAGTGATGTCAAAATTTATTTTGTGTTTATTTCCTTTGGCACACTTTCTGATATCATGTGGTTCTTACAGTTTTGGGTGGTTTGTAATGAGCCACTACATTTTGGAGTATATATTTTATCACCTAGCTTTGTTGTAGATGTCGAGCCTGGGTGTTTGAATTTGATATCCTGGTTGCACTGTCAGTTTGACACCTTTGCTGCAGCTGCCATCTTTTCAGAATCCCATTTTTATTTTTCCGTTCATTAATTTATTTGAGAGGGAGCGGGAGAGTGAGAGAGACAGTGTTCCTATCCTATCTGCTGGTTCCCTCTCCAAATGCCTGCAAAGGGCCCCGGGCTGGGTCAGGCTGAGCTAAGCCGAAGGTGGAGCCAGGGGCCAGGAACTCAATCCAGGTCTCCCACGTGTGTGGCAGGAACTCAATTACTTGAGCCATTATTGCTGTCTTCCACAGTCAGTATTCGCAGGAAACTGGGGTTAGGAGCTAGAGCTGAGTATTGAATCCAGGCACTTGATATGGGATGTGTGTGTCTTAATGGGTGTATTAACCACTAGGCCAAATTCCCACCCCTTTTTATTTTTCTTTGTTTTTAAGTTATTTTAAAAATTCATTGGAAAAAGAGAGGGAGAGATTATTCATATACTGATTGATTCTCTAAATGCCCACTTGGGCTTTGCCAGGCTAGAGCCAGGATCCCAGAACTCAATCTTGGTCTCCCATGTTGATGGCAGGGACCCAAGTACTTGGGCCAGCACCCTCTGCCTCCCTGCTGATTATCAGGAAACTGGAATAAGAAGGTAAGCCTAGGTGCTTCTATATGGGATGCAGGTGTCCTAAGGAGGGGTGAGATTGGGGGTGGGAGGAGGAAGGATCTTAACCACTTTTAGCAAATACCTGTACCCTTTATTTTTCAGTTTTAAGTAATTTGCCCAAGAACAGAGGCCAAACTGTTGATTTAGCTTTAACTCAATATTCAAAATTTGCAGCATACCTTTTAGGTCACTTATTGGAAGCCCTTGGTTATATTTACTAAGGATATCTTGAGGAAACTGGATTCAAGAGATGTTAAGTGACTTAACGAAGATGCCAGCCATGTAGTGTAAACCTGAAAGCATGAAGCCAGGCCTCCTGACTCTTAGTTCAGTACTCTGAATACTGAAATAATGTTCATGTTTTTAGCCATTCCTTAAAACTCACACTATCCTGAAAAAAAAAAAAAAAAAGGGAAATGTAATTAACATTTTAATAGGTAACATACTTTTCTTTTTTTTTTTTTTTTTTTTTTGACAGGCAGAGTGGACAGTGAGAGAGAGAGACAGAGAGAGAAAGGTCTTCCTTTGCCGCTGGTTCACCCTCCAATGGCCGCCGCTGCAGCCGGCGCACCGTGCTGATCCTGGCAGGAGCCAGGAGCCAGGTGCTTTTCCTGGTCTCCCATGGGGTGCAGGGCCCAAGCACCTGGGCCATCCTCCACTGCACTCCCTGGCCATAGCAGAGAGCTGGCCTGGAAGAGGAGCAACCGGGACAGAATCCGGCGCCCCAACCGGGACTAGAACCCGGTTTGCCGGCGCCGCAAGGTGGAGGATTAGCCTATTGAGCCACGGCGCCGGCAACATACTTTTCTAAAAAATGAAAACAGGAAATATAGTTAACATTTTAATAGGTAACATACTTTTCTAAAAAAACGAAAACAGGAATATAGTTAACATTTTAATAGGTAACATACTTTTCTAAAATTCTAAAATTTACATAGATATAAATGCAGCGCTTTCTCCCATGAGGGAGGAATCTATAGATTTAAAATTACTACGCTTACTAATATGTTTGGTATTTTGTGTGTGTGTGGGGGGGGTCAAAATCACTAAAAATAATCAATTTGAAAGTAATATTTTTATCTGTAAATTTTTGTAGTTCACTAGGCTACTTACAGTTCTTTTTCACTTTTAAGATAGCTACTAAAGAATAGACAAAAGATTAACTTTCAATATACAAATTAGGATAGCAGTCAACAAAATAACTTAAGATGGTTTGAAATTTAGTTTGTCCTCATTTTTGATGTCTTGAATGGCTGCAACACCAGTTAAGTATATAGTCTAGTCTTTCCATTGTTCAACCCAGTCAGTTTTGGACTAATGTTCTTTATGTGTTGTTAATTAGGGTGTGGAATGTCTTTTCATAGGATTGTTTAAGTTGTAAAACAAAGGTTGTAGATCTCTAAAAGCTTGTTGTATTCACATATTTTTCTTCACCAGTAATTGTATTTTTTTCCTTAAAAAAGAAGTTATTCTTTATAAAAGTAGTCACAGTAAATTTTCTAGTTCTATGTAATTTTCTTTCCATTCTGGTCTTCACTAGTTATAAATAACACATGAAATGACTTTCAAGGTAGAAAGCAGGAATCCATTTTTGAAATGTTCTATAAAATAAAGAATGATTTATGGTTTCATATGATTTGGGCTGAAAGCACTCGGGCTTTGCTAGGTCATCAAAGTCCTGTCAGGGGAATCTATTATTTATTGTTCGATGTGATGGGGGTGGTGTAAGTACTTTATTTTATGTTTATCTCATGTAAGTATAGTGTTAGGAAAAATCAATTCCAGATACTAATACACTTTTAAGAGTATATCATGGAGAACTGTCTTAAATATTACAGTGGTGAATGATGAGGTTCAACATTAAGGATTTAGATTAAAGGGGGATTTTGAAAAATGAGTGAATAATGGTTTCATTCTTAAAATATTTTAGGTCAGATTCTTGAAAATACTAATTTTATACCGTTTTGGTTCTGTTTTTAGCCTAGCTCCTTCATTTGATAATCAACATCTCTATTTTATCTAGACAGGTTTTGGAAAATTGCAGAAAGTTGGGACCACACATGCTGTTATGTGATTATATAACAGATCCAAAGCTTCTCATATTTTTTTTCTCATTACCAACTTTGTAACAATCTCAGCTGAGAAGCGTGTGATGGAGCAAACCTCAATTTCTCCCCATTACAACTGTGTAGGAATGCTAATTAAATACCTAATATTTACCTATATTTAATAAAAATGACTTGCTACTTAAAGTTGATTTTGCCTCAGAATGATGCACATTTCCTATAATCCCGATATATGGTAGAGCAAATTTTTTGGTATCACCTTACTAATGAATTCAGTAATCATATAATAATGTGAAATGTTTAAATGGTATTCAGTATTTGATGGACTTTCATAGAATACATATAGAGAAGGCTGTTTGACTTTTTAAAGACAACTTTAAGTTGTTAGATTTTTAAAAATTATGTATTTATTTTATTTACTTGAAAGAGAAACAGGCTGATAGAGATCTGTCCTCTGGTTCATTCCCTAAATGCCCACAATAGCTGGGATGGGGCCAGTTTGAAGCCAGGAGCCCAGAGTCAATCCAGATCTCTTACGTGGGTGTCAGGAAGCCAAGAACTTGAACCATTACCTGATAGCTCTCAGGATGTGTATTAGCAGAAAGCTGGAACCTGAAGCAAAGCTCAGACTCAAACCCGAAATGGGATGCAGATTTCTTGTCGTTAATCTTTGAAGATAACTCAAAGTATAACTTAAGTATATAGTTAGCAAGTGATAACCTCTGTTTTTCCCTCCAAATAACTAATATTATTGAAGGAGTTGGAAGAGGATGGAAGAGAAGCAACGTTTATTGAATATCAGTGACATCCCAGAAGATGCTAAGGGGTTTATTATTTTATACCTATACTCCTAATGAGGCATGCAAGTAGTATTGGCCCCATAATTATAGTTGAAAACATTGTACTTATATATTCATGGTCATACATTTTAAAGAGTATTTCCAACGGAATGTTGTGTGATTCAGTTCTCGTTTAGGGTATCTGTTTCTAACTCATATCTGGTTTTTCCTCATGAGAGAGACTGTAAGTCTATATGTGTTTCATATAAATTCATTGCAAGGATTTTTGTATGAATTTATTGATTCAGAAGTTAATTTTTTAACCATTAAGATGTTGAATTTTGAAATTCATAAAGGGTTTAAGTGCTGCTAAAATCATGTTTATGAATTTTAAACAAAACACTTTACTTTTTACTAAATTACCAATAGAATCAAAAATTTAAGTATATAACTTTTCCTAACAAGGATTAAAAAGAACCCCAAAACTTAAAGCTCCAGTTTTACAAAGTTCACCTTCCATGCTGTGATGGGTTTTTTCCCCTTGGAACACTGATTTGACCATGCTGTTCTGGCTAACATCCTTTCAAGACTCCAGCTTACTTAGAAGTTCAAGTTCAGAGTTCACAGTTGGGTTTCAAAACTCCCATTCTCCCTCCCCCCTTCATTGTGTTGTGGTCAGAATACTCAACATGAGATCCACTCTCTCAGGAAATTTCTCAGTGTAGAACACAGTGTTGTTAACTATAGGCACTGTGTTGTGCCGCAGATCTCTAGAACTTACTCTTCTCATAGAACAAACTTTATGCCCATTGGTTTGCAACTCCGTATTTGCCTCACCCCCAGAAAAATGGTAAACCACCTTTCTACTCTTTGATTCTATGAATTTACCTATTTTAGATACTTGTTAAAAGGGGAATCATGTAATATCTGCCCTCCTATGGCTGGCTTTATATTTTTGCAGCATTATTTATAATAGTTAAGATGTGAGAGCAACATATATGCCTACAGAGGGAAGAAGGGCTAAGAAAAATATGGGATGTCTGTATCATGGAATATTGCCTCTTAAAAAGAATAATGAAGTGCTGACCCATGCTGCAACATGGATAACTCTTGAAAACTTTATGTTGGGTAAAATAGGCCAGGCTAGTCACTCTTTTTCCAAGCATCACCTTTTGGTTCTCCCTTCCTTTACCTTTTGCTGGGAATGTTCACTTCTACTTTGCTTTTTCTTCTACACTCTTTAGTTTGGGTTGATAAAGATCCTGAAAGACCCAGCTAGTGTCTTGTCTATGGGCTTTCCATGACCCCCCCTCTACAGAGGGAATCTATTCCATTGTATTCTCATAACAATTTTTAAAAAAAGATTTATTTATTTATTTGAAAGGCAGAATTAGAGGCAGAGAGAGAGAGACAGACAGACAGAAGGTGAAAGAGAAAGAGAGGTCTTCCATCTGCTGGTTCACTCCCCAAATGGTGGCAACAGCTGGAGCTGGGCTGATCCAGAGCCAGGAGCTTCTTTTGAGTCTCCCACAAGGGTGCAAGGACCCAAGGATTTGGGTCATTATCTACTGATTTCCCATAGCAGAGAGCTGGATTTGAAGTGGAGGAGCAGGGACTCAAACCAGCACCCATACGGGATGCCTTTGTGGGGAGCAACTGGGAGCAACTCAGACTAGACTAAGTTACTGGAATTAAGACTTACTCTATGCATCTGCTCTCCCGCAATATGGCGCTGAGAAGGGAGTAACAGCTTCTACACAGCTGCCTCCAGTTCAACCAATAAACTGTGGGACCTGCTCCTGATTGGAGGAGAGCAGCATACTCGGCGTGTGGGTAGCAGAGTTGGGATTGGTGGAAGAGGACTATAAAGGAGGAGAGAGACAACATGCACCAGGAACATCTAAGGGGAACACCTGAGCAGCCCCCGAGAGAGCCGGCCGGCGGTGTGCCGCTCCCCCGCGGAAGTGGGGAAAGTGGCAGGGGGAACCGCCCTTCCACGGAGGTGGAAGGGACGGTAGCCAACCCGGGAAGAACCAGCAGCAAACCTGGGGAGGGCCGAGCAGACGAAAGAACAGCGCAGGGTCCTGTGTCATTCCTCCACGAAGAGGGGGAGCGACATGCCTTTTCCTATTTTTTTTTTTTCCTTCAGCAAATATATAGAGAGGATCTACTATGTACCTCCTATGTTCAGGAACTGTGTTTACTGAATGAGAGGGAAGAAATATGAAATCTTGCCCAGGAGAAGACATTGTTAACTGTAGTATTCATTTATTATTTTAATAATTCTAAGCATGAAGATAATAGGCCCTTACCATTTCACACTGGAAAAACCTATCCATTTCACAAAGTTGCAGGGATGTCTGGATAAAAGTATTAAGGAAAACCAAAAGTCATTTTGGTTTTATGTAATTTGGACTCAGATCATGTTCAGTATTGAAATCCATTCTTGCTTTTGCTTTGTCAGCAGGGGCTTACTCTCGCAGTGTTGATTGCAGCCATTGAAATAACCACATTCATATCTGCTTACCCAAAGTAACAGCTATTTGAGGTCAAGTGAAGGAGAGTAATTTTATTATTGTTTGCTACTGGAGTTGGCATCTGCTAAAAATAGATGTGTGTGTGGAGTAGAGTGGGGTGAAAATGTACTGTCTCTAAAATATCTTTCTGTAGGATAGTAAGAGTAGATATAAGTGTACTTCAAACACTTGTGGAAATGGAATTAAAAGATGATTTTTTTTGGTGCAAAAGAATTTTGAAATCCATGCATATAAGAGGTCTTCCAAAAGATTGGAAATATGTATTATGGCTGGTTAGTGCAATCATGTTCTACATTGGAGTGCCTGGGTTCAATACCCAGTTCCTGACTCCATCTTCCTGTTAATGCAGACCCTAGGAGGCAGTGGGGAGACCCAGGTAATTGGGTTCCTACCCCTCAGGTGTGAGACCTGGATTGAGTTCCCGGCCCCTGGCTCTGATCTTGGCTGTTGTGGGCATTTAGGGAGTGAACCAGTGGGTGGGAACTCTGTCTACTTCTTCCTGGTCTCCTACGTGGGTGCAAGAGCCCAAACTCTTGGACCGTCTTCTGCTGCTTTCCCAGGCCCTTAGTAGAGAGCTGGATCGCAAGAGGAGCAGCTGAGACTTGAACGGGTGCCCATATGGGGTGCTGGCACTGCAGGTGGCAGCTTTACTTGCTGTGCCACAGCACCAGCCCCCCAAAATAATGTCCTTTAATTCCATTTTTTTCCATGAACTTTTTGAAGTTCCCTCATTGTATTCATAGGGCAAGTGCCCATGCTGACAACTGAGCAATATTATGAGGTAGATAGTGATTTCACTTCGATGTTTGTATGTATGAAGGAAAAAGGGCTCAGAGAAGTTAAGTGATTTTTCTGATGCTGTACAGCCAGTTAAGTAGCAGAACTAAGATTTGAGCCTAGGTTTGAGACTATGTCCATTTCATTATATCACTGTAGTGCCCTTAAATTCTCAAACTTATGGCTTGCTCGGAGGTAGTGAATTATGTTGGTATTTTGCATTGGAGGTACCAAATTACTAAATTATTTGACATTTGGCAAGTTATTGGACCTTTCTGAACCCATTTCCTCACTTGGATGATACTGCTTTCCTCTCAGAATTATAATGAGAAATAGATAATATTTGTGAAGATCCAATGCAAAGCACAAAATCCTATACTAATGTTTGGCATTGTTATCATTGCTGTCATTATACATACACAAGAACATTATTGTTAGCATGCTAATTCTGCATCCTGAGTATTTCTTCACTGTTATTCTTTTAATTGAGCTACTTATCAGCTTTTAAAACACCATGGCGCCGGCGCCGCGGCTCACTAGGCTAATCCTCCACCTAGCGGCGCCGGCACACCGGGTTCTAGTCCCGGTCGGGGCGCCGGATTCTGTCCCGGTTGCCCCTCTTCTAGGCCAGCTCTCTGCTGTGGCCAGGGAGGGCAGTGGAGGATGGCCCAGGTGCTTGGGCCCTGCACCCCATGGGAGACCAGGAGAAGCACCTCGCTCCTGCCATCGGATCAGCGCGGTGCGCTGGCCGCAGCGCGCCAGCCGTGGCGGCCATTGGAGGGTGAACCAACGGCAAAAAGGAAGACCTTTCTCTCTCTCTCTCTCTCTCTCACCACTCTGCCTGTCAAAAAATAAATAAAAAAAAAAAAAACCACCATGGCGGGACTGCACTTCATTAACAAGGAAAGTTGTTTAAGTGTAGTAAAAAGTTCAAATGGTCTTAAGGTATACAACTATTATAATAATGTAGTTTTAAACTGATCTTCTATATATTAAGAGAATCGAAAATGAATCTTGATGTGAATGGAAGGGGAGAGGGAGTGGGAAAGGGGAGGGTTGCGGGTGGGAGGGACGGTATGGGGGGGAAGCCATTGTAATCCATAAGCCGTACTTTGGAAATTTATATTCATTAAATAAAAGTTAAAAAAAGAAAAAGAAAATAAACACAGCCCAAACAGTTCAGAGAGAAAGATAGCAGATAAATAGGTCTTCAAAGATGTGTTACAAAATATTTAAAAATATAGAACAGTTCCTAAGGTATAAAAATTTGTAGGACTCAATATCAGTATGATACATGTACATGTGAGAAGACTTCAAGAAGTTTGAGGAAAAAGAATTAAAATATGGTTATTTTGGAAAAAATGCTAAAAAAATAATAATGTAGTTTTAACTGAGGAACTGAGTATGCTTAGCTATTTAAAATTTTCCTTTCTCCTATTTCTGTCTACACCAAACATTCTCATTTTTTTCTTGAATTATATCCAAATTTAAGGTTAGACCTTTATGATGGCTTGTTTCCGATAATTGATATTTAATGGTTATATTCAGTACATTTGGTCAGAACTACTTTTTTTGAACCAGACATTATATACCCACAAAGCGTTCAACACTGGAAAACTAGTTCCTCTGAGAAGTCATCTGGAGCTTGTATTTAATGTGGTTTTAAACTAGAGATTGTGTCAATTGCTTCCATGTGCATATTACTTTTTATATAGAGAAGGTAACCTTTCTCTTTTCTTGAAATCTTAGCTGCTTGGTGTATAGTTTAAATCCTTGCCAAAATAATGGTACTATTTCTTTTTCTACTAGGTGAAAATGCCAGAGGATCAGGATGTTTCATCATAGTGAAAGTTACTACTAACACCATAGAAATGCACTAAATTTCCCAAACATGTTTTATTTGTATGCCTGACATAAAAGATTTGATAGCCTCTATCAAAACGGTAGATCTCATGGTAAAAAGTTATAGAAGAGTCTTAAACTTATAACATAGGGAGTTAACTATCAAATGTAGCTGAAAACCTGACTTTTTCAAATTATAAGAGCATTCTTTTTATAAATGTTCAGATTTTTTCTGCTATTATTGGTAGTAAAATATATGGCCTTTTGTCATAATCAGCTTTGTGGTATGACTAAATTTGATTCCAAAGCAGTGATGTTTTCTTTTCAAACTGCTGTATTGACCAAAAGGCAAAATGATATATCTGTAAATTACCTCTTTTTAAGCTAGTGAACATACTTCTTAAAATAAAAAAAAAAAGTATGCCTTTGTGGTATTGTGGCTTTGGCATTAGATCTGAGTTCAGATTTCAGCTATAGAATCTCTTTTAAAGAAAGCATCAAGCAAAAATGTTAACATGTTTGTGTTCCAGATTATTTTTTTATCCCTAAAATGTGTTGCATGGATACTTATCTCTCAGAGCAGTTGAGAGAATCAGATGAACTAATTGTGAATGTGGTTCCTAAATAACAAAATTCTGTGTGAACAGCATTCTTACAGTTGCTCATTTTTTGTGATTGGCAGATAAAAAGAATTTAAGTATATTTATTTATTTATTTTTTAGAGATTTGTTTATTTATTTGGAAGGCAGAGTTAGAGAGGCAGAGGCAGAGAGAGAGGTCTTCCATCTGCTGGTTCACTCCCCAAATGGTCAAAAATGGCCATAACTGGGCCGATCTGAAGCCAGGAGCCAGGAGCTTCTTCCAGGTCTCCCACGTGGGTGCAGGGGCCATCTTCTGCTGCTCTCTCAGGCCATAGCAGAGAGCTTGATCGGAAGCCGAACGGCTAGGACTCGAACCGGCGCCCATGCCGGCACTGCAGGCGGAAGCTTTACACACTACGCCACAGTGCTGTCCCCTTAATATTTTTAAAAATATCTTTTCTGCATAATATGATGTTCAGTGTTGGCATATGTTTAAGAAACATCTAATAATGTAATATAATAACTATATGCTTTATAATTTTGAACACAAGGTTGTGTCTCTTGCAAAAGTATTCTATACAGTAAGAACATGTTTTGAACATTTTGTGGAAAATGTGTGTATAGATATATATTTCTACATTCTAAATGATATAGGTATGTGTTTTTATAGGTTTGCCTGAATCCATCATTGCGGCTGCATGTTCAAGAAGTGGACAGAGAGTTCTGCATGTTGATTCGTAAGTTTTATCAATGGTAGCATTTAACACTTGCTAATATCTATATAAAGATTAAAATTTAAATACATATATGTTCATGTGTGTGTATATATATAGATCATGTAAACTTCTCAATTTAGATGAAAGATAGGACTTATTTGATTTTCACAAATAATGTATAAAATATATAATGTGTATTTTACTATTCTGTGAAGTAGTGTTCCACTTCCTTTGAGAATAGACCAAATGCATTGTGTCTTTTATCATGAATGGTTTTGTTTTATAAATAATAATTAACTCTTCAAGAGGCTTGAAACCATCATCATCCTCTGTTTCTTATATATATGTGAGGGTATATACAATATATATTTGTCCTGTTTATTGAATTTTAACTATACATTGTGTCTTATTAAATAGCTCTTGACAATGAGGTTCTATTTCTGTGTGCATACTATTAATCTGGTCTTTTAAAAAACTTTTTATTTCAGAATTGTTTTAAATTTACAAAACAAAAATTGTGAAGTAGTGCAGAGTTTCCATTTACCCCATCCTCAGCTGCCCCCACTGTTAACATTTCATATGCTCATATATATATATATATATGTTTATAGTTATATATACTCATATAGTATGTTTGTCACAACTAATGAACCACACTGGGCTTTCCCTAATTTTTTTAATCCAGTTAACCTCTATCACTCTCAATCTCTAGTAATCAAAATTTTGTTACTATATTTTATTTTAAATTTTTTAAAGATTTATTTATTTGAAAGGCACAGTTACAGATTAGCAGAGGCAAAGAGAGATTTTCCATCTGCTGGTACACTCCCCAAATGACTGCAATTGCCAGAGCTGGGCTGATCTGAAGCCAGGAGCTTCTTCTGGGTCTCCCACGTGGGTGCAGGAGCCCAGGGACTTGGGCCATCTTCTACTGCTTTTCCAGGCCACAGCAAAGAGCTAGATCAGAAGTGGATCAGCTGGTTCTTGAACCAGTGCCTATATGGGATGTCAGCACTGCAGGCAATGGTTTTACCTGCTACTCCACAGCGCTGGCCACGTTGTTATAGTTTAGACTTCATATTTGATTGTTATAAAGGTGAGCCAGTAGATTTGGAGTATGTGTTTCTTAAAGTTCATCAAAATTTAAACTTAGAAAAATCTTGGGGGCTGGCATTGTGACATAGTGAGTAAAGCTGCCACCTGTGATGCCAGCATCCCATCTGGGCATTGGTTAGAGTCCCGGGGGGATCCACTTCATAGCCAGCTCCCTGCTAATGCACCTGGAAAAGCAGTGGAGGATGGTCCACGTGCTTGGGCCCCTGCTCCCAAGTGGGAGACTGGGAAGAAACTCCTGGCTTCAGTCTGGCCCAACCCTGCCATTGAGGCCATTTGGGGAGTGAAGCAGCAGACAGAAGATCTCTCTCATTCTTCTCTCCCTCTCTTTGTAACTCTGCCTTTCAAATAAATAAATAAATCTTTAAAAAAAAAAAACTTAACTAGCAAAAATATCTAGAATTATGTTTTCCCCTTAAAGTTTTTTAATGAGGAAATTAATGGAAAATTCACGTTTACTGTAAAGCCTAGTTTAAATTTCCCCAATTCTTGCATCCCTTCAAAAAAAAAAAAAAAAAAAGCCCAATCTCCCATCTGTGTATTTTATCTTGGGACTTTAATTGATCATTGAATGGGAATAGAGCAGAAAGAAAAAATTAACTTTCTACTTTCTATTAGATAATTTAAAAAATATTTAATTTATTTATTTGAGAGGGCGAGACAGAGAGAAAGGTCTTCCATCCATCCACTCCCCTAGTGGCCACAACAGCCAGAGCTGAGCTGATCCAGAGCCAGGAACCAGGAGCTTCCTCCGGGTCTCCCATGTGGTTACAGGGGCCTAGCACTTGGTCCATCTTCTGCTGCTTTCCCAGGCCATACCAGAGAGCTGGATCAGAAGAGGAGCAGCCAGAACATGAGCTGGCACTGTAGGTGGAGCTTAGTCTGCTATGCCCGAGAACCAGCCCCTTCTATTAGATATTAACTACAAGTTTTTCCAGAATGCCAGAATAGAAAATAGAATTATATTTGTCATAGTTTATAGTGCCTTCCCAGATATTATCCCTTTGTAAATACGTAGAAATCAAAAACCGCATTAGCTAATTTATACTTAACCCTTTCTAGTTTTAGTTTGAAAGCATATTAACTCCTCTGTTGCATATAATTTTTTTTAAGATTTATTTTTATTTATTTGAAAGGCAGAGTTAGAGAAAAAGAGAGAGAGAAAGAGAAAGAAACCATCTAATGGTTCACTCTCCAAGTGCTCAGGAACTCTGTCTGAATCTCCCATGTGGGTGGCAGGGACTCAAGTACTTGAGCCATCATCTACTGCCTCCCAGGATGGAAGCTGGATTGGAGGCAGAGGCAGTATTATGGATCCAAGACACTCCCTAGAGGAATGTTGGCATCCCAAGTGGTGGCTTAATTGCTGCACCATAATGTCTGATTGTCTCATTACTGTATATACAAACTGCCAATGTTAATATCTCAAGTCAGTTTTTTTTAACATCATGAATTAACATGCTAAAAAGTCTGCCACCTTGAATGCCTAGGCATTGGGCTGTATGCTTTAAAATGCTTAATAAAATAAAAATTCAGATTTATTTCTGAGCATCATAGGTAATCTAAATTGGAAATAAAATACTTTCCACAAATTTCTCAAAGGTCTGATGATCATGAAAGTTACCTTTTGTTGAACTTGTACTGTATGCTAGTCAGCATGTTACTTTCTTTACACCTGTTGTGTAATTTAATACCCATTACAGCTAAGTCAGATTGGCGGCATTATCTCCGTTTAATAAATGGAGGCATAGAGAGATTTAGTGAATTTTCAAACATTAAATCACCAGTATGGCATCTAACTTTAAATTCAAATTTATTTTGTGCTTTCTTATTCTTTTTTTTTTTTTAAGATTTATTTATTTATTTGAAAGAGTTACACAGAGATAGGAGAGGGAGAGGGAGAAGTCTTCCATCGTATGGTCCACTCCCCAATTGGCCGCAATGGCCGGAGCTGTGCCAATCCGAAGCCAGGAGCCAAGAGCTTTTTCCAGGTCTCCCACGTGGGTGCAGGGGCCCAAGGACTTGGGCCATCTTCTACTGCTATCCCAGGCCATAGCAGAGAGCTGGGTCGGAAGAGGAGCAGCCGGGACTGGAACCGGTGCCCATATGGGATGTGGGCGCTTCGGGCCAAGGCGTTAACCCGCTGCACCACAGTGCCAGCCCCTGTGCTTTCTTATTCTAGAGTTTGAAGTTTTCCCATAATGAGGCCTATTTTAGAAATCATATAGGGTTTATTGATACTCCAATGAAGTTTGGTTGGGATAATAAGTAGTGAGACATTACTTTGATAAATGGTGAGTCAGTTAGAAAAGCTTTATGATGTGGTTGCTTTAAGATGTTACAGCTTAATAAATACATCATTTCAAAGTGACTTTTTTTCTGTTATACATTTTCAGAATTTTTGGCTTTTGAACATTTCGACACATATAGGTATTGATTCTCCCAGATCAACAAACAACTACACTTATTAGAGGGTAATGGTTGTCCCCTATATTATTGAGGTCTCTTAATCTCAGTCTGTCCTGAGACTTGGCTCTGGGTATCCTACTGCCTGACATCTTCATCTAGAAATTCCACAAGCACTTTAAAGTTAGCCTGCCTAATACTAAATTCATGGTATCTGTGCTCACCTCAAAGCACACAAAACATGAAGAAAACATCTGTTCCAAGTCTTTTAGAATGGCAACATCATTTGTCTAGTTGCTCAAATGAGATGCTTGGAAACTTCTGATTTTCTCTACTCTTTGTCTTCTTAATTTATTAAATCACTGGGTTCTATAGATAATGATGATGATAATTGCTAATATTTATTGAGTTAATCTAGATACAGTGCTGTGCACTCTGAAAACATAATTTCATCGACCTATTGAACTACTTTTCTTGTTCAGATCCTCTTCCTTTCTTAGCTAGGTGAGTGCATAGCTGTCTAGTTACCACATTGCAGCAAGTCACATCGTTCTGCTGCATGAAACCCTTCAATGTCCTTCACAGAGAGAGACAAAGAAAGAGAAAAGGATGCTGGTTCACTCCCCAAATGCCCCCAACAACCAGGGCTGGGCCAGCCCCAAGCCATTAGCCTAGTGGCTGAGACTCAAGTACTTGAGCCTTCATCTATTGCCTTCCAGGATGTGCATTAGCAGCAATCTGGATTGCAAACAGGCTGTCTAGGACTCAAACTCAGTGCTTCAGTATGGCATGCAGCTTAACCCACTGTTGCACAATGCCCACCGCATGTTTTCATGAATTTGACTACCCTAGATACTTCAGTTTTTGTCTTTTTGTGACTGGCTCATTTCACTTAACAGTGTCCTCAGGTTTCATCCATGTTGTTGCAAATTGCAGAATTTCCTTACTCATTGTTTTAGTGATTTATTTATTTATTTCAAAGGCATAGTTAGAGAGAGAGAGGTATCTTCCATCCACTGATTGACTCTGCAAGTGGCTGCAATGGCCAGAGCTGGGCTGATCCAAAGCCAGGAGCCAAGAGCTTTTTCTAGGTTTCCCACATGAGTACAGGGCCCCAAGCACTTGGGCCATCTCTTGCTGCTTTTCCAGGTGTATTAACAGGGAGCTAGATCAGAAGTGGAGGAGCAGGGACTTGAACCGGTGCCCAAATGAGATGCGAATATCACAGGCAGCCATTTTACCTGCTATGCCATGGTACTAGACCTAGGATTTCCTTGCTTTTTAAGACTGAATATTATCCTCATGTATGTGTATACCACATTTTGTTTACCCATTTATCTGTTGATAAATATTTGGGCTGTTTCTACCTCTTGGCTATTATGAAAAATGCTACTATGAGCATGGATGTGTAAATGTCTTTTCAGGATCCTGATTTCAATTCTTATGGATAAATACCCAGAAATGGGATTCCTGGATCATATGATAGTTACATTTTTAATTTCTGAGAAACTGTCATGCTATTTGCCATAGAGACTACATCTTATTACAGTCCCCACTAGCTTTCTGTGCTTTGACTCCACTAGAAAGTTGTATGTGGCCTTTTAAGCCACAATTCCTGTGTTCAGATCTTCGTTTCTCCACTTAACAAATATGTAACCTTTGGGACATTTTTTTCTATACCTCAGTTTTTAAAAGGTCATGGAGAGTAAATTTGCCCTTTGGTATACATATGGTATTTGTTCTAGAACACCCATCCTTTGTGAACACCAAAGTCTGAGATTGTTCAAGTCTTTTATATAAAATGGCATAGTATTTGCATATAACCTATACACATTCTCACATATACTTTAAGTCATCTCTATATTGCTAATACCTAGTACAATGTCAGTGCAATGTAAATGTTGTTGTACTGTATTCTTCAGGGAATAATGACAGGTAAAAAGTCTGTAACCTGTACAATACTGGTATTTATTTTCAAATGTTTTTGATCCATGTTTGCTTGAATCCATGGGTGTGAAACTCACCAATATGGGGTGTTGTCTATAATATATGATTGTTGATAGGATTAAATAATCTAATACTGCCTTGGTGATGTTTGTGCCATCTACTATGACACTATTGCTGCTATTGTTACTACTGCTGCTATTACTTCTAGTAGTAGATCTAAACAGTGGGAAGCCAGAGAAAGGAATAACTAATTATATTTGTGAGATTTGTGGAAAGGTTCACAGAGGTGACATTTGAGCTAAGTCTTGAAGGATGACTTGGGGTTTAATGAAGTGTGCTGGAACATTCTGGAAAGAAGGAATGTATTGAAATGACATGTTAGGCTATCAGTGGTGAGAATTTTAGTGTGGCTGGAAGGCAGACTAGGTGAATTGGATTGTTGAGAGTCAGAACTAGAATTATACTGGATCCATATTGCAAAGACTGTATGTTTTGAAGTAGGGAGCATTAACATTTCTCCTTCATAGTTTTCTTTAACACCTTTCTGGCTTCCCCTCAAATGTGTATTCTGTCTTTTAGCATGTCTTGTCAGCTTTGCTTTTAAAACATCCAAATCTAGCTCATTTTTTCTGAACTCATTCTTCCTTCCATATATTCTTTTTTTTTTTTTAAAAAAAAACCCTTTTATTTAATAAATATAAATTTCTAAAGTACAACTTTTGGATTATGGCAGCTTCCCCCCCCCCATAACCTCCCTCCCACCCGCAACCATCCCATCTCCCACTCCCTCTTCCATCCCAATCTTCATCAAGATTAATTTTCAATTATCTTTTTATACAGAAGATCAACTGGGTATATACTAAGTAAAGATTTCAACAGACTGCACCCACACAGATAAAATTTACTGCAGTACTACTCTATCCCCAAGTACTTGGCTTTTCTTGCCTCTCCTTGCTTACTGTGCTCTACTATAGTTGTAATAATGCATTCTTTTTTCTTTCTTCATATTATTTGTTCCTTTTATTAGTTTCTTTATCCTTGATCTTTCTCTTTTAAAATGTATTTGAGAGGCAGCAATAGAGATAGGGAAGGAAGGAGGGAGGAAGGGAGAGAGGATGAGTGAGTAAGAGTGTGAGAGAGAAAGTGCCAGCTCTATCCACTTGTTCACTTCTCAAATGCTCACAATGGCTAGGGTTGGTCCGGGGCCAGAGCTGGGATCTGGGAACTCACTTCAGATCTCCACCTGATTTCTTAGCCATTATTGCTTCCTCCCAGGGTTTGTATTAGCATCAAGTTAGAATCAGGAACTGCAGCTGAGAATTGAGCCCAGGCACTCAAACATCTAACTGGCATCTTAACCACTAGGTTATGTGTCTGCCCCTATCCTTGATCTCTCTTAAAGAACCAGCTTTTGGCTTTGTTTATTCCTTGAGGAGTATCTGTTTCTTATCTAATAGCTATCTATGTTCTATCTATATTATTTCCTTCCTTTGAATCACTGTTGGTTTTCTTCTGACTTCTTGGATTAAATTCTTAGATTTTTATTTTGAAGCCTGGCTTTTTGGTTTATATAATCATTTATGACTGCATTGTTACCTGTCAAGACTGCATTAGCTGCATCCACACACACACAGACACACACACAGATCTTCCATCCACTGGTTTCCTCCCCAAATAGTTGCAGTGTCTGGTGCAGGCCAGGCTGAAGCCAGGAGCCCAGAACTCCAACTGGGTTTGCCAATTGAATGGCAGGGGATCCAAGTAACTGGGGCAGGTTAGCAGAGAGCTGGATCAGAAGCAAAGCAACCAGCATTCAAACAGATACTCTAGTATGGATTGCCAGTGTTCCAAGTTGTGGCTTCTCACTGTACTACAATGCCAGCTCCTCTATGAATTCTAAGTGCTTTCTATTAGCCAGTATGATTTCTTCTATGTTCCATTGGTTATTCAGATTTATATTTTTAAGTTTCCAAAAATATTTTTATTTCAGAATATTTGTTGAGTTTTTAATTCTTATACTCATGATAGAACATGCAAATGATAAAAAAATAGTTGTTTTTGTACCTTTTCCTTCCTTGCTGAACCTCCCTCTCTACCCTAGTCCTACCTCCTGGAAGCAGCTGCTGTTGCCTTTTTTGTGTCCAAAAATCATACTGTCCAGAGAAAGAAGTAGATTGTAAAAAAATACCCATTTATAATGTGTATATTAGATTCGGTGTAGAAACCTTCCCAGCAATTAAACACTAAAGATCCCTCATATTGCCTTTTTTTTTTTTTTATTTTTTGACAGGCAGAGTGGACAGTGAGAGAGAGAGACAGAGAGAAAGGTCTTCCTTTGCCGTTGGTTCACCCTCCAATGGCCGCCGCGGCCGGCACACCGTGCTGATCCGATGGCAGGAGCCAGGTACTTATCCTGGTCTCCCATGGGGTGCAGGGCCCAAGCACTTGGGCCATCCTCCCCTGCACTCCCTGGCCACAGCAGAGCTGGCCTGGAAGAGGGGCAACCGGGATAGAATCCAGCGCCCGGACCGGGACTAGAACCTGGTGTGCCAGCGCTGCAAGGCGGAGGATTAGCCTAGTGAGCCGCGGCGCCAGCCCCTCATATTGCCTTTTCATAGCCATGTGGATTCCCCCTCCTTTTGCTCCTCTCACCCAAATTCTTAATTCCAGTGAATGTGGTTTCATCTCTATAACTTCGGCATTTCAAATATGGAATTGTATATTATATGAACTTTTGACATTGTTTGTTTTTAACTCAGCAAAAAAATCCCTGGAGTGTTGTCTAGGTTGTTGTGTGTGGCAATGGTCTGTTTTATTGCTGAGTAGTAGTGCATGTTATGTGTGTATCTTATTTAGCCATTCACCTGTTGAGTAGCACCAGGGCTGATTTGAAATTTTGGCTTACTATAAATAAAATTGCTGTATGAACATTCATATATAGGTGTTTTTGGTTGGTTGTGTGTGTGTGTGTGTGTGTGCATAAGTTTTCATTTCTCTGGAATAAATTCCTAGGAGTGCAACTGGTAGACCTTATGGTAATTGCATGTTTAGCTTTTTAAGGAACTGCCAAATTATTTTCCAGATGCCTAATCCATTTCATAGTCCCAGCAATTTATGAATGATCCAGTTCCTCTCTATCATTGCCAGAAATTTGGTTTTGTCACTTTTTTAAAGTAACTCTAATATGTGTATAGTGATATTCATTGTGATTTTAGTTCACATTCTCTCTTTTATTTTAGCTTTATTTAATTTATTTGAAAAGCATAGTGACAGAGAGGGCAAAGGGGGGAGAGAGAAAGATTGATCTTCCATCTGCTGGTTCACTCTCCAAATAGCCACAATGGCTGGGACTGGGCCAGGCCAAAGTTAGGACCCTGGAACTCATCTGGGTCTCCCACATGGTGGGAGCAGAGACCCAAGCATATGGACTGCTTCCCCCTCCCCTGCCTATCCCCCCTCTGCTGCTTTCCCAAGGTGCATGAGCTGGGAGCTGGAGAAGTGGAGCAGCTGGGAGTCAAACCAACAGTGATGGGGTCAGTGCTATGGCGAAGTGGGTTAAGCCTCTGCCTGCAGCGCCAGCATCCCATATGGGCACCAGTTCATGTCCCAGCTGCTCCTCTTCTGATCCAACTTTCTGCTGATGGCCTGAGAAAGCAGTAGTAGATGACCCACGTGCTTGGGCCCCTGCACCTGTGTGGGAGACACAGAAGAAGCTCCTGGCTTTAGATAGTCTCAGCTCTGGCCTTTGCGGCCATTTGGGAAGTGAACCAGCAGATGGAAGACCTTTTTCATTGTGTCTCCCTCTCTCTGTCTACAACTCTACCTTTCAAATAAATATATAAAAAAATTTAAAAAAAAGACAGCAGTGATATGGGATGCCAGCATTGTAGGCAGTAGCTTAATCTGCGCTGTAATACCAACACCCACATTTTCTTAACAGCTAATGAGGGTGAACGTTTTGCATATCTTATTTATTATCTGTACACCCTCTTCAAGAAAATGTCTTTAGCTCTTTTGCCTATTTTCTAATTGTATAGTGATACTTTTGAGAGTTCTGTATACATTCTAAACAAATGTTTTTTTAACTCTTAGGGTACTTGATTTCTAGCTTAATTACATTATTTTCAGAAGGTGAGCTCTGTAAAATATCAGTTATTTAGTATTTTTGAAAATTGCTTCGTGGTATAGAATTATATGACTCCATGTGGCTTAAAAATAGTGTGTTTTCTCTAATTGTTGGATAAGGAATTCTGTATGTTTATTAGATCAGTTAATTTTGTTCCAAGCTTCTGTTATCTGATGTTATAATTGTTGAGTATATTAAAACCTTCTTTGCTGATTATGAAATTACTAGTTTTTCTTGCAATTCTATTTTTTTTTGCTTTATATATTTGGAATGTATATTAATAGAGGCATGTAGGTTTAGAATTATGATGTCCTTGTATAGTTATTCCTTTTCCTGGATAATACTTTTTGCTTTAAAGATGACTTTCTGTTACATTAACCTAATGACATTAGGATTCCTTGTATTATTCCCTGATACCTTTCCTGCTCTTTTATTTCCAGTCTTTCTGCATCTTCATCTGTCAAGTATGCCTATTGAAAACAGCATATAACTGAATTTTATTATCTTAATTTAGTCTGACAACTTGTCTTTTAACTGAATTTAGTTTGTTTAAATCAATTGTAACTTTTGATTTAACTGAGAGAAAGAGAGAGATGGGCAGATAGGACTCTCATCCACTAGTTCACTCCCCAAATGACTGCAACATTCAGTGCTGCAACAGGCCAAGGCCAGGAACCAGAAACTCAATTGAGGTCTCTGACGTGGGTGGCAGGGACTTAACTACTTAGCAATCATCTGTTGCCTGCCTCCCAGGCACAAAACTGAAATTGGAAGTGGAACCAGGACTTGAATCCATATACTCTAATATGGACTGCAGGTGTCTCAATTGGTGTCTTAACTGCTTGGCCAAATGATTACTCCATTAATTGTGATTGACTGAATTTGGATTTTTCCCATCATATTTAATGCCTTCTCTTTATTCTGCCTTTTGTTTTTATTCTCCATTTAATCTTTTATTAAAGGGATAGAAGTATTTAAATTCTTCCTCTATTTCTACAGTTGCTTTAGTTATATATGAAATATACTTTTGGCCGGCACCGCGGCTCACTTGGCTAGTCCTCCACCTGCGGCACTGGCACCCAGGTTCTAGTCCCGGTTGGGGCGCTGGATTCTGTTCAGGTTGCTCCTCTTCCAGTCCAGCTCTCTGCTGTGGCCCAGGAGTGCAGTGGAGGATGGCCCAGGTCCTTGGGCCCTTCACATGCATGGGAGACCAGGAGGAAGCTCCTGGCTCCTGGCTTCGGATCGACGCAGCGCCGGCCTTAGCGGCCATTTGGGGGGTGAACCAATGGCAAAGGAAGACCTTTCTCTCTGTGTCTCTCTCTCTCTCTCTCTAACTCTGTCCAAAAAAAAAATATATTTTTATTCTTTCAAAATAGAAAAACCTTAATTTTTTCACATATAATTCAAACTGAACTATCAAGTTAATGAAAGTGTTTATTACTGTTCTATCTATCGTTATCTAGCATTTTGGTAGTGCTTTGATTTTATATGCCTTGTTCTTCCTGTTTTATTTCTTTTTTAAAATACTTTTTAAAAAGATTTGTTTATTTATCTGAAAGGCAGAATTAGAGAGGGAGAGACAGAGAGAGACAGAGAGAGAGAAAGAAATCTTCCATCCGCTGGTTTTCTCCTCAAGTGGCTGCAACAGCCGTAGCTAGGCTGGTCCAAAGCCAGGAGCTTCTCTCCCATGAGTACAGGAGCCCACGCATTTGGGCCATCCTCTAATGCTTTACTGGGTGCATTAGTGGGCATCTGGATTGGAAATGGAGCAGCCGGGACTCCAACTGGCGCCCATATGGGATGCTGGCATTGCAGGTGGCTTTACCTGCTATGCCACAGTGCCAGCCCTTCTGTTTTATTTCTTTAACAGTCCGTGCCTATCTCTGCCTTCATGTATACTAGTTTCTTGGCTTATTTTTCATTATAGGGCTATAACACTGTTACCTGAAGTTCTTTCATCTTTAGTTTTTTAGTGGTCCACTCTGTCGTCTTTATTTCACCTTAAAGCACAAATTATAATTTACTCAGTTTTATGATTATACATTAATAATGATATTCTCTCACCTTTTTGTCATATGGATTCTGGCTTTTGAAAAGTTTGCTGTTAATCTAATGTCATTGTTTTGTAGTTGGATTCTCATTTCTGTATGATTGTTTTATCATTCCTTTTTTTTAAAGATTTTTTAAAATATTTATTTATTTTGAAAGGCAGAGTTACAGAGAGGCAGAGGCAGAGAGAGAGTACCTTCCGTCCGCTGGTTGACTCCCCTAACGGCCACAATGGCCATAGCTGGGCCAATCCAAAGCCAGGAGCCAGGAGCTTCTTCCGGGTTTCCCACGTGGGTGCAGGTGCCCAAGCACTTGGACCATCCTCCACTGCTTTCCCAGGCACGTTAGTAGGGGGCTGGATTGGAAGTGGAGCAGCCAGGACTCTAACTGGTGCCCATATGGTATGCCAGCCCTGCAGGCGATGGCTTTACCTGCTATGCCATAGTGCCAGCACCCTAAAGATTTATTTTTATTTATCTGAATGAGAGGTAAAGACAGAGAGGTCTTGCATCTGCTAGTTCTCTCTCCAAATGGCTGCAACAGCCAGGGCGGGGCCAGGAGCTTCTTTTGGTTCTCCAACACGGGTGCAGGGGCCCAATCACTTGGGTCATTCTCTGCTGTCTTCCCAGTCATGTTAGCAGAGAGCTGGATCGCAAGTGGAGCAGCCAGAACTCAAACTTGCGCCCATATGAACGCCAGTGCTGCAGGCTGGGGCTTTAACCCATTAAGCCACAGTGCCTTCCCCTATCATTTTTTTTTATTTGTAAATATACTGTCTCTTATCTGTGTGGGTGTGGACTTTGTTTCATTAATCCTGTTCCAGACATGTTCAGCTTCTTTGTATCACATCATTTATGCCTTTTATTGACAGGAAACTTCCTTGATATTTCTTTAGACATTAATTACCTTTCTTTTATTCTTCCTTTTGGAAATTCTGGAAATATATTGGGTCTCCTTATATTTTTTTCCCCTCACTTGGTGAAAGACAAACAATTACAAAGTACCAGGGTAAGCTTGCCTGTGGTTTGGGTAGCAAAGAGTGAGTTTTCTAGACTTCCTTTTTGGTGTTTCCTGTCTTGATATTACATAACCAGTTCTCTGCTTACTGTACTCTGCCTACTTTTACAGGGTGGGGAGGGTTGGGGCAGAGCTCTGGCAGCCTCGTGCCTCCAAGGTCTTGGGCTGGTGGTGGCTGCTCAAGTTTGAATAGGAGCTTGGTGTTGACTACCACACTGGCTGCTGTGCTGATTATTTATGGCTTCCCAAGCCAGGACACAGGTGATTATGCTGCTGAGGACCTGAGGGAATTACAAATCCTTTGGAGATCCTAACGCTGTGGCCATGAACAGGAGAGTGGATTTCCTGAAAAAGGAACTTGTCTGCTTGTCCCCAGTTGGTTCTTGAGAGATGAAGGAGATGGGGAAGGGTTTTCCCAGGGTATTCAGCATTTTTGTAGGAACTGTAGCTTGAGACAGAACACAGGTGGCCATCTTAGTAGTACTGGGTGGCCACCAGCCAGCCTTTGGAGGGGATAGCTGCAATGCTCATGCTTGTGGGCTAGTGGAAACCTTGATGTGACCCCTTCATGGGGCATCCAGGATGGGAGCACTAAGCCATTGACAGAGGACACTTTCGGAAGCCACTCTACCACCCAGTGGCATGCAGGCTCATTATGTCTTTTCCTTGCCTTAAAATTGCTTTCCTATTTCTCATCTTTCTACCTTTGATGCTGCATTCTGGGTAATTTCCTCAGCTTTATCTTCCAGCTTCCTAGTTGCAAATTGTAATCCATAGGTCAGTGATTTGTCTGTAAATAAAGTCTTACTGGGACACAACTATGACTAAATGTACACACGTACACAAGTATGTACTTGTTTACATTCACACTACAAAGGGAGTTGAGTAGCTAGCAGGGACAATGTGGCCTGCAAAACCTAAAGTATTTACTAGCTGGCTCTTTATAAAAGCACTTGGCAGGGGCTAGCATTGTAGCATAGCAGGTTAAGCTGTGCATCCCATATTGAAGTTCATCCCATATTGAAGTGCCAGTTTGAGTCCCAGTTATTCCTTTTTCAGTCTGTCTTTCGGCAAATGCACCTGGAAAAATAACAGAAGGTCTCCCAAGTACTTGGGTCCCTGCCACCCACAGGATGGAGTTACTGGCTCCTGGCTTTTGGTCAGTCCAGACCTAGTTGTTGTGGCCTTTTGAGGAGTAACCCAGTGGATGGAAGATCTTGTCCCCTCTCTGCCTGCCTTCCTTTCAAATAAATAAACAAATTTTTAAAAAAAAAAAAAAACCCTCTTTTCTAGTTAATAAATTCTTTCTTCATAAGTGTCTGGTTTTCTATTTGGCCTAGCTGTCATTTTAATTTCAGTGACTCTGATTTCCAGTTTTTCTCTTTTGTTTATTTTTAAAAGTTGTCATTTTCTTTGCCTGTGTTTCAGTTCATTCTTTCATTTTGTTTAACATTTTAAAACATACTTGTTTTATAGCTTCTATCAGTACTTTTACTATGTAAACTTATTGGAGAGTGTAATTCTGTTTTTTGTTTTCTTTCTGCCTTCAGGGTCAATATTTTTCTG
Source organism: Oryctolagus cuniculus (assembly GCF_051225735.1). Taxonomy (NCBI): domain Eukaryota; kingdom Metazoa; phylum Chordata; class Mammalia; order Lagomorpha; family Leporidae; genus Oryctolagus; species Oryctolagus cuniculus. The sequence continues at coordinate 64,507,603 of NC_142888.1, forward strand.
TGAAAAGTTGAGGGTTTTCTTTTTAAAGTGTGGCTTTATCTGTGGGAAACCTATGTTCTCCTAGCGTGGTTTTGCATTTCCTTTTTGCTTCCTCATCCAGTCCTATTACTGGCTGTATTATTTTCCTACTGCTGCTGTAACAAATTACCACAAATGTAGTAGCTTAACACAATACAACTTTATCTTTTTACAGTTCTCTAGATCATAAGTCTGACATGTCTTAAGGGGCTAAAATCAAGGTGTAGGCACTGCCGAATTTCTTTTGGAGTTCTCATCTGTTTGTCTTTTTCAGTGTCTGGAAGCCACCAGCATTCCTTGGCTCACGACTTCCATCATCCCATCTTGTGCTTTTGATTCTCTTGTCTTCCTTTTAGAAGTAACTTTGTGATTACGTTGGGGCCCACCGGAATAATCTTCCCATCTCAAAATCTTTAATCAAGTCAGCAAGATTTCTTTAGCCAGGCAAAATAACATTCAAGCTCCTGAGGGTTAGGCTGTGGACATCTTTGGGGAGCCGTTATTCTATCTATCTATCACACTGATTGGCCCAAAGCAATTTTATGTTAATTTGTAGGCTTGGAAGTTCCTAGTCTGTGTCCGTATATAAATTAAACACTTGTGTCCACTTGTGGTACAAGTTTACAGTTATAAGTTCTCAGGGAAATTTACCCCTGCACCTATAGTCATGCTTAAGCAACATCCTGGCATGTTCCCTCATGGAATATACACTATCCTCTCATATCTTTACGACTTTCTTCATGCTAATCCCTATCCTATGCTTAGAATTCTTATTCCTCCTTCGAGATCCAGCTGAAATACGGACTCTAATGAAGCCTTTCTTGACAGTCTTAGTAACACCAATTTTTCTATTTATGCTTTAAAATGTTTGCACATCTGTAACATTTTTCACATTATTAGGATTTAGAGATATGTTGGCCCTATGAGATTCAGGAGGATCAAAACTGTATCTTATTCATCTGTATATCTCTAGTATGTAAGAATGCTTGGGATATAGTAGTTACTCCATAAACATTAGCTACATGGGTAAAACTAAAGATTGTTTCTATGTGTAAAATCACTATGCTGTTGGAAAATTTATAGTTGCCTAATATTTGCTCAGTGAAGCATTGGTTCCATGCTGATAAAATGCTGATTCATAAATTCATAATATTTTAGAAGGGAGTCATCTGTTGATGATAAAGTAAAATTGAGGTTTGCCCTTTCAACAAGCAGATAATAGTAGGATGTAGGCCAAAATTAAGATCTTATTTCCATTCTAGAATTCTTTTTTTTTTTTTTAAGTTAACCTGTTTATCTGAAAGGCAGAGTTACAGAAAGAGAGGGAGAGATGAGAGAGAGATCTTCTGTCCATTGGTTCACTTTTTACAGGGCCCTCGGCCAGAGCTGGGCCAGGCTGAAGCTGGGAGCCAGGAGCTTCATCTTGGTCTCCAAAGTGAGTAGCAGGGGCCTGAGTACTTGTCCATCGGCTGCTGCCTTTCTAGGCACATTAGAAGAGAGCTTTATTAGAAGTGGAGCAGCCAGGACACGAATCAGCACCCATGTGGGATGCTGGCGTCGCAGGTAGTGGCTTAACCTGCTGTGTCACAACACCAGCTCCCCCCTCCCCCCCCAGTATTCTTTGAAATATTATTGCGTACTAACTTTGCTGTTGAAGACAATTTATATTATTCAACTAATTGTAACTTATAGACATACTACACAATTATTATAATTTTGGTTATTGCTCAATAAAGTTCTGTTAAATGGCTAGAATCATGCTTCTCAAGCAGTTCTGGCACTTTCTGGTGTGGTGGTGGAATCTGAAGACACAAGAGTAACACTGGAGCATTTGCCTGGTGTATGGATTTTTAAAAAAGATTTATTTATATATTCGAAATGCAGAGTGACAGTTTTATCTGCTGATTCACTCCCCAGATGGCTGTAGTGGCTAGGGCTGGTCCAGGCTGTAGCCAGGAGTCCAGACCTCTATCTGGGTCTCCCACATGGGTGGTAGGGATCAAGTACTTGGGCCACCTTCTGTGTTTTCCCAGGTATATCAACAGGGAGCTGGATCAAAAGCAGAGCAGCCTGGACTCTAACCAAGCACTCTGATATGAGATGCTGGCAGTGCAGGTAGTAGCTTAACCTACTGCACCACAACACTGGTCCCCAAGATATATAAATTTTATTAACCTGAACATTTTAAAAAATTTTAATCTAATTTAGATTTACAATGAACTGGAAAATTAAATCAAATTTTCTGTATATATTTCATTCAGCTTCCCCTAATCATAGTATATTATATATCCATAGTACAGTTACCAAAACAAAGATATTCATATTGATGGAATACTTTTGATGAAACTACAGACTTTAATTGAACTTCACTAATTTTTCCAAAGTTATGATTTTCTGTTCCAGGATCTGGTCCAAGATCCCACTTTGCATTTAGTTAATAGATTATCTCCCCAGTATATGCTGCAGCAGTGTTTGCTCGATGATGATATTTCATATTAATGTATTTATTCTAATTTTTCTGTGAAGAAGAGCTATTTCTTTTCCCTCTACTCTTTTCTTTCTTTTTAAAAAATCGTTTTTTATTTATTGAAAGGCAGATTGACAGATAGAACGAGATGATCTATCTGCTGGTTCACTCCCCAGGTGGATACAACAGGACTGGGTTAGGCTGAAGCCGGTAACTAGGAGCTCCATCCAGGTATCCTTTGTGGGTGACAGGACTCCAGGCACTTGGACCATCAACCACTGCCTTCCTAAGGTGCATTAGCAGGGAGCTGGATCAGAAGTGGAGAAACTGGCACTTGCTTACAACTGGATGCCTGTATTGTAAGCAACAGCTTAATACTCTGTGCCATGGTGCCCCCCTCCCTCTACTTCTTTATTTATTCAGTTATTTATATCAATATGGTCTCATGGATATTTATTTTATTCTGTGGTTACAATCCATTACTACTATTGCTTGTTTTGTTGCTCAAATAATTCTGCCTTTGATGATTGAGTTCCTTAAAGTTGGTATGTTTGTGCTTTTGAAGTGTCCCATCCTTGTTTGAGCATTTCCTTACTTTCTGACACCATGAGATGTAGAATCAACCCCTTATCTAGGGGTCCTGCCTGTATGCATTTAGTAAATAAGATTTGAGTAATAGGTGTGCTCATTTCTACTGGGGTGCTAATGCTTCAAGGTTCCCTTGGTGGTCCTTATGTATATGACTTATCAATACACATACATCTATGTCTCTGTACCTGTCTGTGTTAAAAGTCACAAATCTATGTTGGTACTTTGAATTAAATTGAATATATTTAAAAATATCATGTCAAAAAGGATTTATGATGCAGTTAAGATGCAAAATTACCAGATTTTGAAAGATGATCCATGAAAATTCAACATCATTTTATGGTCATGTACTGCAAACCTATATTCTGACTTTCACTAGTGTAAGCTTTCTCTTTTTTTCTTAAAGTTTTATTTATTTATTTGAAAGAGTTACAGAGAGGCAGAGGCAGAGAGAGAGAGAGAGAGAGAGAGAGAGAGGTTTTCCATCTACTGGTTCACTCCCCAGAGTGGTTGGAGCTGCTCCTATCCGAAGCCAGGAGCCAGTAGCTTCTTCTGAGTCTCCCACGCAGGTGCAGGGACTTGGGCCATCTTCTACTGCTTTCCCAGGCCATAGCAGAGAGCTGGATAGGAAGTGGAGTAGCTGGGACTTGAACCGGTGCTCATATGGGCTGCCAGCACTGCAGGTGGCGCTTTACCTGCTATGCCACAGTGCCGTCCCCGTAAGCTTTCTCTTAAGCCATGAGTGCTGCCTTGAAAGAAATATTGAAGAGGCTTTTATTAGTATATACTTTATCTGCTCTGGGAAGTTTGGAAGCTCAGTGAATACCCTCTCGATATATGATTCAATATAAGAGTGTTTAAATGTGGAAGGACCAGGAATTTGTTCCATGGTAAGGGTCAGAATTTGTAACCCTAACAGTTTTGCTAGATATATGTCATTGAACATATAGGATATTGGATAAAGTGAATTGATCCTTGCAGCTCATTAATGTTGCAAGAACAACAGCAGTTGGTGCATATCCTAGCATCATCTTGTCATATGAGGACTTTCCTTGTCTTTTTTGCCTGACAGGGTACCATCTGTGGTCTGCCATAAATGCTGTTTGCAGTGTAAGGTTGAAGAGAGCTTACCTCTCAATTTTTTTTATGACATAAGTGCTTTTTTAAAAATTTTATTTGTTACACAAGTTTCATATATTTCATATATACAGATTTAGAACATAGTGGCACTTCCCAACCCCCCTTCCTGCCCATGCTACAACCCTTCCTCCCTCTCTCTCTTGCTTCCCAACTCTTAATTTTTACACAGATCTATTTTCAGTATACTTAATAATCATATAGTTAACTGTACTCTAAGTAAAAGAGTTCAATAAATAGTATGAAGAGAAAAAGAAAACAAAACCACTGTTCTTCAATGGAAGAGACAATAGCTATAAACAATCATGAAATCTCGAAATGTCTATTTCACTCCAATGCATTACATTTCTGGTACTCTATTAGTTACCTTGGATCAGGGAAAACATATGGTATGTGTCTATTGGGCTTACTTCACTAAGTATAATGGTTTCCAGTTGTGTCCATCTCTTTGCAAAAGAAAGGATTTCGTTTTTTTTTTTAACAACTGAGTAGTACTGCATAGTTTATATATATCATAATTTCTTTATTCAGTCAGCAGTTGATGGACATCTGGGTTGGTTCCATATCTTAGCTATTGTGAATTGTGCTGCAGTGAACTTGAGGTACAGATAACTCTTTCATATGCTGATTTCTGTTGGTTTGGGTAAATTCCCAGGAATGGGATGACTAGATCATATGGTAGGTCTATATTCAGATTTCTGAAGTATCTCCATACTGTCTTCTACAGTGGCTGCATCAGTTTGCATTCCCACCAACAGTGGACCAGCATACCTTTTTCCTCACATCCTTGCTAGCATTCGTCATTTCTTGATTTCTGATGAAAGCCATTCTAACTGGAGTGAGGTGAAACCTGATTATGGTTTTGATTTGCATTTCTCTGAGCATTTTCTCAAGTGTCTGTTGGCCATTTGAATTCCCTATTTTGAAAAATGGCTGTTCAAGTCCTTGGCCCATTTCTTAACTGGATTGTTTGTTTTGTTGTTTTGAATTTCTATAGATTCTGGATGTTAACCATTTATCAGTTGCATAGTTTGCAAATATTTTCTCATATTCTGTCTATTGCTTCTTCACTTTGCTGAGTGTTTCTTTTGCAGTACAGATGCTTCTCAGCTTGATATAATCCCATTTGTCCATTTTGACTTTTATTGCCTGTGCCTCTAAGGGTCTTTTCCAAGAAGTCTTTGCCTATGCCATTGTCTTGCAGAGTTTCCCCCATGTTCTCTAATGATTCGATGGTATTGAGTCATAGATTAGGTCTTTGATACATTTTGAGTGGATTTTTGTGGAGGGTGTAAGGTAGGGGTCTAATTTCATACTTCTGCAAGTGGAGATCCAGTTTCCCCAGCATCATTTGTTAAAGAGACTGTCCTTGCTCCGGGGATTGCTTTTCTCGCCTTTGTCAAAGATAAGTTGGTTGTAGATGCATGGATTGATTTCTGGAATTTCTATTCTGTTGCATTGGTCTACACATCTGTTTTTGTGCCAGTACCAGGCTGTTTTGATTATAACTGCCTTGTAGTAGGTCTTGAAATCAGGTATTGTGATGCCTCCAGCTTTATTTTTGGTGTATATGATTGCTTTAGCTATTTGGGTTCTCTTGTGTTTCCATATGAATTTTAGCATCATTTTTCAAGATCCGCAAAGAATGTTCTTGGTATCTTGATTGGGATCACATTGAATCTGTGAACTACTTTTGGTAATATGGACATTTTGATGATGTTGATTCTTCCAATCCATAAACATGGAAGATTTGTCCATTTTTTAATCTTTTCTTCTATTTCTTCCTTTAGTGTTTTGTAATTCTCATCGTGGAGATCTTTGACATCCTTGGTTAAATTTATTCCAAGATATTTAATTCTTTTTGGAGCTGTTATGAATGGGACTGATCTTAAAAGTTCTTTATCAGCCATGACATTATCTGTGTATACAAAGGCTATTGATTTTTCTGTGTTGATTTTATATCCTGCCACTTAACCAAACTATTTTATGAGTTCTAATAGTCTCTCAGTGGAGTCTTTTGGATCCCCTATGTATAGGATCATGTCACCTTCAAATAGGTATATTTTGGTTTCCTCCTTTCCAATTTGTATCCCTTTGATTTCTTTTTCTTGCGTAATGGCTCTGGCTCAAACTTCCAGGACTACATTAAATAGCAATGGTAAGAGTGGGCATCCTTATCTGGTTCTGGATCTCTGTGGGAATGCTTCCAACTTTTCTCTTTTCAATAGGATTCTGCCCATGGGTTTGTCATAAATTATCTTGATTGTGTTGAGGAATGTTCCTTGTATTCCCAGTTTGTTTGGAATTTTCATCATGAAAGGGTGTTGTATTTTATCAAATGCTTTCTTTGGATCTACTGAGATAACTATATGTTTTTTGTTTGTCAGTTTTTTAATGTGATCTATCACATTGATTGATTTGTGATTGTTGAACCATTCCTGGATACCAGGAATAAATCTACTTGGTCTGTGTGAATGAGCTTTCTGATGTGTTGTGGATTAGATTAGCTAATATTTTGTTGAAGATTTTTGCATCTAAGTTTCATCAGGGACTCTTGGTCTATAGTTTTCTTTCTGTGTTGCGTCCTTTTCTGGCTTAGGAATTAAGGTGATGCTGGCTTCATAGAAGGAGTTTGGGAGGATTCCTTCCCTTTCAATTGTTTTGGATAGCTTGAGAAAAATGGAGTTCTTTCTTCTTTAAATGTCTGGTAGAATTCACCAGTGATGCCTTCCGGTCCTGGGCTTTTCTTTTTTGGGAGAATCTTTATTACTGAATGCATTTCCATCTTTGTTATTGGTCTATTTAGGTTTTCTGTGTCTTCATGGATCAATTTAGGTAGGTTGTATGTGTCCATGATCTATTTAGGTTTCTTTTAGGTTTCCCAATTTGTTGGCATATAGCTCTTTCTAGTAATTCCTGATGATTGTTTTTATTTCTGTGATGTCTGTTGTTATTTCTTTTTGCTTCTCTAATTTTATTGATTTGGGTCCCCCCGTGCCCTGGCGTTTTGGTTAGTTTGGCCAACCAGTGGTGTATCAGTTTTGTTTATTATTTCAAAAACAAAAAAAGCTCTTCACTGATTTTTTTTTGTAATTTTTTGGTTTCAACTTTGTTTATTCTCTAATTTCAATTATTTCTTTCCTCCTATTAATTTTGGATTTTTTTTTTTTGTTGTTTTTCTAGGTCCTTGCAATACATTGATAGCTCAATTATTTGGTACCTTTCCAGTTTCTCATGTAGGCAATGATTGTTATAAATTTACCTCTTAACACTGCTTTTGCTGTTTCCCATAAGTTTTGATGTGTCTTCGTTTGTTTCCTAAATTTCTTGATTTCTCTTCTGATTTCTTCTGTGACCCACTAGTCACAGGAGCATGTTGTTCAGTCTCCATGTTTTGCATATGATCTAGAAGTTATTGAGTTGTTGATTTCCAGCTTTATTCCATTGTGCTCAGAGAAGATGCATAATATGATTTTTTTTTAATTTGCTGAGACTTGCTTTATGACCTAGCATATGGTCTAGCCTAGAGAAAGTTCCATGCACTTCTCACCATGAGGTGAGAAGTTCTGTAAATATCTGTTATGTTCATTTGATCTATAGTGTCGATTAACTCTGTTGTTTCCTTATGGATTTTCTGTCTGGTTGATCTGTCCATTGCTGAAAGTGGGGTATTTAAGTCCCCAGTTAATATTGTATTGGAGTCTATGTCTCCCTTTAGCCCCATTAACATTTCTTTTAAACAGCCAAGTGCCCTGGAATTAGGTGCATATAAGTTTATAATAGTTATATCTTCCTGTTGAATTGACCCCTTAATCATTATAAAGTGCCCTTCTTTGTCTCTTTTAACAGTTTTTCTGTTAAAGTCTATTTTGTCTGATATTAAGATGGCTACGCCAGCTCTTTTTTGGTTTATGTTGGCATAGAAAATATTTTTCCAATCTTTCAGTTTTAGTCTGCATGCATCTTTGTTGGTGAGAAGCATTTCTTGTAGGCAGCAAATAGATAGGTCTTGTTTTTTAATCCATTCAGCCAGTCTATCTTTCCAGGAAGTGTTTGCTGAGGGGCTGAATGTGAAGTGAAGGGTGAGTACAGCTGCCTGCCCAGGGGGCCAGACTGGTAGAGCATGCAGTATTCAGTGAGATGCTCACCATGGACTCCTGACAGTAACCAGAGGGTGACAGTGTTTTTTAAAAAGATTTATTTATTTGAAAGCCAGGGTTGGAGAGAGGAGAGGCAGAGAGACAGAGGGAAGGGAGGGAGGGAGGAAGGGGGGATATCTTCCATCCTCTGTTTCACTCCCCAAATGTCCACAATGGTCAGGACAAAGCGAGGCGCTTCATCTGGGTCTCCCATGTGGATGGCCAAGGCCCAGCCAGCTAGACCATCTTCTGCTGCTTTTTCTTGGTCATTAGCAGGGAGTTGGGTAGGAAGTGGAGGAGCCAGGACTCAAACTGGTGTGCATATGGATAAAGTGGTGATTTATTCTGCTACACCACTGTGCCAGCCCTGGGGTGACATGTTTTCATCCTGCATAGCACACAGTAGTTAAGAAGCTGCTTGGATTCCTTGAGGCATAGAAGTCACAAAGTTCTCTCCTGTTGAGTGGAAAGTACAAGGTGTGAGACCTGACAGGCTTGTGTTTCTCTTAAGGGATGCAAAGAAGACAGACCCAGAGGAGAATTACTAAACTGGTACCAGAGGTTCTCCTGGGGTGGCGAGTGCTGGTCATCTCCCGGCTGTGCAGCTTCTTAGACCCTCTCTACAAAGGGACAGCATCGACGCCTTTGGGGCAGGCTGGCGCTGCTTGCTTGTCTGATGCTGCAGCAGCACTGTATGCTCCTGTGGCTAGATGAGCCCCACAACTTCCTTCAGGGTCAGCCGGTAGGGAAACTGCCCGCAGAATGAGTCAGAAGAGGCCCAACACATCTGTCCTCTCCAAACAGCCAACACTGGAATGGGCTCTGAGGCAGACCCAGAGTAATAACGAGAGCTGCTCCCTCAGCAGAGACCACGGGAGTCTGAGGCATGAGCTTGTGTTCTCAGCAAGGCGTGCAGCTGGATGGACATTTCCCCCGGGTACCCAGGATCCGAGCACAGGGCCCAGGCTCTGCAGCAGGCGCTCCCGTCCCTGCTACCTGACTTGTGGCTGGCTCAGCAGGCCTGGGAGAGGTCACCTGGCAGAGTACAAGGGACTGGACCTGTGCTCCTCCTCAGAACCCGACCCTCATCAAGAATTCCGGGGTTCAAGCTGGCTGCATCAGCTCTGCCAAGGCCGTCCATGTGACGTCTCACCTCACAGCCCCTGCTCTTCCTGCTTACCCGTGCCTTGCCTGACCTGTGTCTCTTCTCTCTGCCTTCTGCCCACCCCTCAGTTCACAGGGATCTGGAAGAGGAGAGTGGTCAGAGTGTGGACACGCTGCACAAGGTGGGCCACATTGTGTTTGAGTTCATGGGTGACCCCAAGCGGATGGACGTACACATCTTCTGTACGACCATGTGCAGGGTAAACCTCCTTGTGCCCTTGGATCTGGGAGTTCATAATGGCCCCGGGAAGGTGGGAGGTGAGGGCCAGGTGCAGGCAGTACAGGGAGAAGAAGTTTCACAGCTGCATGGTTTGTATCAGGTGCTCTTGTTCCATGGTGTGGGATTCCATCTGCTCCACAGCCTCGGGCTCACGGTTCTGCACTGTGGCGCTCATCATCTGCTCCTTCATCAGGCTGTACTTGTGCAAGGCCCTCTGGTGCTTGTGCAGCATACCCTTCTTGTGCCGCTTACACAGGTCTTTATAGGACTGCTGCAAATCCAGGAAATGTTTTAATTTCTCTACCACATTGTTCTCTTCCTGTTTGCTCCACCATGCAGCCTTGTTGGTGAACAGTACGAACTCTACAGACAGGCCCTTCAGCGCCTGCTTCAAGGAGCCCCATGTTGTGCTGTGCAGGGTGGCCCAGGAGGCCTCCTGGACACCACCAGTGGGGTGATGTCAGACCCTAAGACACTCAACGCCTTCCCGAAGATAAGGAGGTCTGTACACAGCACGGGCTGCCATCTGCTCGGCCCTGTCGCAGAGCTTCTGGAAGCTGTTGTAGGTGTTCCGGATGAGCTCCCGTCTGATGGCAAACTGAGTGTGGATGTCAGCCAGTAGGAAGTCCTTGGCCCTGGCCGCCTGCTGAAGTTCACAAACTCATCTCCAAGGCACTGGGCCAACCCCTTGAGCTTGTTCTGCACTTCAGGGCCGCTGAAGGAGAGGAAGAGCTTGAGTAAGCTGTCCTCGCAGAGTGGTGGGTGCTGGGCCACCAGGTTGAGGAAGCGTTCAGGGCCCTCCTGCGGCCCTTGATGAACTAACTCCCTGTCGGCTCCTTGCATCCTCTTGGGTGGCAGGGTTGGTAGCATGTATTAGGGGTACTCGTGCAGCAGCATTTTCTGGAAGACCACAAAGTCACTGTGCCTTTTGTACATGGGGGACTGGATGCACTGACTATTCCACATCCTTCAGGAAGAGGCCCTTCTTCTCAAGGATGAGCTCCAGCTGCATGCGTCCTTGGCCAGCAGGTCCTGCAGGGTGTAGGGCAGCAGCAGCAGGTTCCCCTGAGGCATTTGCATTTGAATGGGATCTGGGTCCCTCTGCTTGATAACCTGGGGCATCCACAAGGCGCCTGCCAGGGGATCCGCCTCCTTGTCAGCCTCTGCTTCAGCTGCCTCATAGCTGGTGCTGCGGACAGTGGGTCCATCGCCCTGCCAGACCTCTTGGAAGAAGAGGCTAAAAAAATTCTGTAGAACATGTTTGGCTTATTTTCACCTTTTTTTTTTTTTAATTCCAGTCATGAAGAATGAGTAATATTTGCTATTACTTTTCTTTATTTTAAGACTGTCTTGTGGCCTGCACTGTGGCATAGCGGGTTAACCTGCAGTGCCGGCATCCCATATAGGTGCCGATTTGAGACCCCCCAGCTGCTCCATTTCCAATCCAGCTCTCTGGTATGGCCTGGGAAAGTAGTGGAAGGTGGCCCAAGTCCTTGGGGCCCTGCACCGATGTTGGAGACCCAGGAGAAGCTCCTGGCTTCGGATCAGCCCAGCTCCCACTGTTTCGGCCATTCAGGGAATGAACTGGCAGATAGAAGACATCTCTTTTCTCTGCCTCTGCCTCTCTGTAACTCTGCCTTTCAAATATATATATGTATTTTTTTTTAAAAAGACTGTCTCAACTGTATAATATGGAACAGTGAGGATATATTGCGGAGAAGATGTTAAACTATGGTGCATGAGCCAACTGCCTGTTTTGTGAATAAAGTTTTATTTAAAAAATTCCCATTCATTTTTATATATCCATGTCTAATTTTGCTATAAAATGACAGTATTTAGTAGTTACAACAGAGACTGTATGGCCTGCCAAAAGTAAAATATTTACTGTGGGACATTTTGTAGGAAAGTTTGCTGATCTTGGCTCTAGAGAATATTTTTAGACCCATTTTAACAGTATAATATATAATAGTGTCTTCTCTATTAGGGTAGATAGTAAGGGGAGGAACAGGGAAGAATTAAATGATTTGTATTTTAAAATTTATTAACATTTTTCTTTTTAAGTTTTATTTTACAAAATAATATATTCACTAAATCATGAAGACAAAAATCAGAAGACTGCTGTAATTTTTTTTTTTTTTTTTTTTTTTTTTTTTTTTTTTTGGCAGGCAGAGTGGACAGTGAGAGAGAGAGACAGAGAAAGGTCTTCCTTTACCGTTGGCTCACCGCTGCAGCCGGTGCACCGTGCTGATCTGAAGCCGGGAGCCAGGTGCTTCTCCTGGTCTCCCATGAATGTATAGGGCCCAAGCACTTGGGCCATCATCTACTGCACTCCCGGGCCACAGCAGAGAGCTGGACTGGAAGAGGGGCAACTGGGACAGAATCCGCTGCCCCGACCGGGACTAGAACCTGGTGTGCCGGCACCGCAAGGCGGAGGATTAGCCTATTGAGCCGCGGCGCCGGCTGTGCTGTCACTTTTTTTAAATGCTCATACATGTCATGAAACATTAGTGATAGCAGTGTTCTATGGTATGCCATACTAGTTAGAATGAAAGAATGAGGGACTGTGATAAAAAGACCCAACACAGTGTTCTGAAGAACAGTTAATCAAAATTTTGTGTCATTAAATCGGATGTGGAGAGTTCAGGGCTGATGAGGTCATAGCTCCATGAAGACTTGGGTTACTTTCCTCCCATTTCCTTACCATCCTCTAATTTTGTTATTTTATTTATTATTATTTTATTTGGAATTTTCTTTGCACAGTGTAAACTGCCCCACAGGTTGCCCAGGTTCCATTTTCCAGGAAGTAGGTAGTGTGCAGATGTTTGTCTTTGTAGGTCCTGGGCCAGGCGTATGCTGTCTCTGCTTGTATCCTCTGGACTGAAGTTTCATTGTTTGTCAATTATGGTTGTATGGAGACATAAACTCCATCTCTAAGCTGAAGGCCACATGTCTTACTCAGCTCTGGAAGAAAGGACAATTTAGGTAGATGGGTAGTGGTTCCTACAAGTCTTGATTTTACAAAAAATGTATTTGTAACAACATTTTTGCATCTCAAAAATAGGATTTTTCAGTTAATGAAAATGGGTTGCATAGTTTTTTGTGCAAATGAACACACTACCATTTATTTAACCAGTTCTCTACTCTTGCATATTAAACTGTTTTTAGTTTCCTGTTAGAAAGAAAATATGAAGACCCATGTACATATAGTTTTCTTTATTAAGATCTAATATTTTGAAAAAGAGGCCTTGTCCCAGATTTTTAGCATATTTGTATATTTCTAAAATGGTGTTGGAATCTTTTTCTTTAATTTAAACCACTGTCACAGTCAGTTTTGCTTGCTGAGCTTGTATAACTCCTGTGTCTCAAAACAGAATGCTATTATGGTAAGTAATTAGATAAATTCACTTTTCTTTTTCTTGCAGGAAGATTTATCTAGGTAGTCTGGATAGTAACAAGAACATGAAATATAATTTCATCCTGATAAACTGTTAAGCAGTTATTCTTAATTTGTTTAAAGATTTTATTTTTTTTTCTGTTTAAATATTTTCCTACATTACAGTGTTGAAAACTAAATGAGCAAAAATTATGAAAATAACAGCAAACAAAAATGCATTTTGGGCATTTTATGTGCATGTTTTTCATTTATGACCTTGTGAAGATTAACTCTACCTTTAATCTTCTGCCATTGTTTGCATTTCTGTTCCTTTCAAGTGATGATGGTGGATGGTTCTGAAGCAGCCCATTATAAAAATACCAAGTACAACCTCTGTTGATTCATAAACATTGTCCATGAGTCACTATCAACAGCAGCTAATCTTATTCAAAATAGTCACTTACTTGTTGTGTTGCCATAAACTCTATGGACAGATTTTAAACTAAAGTTAACTTATGCCAAATTGTAATTGAAGGAGCTCCATTTTTGTGTGCCAGCTATCTGTCTCAAAAATTGTAAAAATCTGTGGATCTTTTCAGAGAGCTTCATTTACTGTAGATAATAATGAGCTGTTGACAAGTGAAATTTCAAGAATAGATGTGATTTAGAAGAACAATTTGCATTTCAAAATGTAGATATTGGCATTTACTTTAAACTTGAATTTGATAGAGAGGTGCAACAATACCAGAAGTTTACATGTGAACAAAATCTACTTTTGCTAATACGTTGTTCATCTGCATGATGTTGGTTGATTTTTTTTTCCTGTCATTGTTTGGTGTGATTTTCTTTCCTATCCCTCTTCACTTTCCACTACATACTACTTTAGATAAAGAGAGAAAATGAACTAAATTCATTGAAAACATGATGTTACTTCATTGTATTCATTTAAATTCAGTTTTTCTATCTTTATTAAAAGGACAGTAATAAATATTTGTGGTCTTTAAATCTTTATAAGTTCAGTGGATTTATAATGTGGATCCAAATATTTATAAGAATACAGTTGTTGATGTTAAATCTTATGTAATTAACCATGTTATTCCTAAAAATTAAAACATTGAAACACTTTAATAATTTTACAAAAGGGGCATATTCATCAAAAGATATTACCTTGTGAGGTTAAGACCTGATTATGTCCCTGTGTATTACGCGTCTGTTCCTGGACTAGATTTTGTTTTGGTCTGACAAACGAAATTTTTTTCTTGTTAGGAGTTATGATAGAGAAATGACCGTGGATCTTTGTCTCTGGAGTAATTCTTTGCTTCTTTGGAAAAAAATCATTTTATCCAACCATAAAAATTGTCTATGCATATTTCATAAAACTTTAAGCAAAGTCTATGTCTATATATTAACATACACAAAAATATACATAATCCTTCCTACATAGCACTTCTGTAAGACTAATGATAGTTTGGTATATTCTGTCTGGAGCCCTTAAGGGATATAGTTTCATGACAGAGAAATGAATGTATGTCTTAAAGGGTAAAATGAATTGATGTAGTGGAAATATACTGATTCACCATCTCTTCTATATATTTGCTCATTATTTAAAAATATTGTTTAATAGTATGTATGCCATAGCACTACTAGTGAAGGAAAATTCAAAAAACTTTTTGTTTTTTACAAATATATAGTGGACCAAAACTAAAAGACTAAATGAGATCAGATGGGAAGGTATAAGGAAAATTCATCCCAGTTTATTTCTTGAACGTTGTAAAGTTATGGTGAAGTCATTTTTAATTTTATTTTTCCCCCAAACCTTTTATTTAAGGTATACAAACTTCATGCATTTCGAAAATATAACTTTAGGAACATAATGATTCTTCCCACAATACTCACCCTCCCACCTGCACTCCCATCCTTCTTCCTCCTCCCTCTCCTATTCTCATTCATATTTTTTTCTAAGATCTATTTTCAATTTACTTTATGCACATATGATTAACTCTATAAGTAAAGAGTTCAACAAATAGTATGAAAAAAAACTTCCTCAACAGTGGAGACGAGGGCTGTTCAAAGTCATCGAATCTCAAAGTGTCAATTTTAATTCTATAGATAGGTGCTCTATTATTTACTATAAATCAGGGAGAACATATGATATTTGTCTTTTGGGACTGGCTTATTTTACTAAGTATGCTGCTTCCCAGTTTTATCCATTTTTTTGCAAACAACAGGATTTCTTTTTTTTTTTTTTTTTTTTTACTGCTGTGTAGTATTCAATGGTGTACATATCCAGTACTTTCTTTATCCAGTCTTCATTTGACAGGCATTTGGGTTGATTCCACGTCTTATCTTTTGTGAATTGAGCTGCAATAACTATGGGGGTACAAATAACTCTTTCTTATGCTGATTTCATTTCCCTTGGGTAAATTCCCAGGAATGGGATGGCTGGGTCATATGGTAGGTCTTTATTCAGATTTCTTCTGGTATCTCCGTACTATCTTCCACAGTGGCTTTACCAGTTTACATTCCCAACAGCTATGGATTAGGGTACACTTTCCCCTACATCATCACCAGCATTTGTTTGTTGATTTCTATATGAAAGCCATTCTAATGGGGGTGA
The DNA here is from genome assembly GCF_051225735.1 of Oryctolagus cuniculus. NCBI lineage: Eukaryota > Metazoa > Chordata > Mammalia > Lagomorpha > Leporidae > Oryctolagus > Oryctolagus cuniculus. The sequence goes on from NC_142888.1 coordinate 64,523,326, forward strand.
GGTGAAACCTCATTGTGGTTTTGATTTGCATTTACCTAATAGCTAGTGATACTGAACATTTTTTAATGTGTCTGTTGGCTCTTTGGATTTCTTCTTTTGAAAAATGTTTAAGTCCTTGGCTCATCTCTTAAGTGGGTAGTTTGTTTTGTTGTTGTGGAGTTTCTTGATCTCTATATATCCTGGTTATTAATACTTTATCAGTTGTATAGTTTGCAAATAATTTTTCCCATTCTGTTGGTTGCCTCTTCACTTTGCTGACTGTTTCTTTTGCAATATAGAAGCTTGATTGGAAGCTTCCAGGACTTGAACCAGCACCCATATGGGGTATTGACACTGCAGGCAGTGGCTTTACCTGCTACGCCACAGTGCCGGCCCCTCCATAAGTTTTGATAAGTTGTATTGTCTTCATTTGTTTCCAGAAATTTTTTGATTTCTCTTTTGATTTCTTCTATGACCCGCTGCAAATAGTCATTTTAAAGTGTGGCTTGAATCCCTGCTGTGCCATTGAATATTATCAGATTTTCTTTTAGTATTCCCATGTTTAAGAGAGTTACAATTTCTTCCTCCAGGGTTCTGTAAGGTAGGGTAAGTAGTAGTGGTGGTGGTGGTGGGGGGGCTTTGTGCTCAGTATTTCTCCACCATTGATTTGACATTGTGTTGACATCGCGGTTCCTATGTGTCAGTGTTCATTATTGCGTTGAGGCACTGACTTGGGAAACCCTAAAATTTGTCAAGAATTGTCAGTTCTCAAAAAAATAGACACATTGTAGTTAGGAACTAGTGTAAAATCAAATGAGATTATATGCTTTGTTAGTCACTGGGTATCGAGGTTAATAATAAAACAGACTATGACTCCCTTTCCTTATGATGCACCCTGGACCCTAAGAAGGGATATAGATATTAAACATCCTTAAATTTTATATTAAACATCCTTACATTTTATATAACAGATTGTACTATAAAGGTAAAAAGGGGAGTAATACAAAAGAATAATAGGGGTGTCATTTAGATTTGGTGTGAAGGGGGTGGATGAGTAGGAGTGGCTATAAGAATTCTCTATTGACTTTTCATGTGATATGAGGCTGAAGATCTTTGAGAGCTAGCATAATTTTCCCCTCAATCCTTTTATAGAAAGAGTTATTTTATTTCTTAGTAAAGGCAAATTTTTTTTGGCTTAATATATACTACACTTAATAATTGAATCACCTCAAATTGCACCTGAAGTTTTCTGTCAAATCAGTTTTAGGGAATTTTTCTGCCATGGAAATTAACTGTGCATATGTGTGCATATGTAGAGTTAAGTGAAAAATGTAGGTCTGATGCCATGCTTCTGTGATGAAAGGACAAAAACTCTGTGTAGATATTCAGTGATTATTAGCTTTAAAAAATAAAGAAACCAGTAGTGATTCAATAAATACTTTTTTTTTTTTTTGACAGGCAGAGTGGACAGTGAGAGACAGAGAGAAAGGTCTTCCTTTTCCGTTGGTTCATCCCCCAGTGGCCGCTGTGGCCGGTGCACTGCAGCCGGCGCACCGTGCTGATCCGAAGCCAGGAGCCAGGTGCTTCTCCTGGTCTCCCATGCATGTGCAGGGCCCAAGGACTTGAGCCATCCTCCCTCCACTGCACTCCCGGGCCACAGCAGAGAGCTGGACTGGAAGAGGAGCAACCAGAACAGAATCCGGCGCCCCAACTGGGACTAGAACCCGGGGTGCCGGTGCCGCAGGCGGAGGATTAGCCTATTGAGCTGCGGTGCCGGCCAATAAATACTCTTAACTGTGAAGTTTCTTTTTATTTGCTTTTGGTTTATGAAAATTGAGGGCAAAAATAACATTCCTGATTCTCATCTACTAAAATACACATAAGAAGTACTTCAAAATGTTTGTGGAAAATGGAATTAACAATAAGTTCATTTTGGTATAAAACATTTTGAAATCTATAGCTTTTCCACAATATATGTTTTGATGACCTTTTAAAGACAATTTGGATATATTTCAAAATTGTACCAAATTAAACTTTTAATTCCATTTTCCATGAACTTTTTGAAGTTCCCTTCTATACATGAATAAGGTAGCTCAAACAAAAATATTTTAAAGGTTTTAGATTCAGTACTACTATAGTGGAACAGGGACATAAAGAAAATTATCTTATTTAGATAAAGAAACTAAATACTCTTCTGTAAGAGTGAGAAAAATGGTTAAGTCTCAAAGAATAAAGTGTAACTCTAGTTTTCTCCTTGCCTTATTTCTCAATGTTGAAGACAAATTTCATGATGTCCATGGAACTAATTTATAAGTGAAAGTGATTTACATTTGTCTAACCTAATCTAGTATTCAAGATGTAAACTATCAGAGACAATGTAATGTAAAAATAGCTGCTGCTTACTGAATATTTCCTATGATGCTATGGCAGATACCATACAAATGTTATTTTTGCCACATTTCTCTAATAGAAGCATAATCACTCCTGTTATAGTTCATTTCTTTGCTACTATAATGAAATACCTGAGGCAGGCTACCTTTGAAGAAAGACTTATTTAGCTCATAGTTTGGAGTTTCAGTGGCATGCTGTTGTTATCAGTGTGGCTGTGATGAGGACCTTGTGGTAGATGATGCTTTTGAGAGGAAGCAATCACATCTTAAAACAGGAAGCCAGACACTGATTCAGGGGTTGGGCTTGCTTTTTTTTTTTTTTTTTCCACAGACATCATGATTTGTTTAGTTATCTACATCAGATTTCAAAATTCATAAAAATTGTATATATTTATGGGATATTTTGTGATGTTTCAATACACATGTAATTTATGTAATGTCCAATGAAAGTAGATACATCTGTCTTCTCAAATCCTTAGTATTTCTTTATGGTAAAAACTTTCAAAACCCTATCATTCAGGTTTTTTTTGTGTGTGTGTGTTTTTTTTTTTTTTTAATTTTTAAAAGCTGAGTCTCCCTCTTGTGAGAGTGCAGCAGTCCTGAGAGAGCTACCTCCTCTTCAGAGAGCAGCTCCCCTAATGACCTAAAGGCCTCTCACTAGGCCTAGCTCTTAAAGGTTCCACATCATATTTCCACACTGCCTCTGAGGACCAAAGCTCCAACATATGAATCTTTGGAGGAAAAAAACTGTACTCAAAACATAGCACCTCCTTTTGCAGAAGAGGAAACAAATTCTAAGAAGTGAAACAATTTGTCCAATATCACTAGTCTATTGGGGCTAAGAACCAGATCTTGAGCCTCAGTTGATATTATTGCAAAGCTTGTGCCCTTTTTTTTTTTTTTAAGGGAGAGTGTTTATTGGGGGAAACCAACAAGTTATGAGGGAGAGTGTTTACTGGGGGAAACCAACAGATCTGAGCGAAGGGACGAAGGAAAAGAGGGAGAAGGAGAGTATAAGAGAGAGATCAAGAGACAAAGCCTGTTCAGGAACAGGTCCTCTTAAAACTTTGCCTGTGGGGCAGGCAGGGAAGTAGAAGCAGTGAATCCCATTAGGGTGGGGGTGGAGCTATGACTGGTGATTGGGCCATGGAGCCACCTGGCTTCCAGCAATGGCAGCAGGGGCTAAAGCCTAGGGTGGTGTCCGGGGTGTAGATCGCACCATAGATAAGATAATATATAAGATATATATATATGTAAAATATATATAAGATAATATATAAGATAATATATAAGATAATGTTTTACCAACATCCCCCCCTTTTGTTTTTTTATAAAGCAAGAGTTGCAAGTTATGACTGTGACATGTTATAATATTTGTGTGATTTTGACTGTAAAATGGATCTCGTGCACAGTCTACCTTGAAGATTCCCTGTAAATGTCCAGTAGGTTACACATAAAATTGAGGTGTAGTTGGCTAGATCTGTAATGATTTCAACAAAACTTATTCTTTGGTGTAGGGAATATATTCAACCTCTATTTTGGACAGCAGAATAGGAAATATATTTGGAAACAGTTTATGAATTTGTATGGTCTTGAAACAAATGTCATTTTTTCTTTGGGTCATTGAAATCTGTATGACAGGAACTTCATTTGCAAATAACAGTTCTTCTGTAAAGAGGACTTTTTTCCCCATAGATCACAAACAAAGGCTAGATTGATTGAGACAGCTATTTGCAGAAATCTTGAAGCATCAACATCTCCCTGGATGTTACTAACTTTGACTTGTTTTATTCAATGGGGTTGAATTTGGATAGCTTTCACATGAACTACAAAACTACAAGCAAAGATAATTGAATGCACAGACTTTTTTTTTTTTTTTTTTTTACTGCTTCTACTTCTCCGGCCTTCTCCCTTCAAGCAACTTCTTTGCTATCCTCTTTTTGAAGAGAAATGTTTTTCTCTTATATTTTCCTCCTCCTAATTTTAATCATTGTTATTATTGTTTCATTGGTTTATATTTAATTTGAAATGGCAACTGCCCCTACCATCTCTTTGGTGATCTGAAGAATTATTAATCAGGTTCACAGCTTGAAGTAGAGTGATCTAGCACAATAAATCTTTAAGTTTTTTTTCCTATCACTTTAATTTCCCTTTAATTTCATTACTGAAAAGAAGAGTTTTGTTTGATATTATGACGAAGGAAGGGTTAAATTTAAGGAGCTGTGAATACTCTGAGGTAGAGACAGAAAAATAGGGAGAAGGAACCAGCAGTCCCCAGTCTCTTGATCTGCCAGTCCTGTCCTCTCAGCTGTGTCTACCTTCTTAACTCTTTTTCTTCCCTCCCAGGATTGTCACTGACACTAGCAATACCTGGCTGGCATTAGACTGTGTTAAGGGGACTAGAGACTCTTGTGGATAGTCCTGCTATATCCATACTTTGCAAGAAGATGGTGGTGGTGGTAACTTAATGTATGCTAGGCACTGCTTTAAGTGATTTGATTTTTATTTTATAATCACTCTGAAGTGTGAAACAGTAATCTCTGTAACATTATTGACGAGGTCATGCTGCTAGTAAGAGGCACAATTAAATTAGAACTCAGGTCTATCTGGTCCCAAAGCCTTGATTAACAGCAATGCTTTAGTGGTAATAATTCCCTTAGTGTATTACCATGCATTGAAAGTTCAAAGATGACCAAATTATTGTCCTTGCCTTTAATTTGCCCTTAACATGATCCCCTAAAATTTACACAAAAAAATGTGACCCCTTAATGTTCCCCAGAATTGCTATCTGGGATGCCACATGTGCTATCAGAATTTGGGGTGCCATACGATTTCACCATATGCTTAGTAATAAATCCCCAATATTAGTAAGTCCAAGATGGTTCTTGCTAATATTTAGAGAATTCTAAATACCGGCACAGATAAACGAGGCAGCATGGTACGTTTTAGGCTTTTATTTAGTGCGAAAGGTGTTTAGGAAAGTGAAGGCTTTAGTTCAGGTAGGAGAGAAGGGAAAGTCTGGGAACTAGGGTAGGGTCCATACCGCTCAGGGAGCAGGCCAGAGCCACGTGCAGCAAGCACCTCGAGCTGCTATCCACTGCTTATCACCGGCAGCAACGCAGAGGCCGAGAGCCTTTTTCAACACTCCCTCCCTTTTTATATATTTTCCACAGGGGAGTGGCTTGTGGCCAGGTGGGCACTCAGGTATGGTCAGGTAGAGCCTGATGTCACAATTGGGGCGTGGTGGGGGTATCAGGTAGGATGTGAGGTCACACAGGGTCTTGGGGAAGGTATCAGGTAGGGCGTGAAGTCACACAGGGGTGTGGCGAAGGCGTGGTCTTCCAGCTCACAAATCAAATCAATTTTAGCCTGTATGCCTGCCTACTTCACTTGCCCTTAATTTATTTTTTACCTAGTTGGAAGAATCATTCATACTACATGTGCAAAGCTATGGAGATACTGAGATCAGTTCTTTAGGTAACATGTTAGAGAGTTGAAGGCTTCGCAGACATAATCGTGGATTTGAGTAGTTCTGATTGGTTTGTCTAGTTCCTTATTAGATTTGTGATAGAATAGCAGTTGAGGAAGAGGCAATTAGAATAATAAAAGCAGAGACATGCAGGCATTTGACTCACTCACACAATGTTGAGTGTGCAGTTACAGCTGATGGTGGCAGAGAAGGGTAATGGCTACAGATAAAACTGGAGAGTTAGGTTGACACTAAGATTTGGAAGGTCTTTTAGTTCTACTAAGTAAGGCCTTTGGATCTGACTCTAGAAAGAGCATTAGTGAACTTTTAAACATCTTTAGACCTAAGAGTGGTATAATGTGGTTTGCCAAGACCTGAAACAGGGTCAGTAATGCCAAGGTTGGATGGAAAGGGGAAGAAACTAGAGACAGGAAAACCTGTATGAAACCAATGTAGAATAAGAGATAGTGAAGACCAGAAATAAGGCAGCAATCATCAGGATGACAAGCATAGAAGAGGTTTGAGAAATCAAGTGAAAGTATTGATGAGGTAGTTTAAGACTGTTTTTTTAGCATAGGTATCTGTAAAGATGCTGTTGTCTTTCCTTTTTATTTCAGAGAACCTGGGGGAGGGGTGTCACTGCCACTATCTGCTGGTTGACTCCCTTGCCCAGCTGGGTCTGGGCAAGGACTGATGCCAGGAACTCAAGTCAGGTAGCTAGGAACTCAAACCAGGTCTTCCATGTGGGCAACAAGAACCCAATTAACTTGGGCCACTCCATTGCCTCCCAGGGTCAGCATTAACAGGAACCTGGAGTCAGGAGCTGGAGCTGGGTACAAAACCCAAGTACTCTGATGTGGGATGCAGGTGTCTATCTTTTTTTTTTTTTTTTAATTTGAAAGGTAGCATTACAGAGATGGAGAGACAGGCAGAAAGAGAGGTCTTCCACCTGCTTGTTCACTCCCCCAGTGGCTGAAGCTTGGAACTTCATCTGCATCTCTCTCGTGGGTGCATCGTTTGCAGCTTTCCCAGGCACATTAGCAGGGATTTGGGTGGGAAGTGGAGCAACCGGGACTCTAACCAGTGCCCACATGGGATGCCAGCACTGCAGGCGGCTGCTTAACTTGCTATGCCACAGAGCTGACCCTGGGATACAGGTGTCTTAACCAGCATTTTAACTGCTAGGCCAAGCGCCTATTCTGGTATTGATGTTTATTGACATGGTGAAACTAAGAGGAAGGCCCAGTTGAGGGTGATGGGACAGATAATAAATTTGTCTTCTGGACATGTAGAGATTAAAGTATATCTGGGACATTAAGTTAAGAGAGGTGTCCAATAAGCTGATGACTCATAATATGTACTTTCAACTCACTAGAAATAGATTTGAGTCTGGAGCTTAACAGAGGGGGTACATATTGGAGATACTGGTTTGTGAGTCAGCAGTAGAGAAGTGATAATTGAATCAGGGATTTATGGATGAGATCACAGTGGGAAAGAATTGCGGGCAGCTTTGCATATTTTCTACTCCTCTGCCTGCGTTGGTTGTTTATAAATGGATTTGAATGGGTGGGCTAGTGTGAGATGACTAATACCTCCAACATAGGTCTCTCTCCAGCCCTAATGATTGAATCACAGCCTGGTATTTCTTTTTTTTATTCATTCATTCATTCATTCATTCATTTGAAAGGCAAAGTCACTGAGAGACAGAGAGAGAGAATATCAGTCTTCCATCTGCTGGTTCACTCCCCAAATGGCCACAACAGCCAGGGCTGAGCCAGGCCCAAACCAGGAGTCAGGAGGAGCTTCCTCTAGGTCTCACGCATGATAGCAGGGGCCCAAGTACTTAGGCCATCTTCTGCTGTTTCCTAGGCATACGAGCAGAGAGCTGGATTGGAATTGGAGCAGCCAAGACTTGAACTGGCACCCACATAGGATGCCTGTGCTGCAGGCGGTGACTTTACTGCACCACAGTGCAACCCGCTGGTATTTCTTTCTAACAGATTTATCTGATTGCCTAAGCAGCTTCCTGTAGCTTCAAGGGATTCTTTTAAAACCAAGTAATATCTGAAAAGAACATGCTGTATATGATAAATATGTACAATTTTTATTAATTAAAAAATGTTGTCAACTAAGGGCCTAGTTTTCCTGTCTGATATCACAGTTACATCTGCATATTCTATCATGGAGGCCCAGCTTTTTTGATCTTAGAAAACAGGAATGGTGAAAGAAACTCAGCTTTCTGGTATAAGAGGTATGTGGAACTTACGAGAATTTGTGTAGGGAGTAAGTCCAATACATAAAATATATCTTAGCCTATTATATTATTTGTTGCCAGGAAGATAATGACATATCCTAACTCTTTGTAGTACTCCAACCAAGTTTAAGTGAGATACCACCTGATTTAATCTGCGTGGTATGTTGTACAAGCAAGCATGCATCACTTAATGACTGGGATATGTTCTGACAAATGTGTTGTTGGGTGATTTCATCATTATGTGAGCATCAGAGTGCATTTACACAAACCTACATGGCATAGCCTACTACCTACCTAGGCTATATAATATAGCCTGTTGATCCTAGGCTATAAACATACAATGAATATTACTGGATTGAATACTGTAGGAAATTATAACACAATTGTATTTGTGTATTTAGCAACGTAAGTCACCACAGAAATAGTACCGTAAAAATACTAAGATTGGATTCTTTTCATCTCTGTAATAAGTCTCTGTGACCACCATTGTGTATGTGGTCCTTTGTTGGCTAAAAGGTCTTTTTGTAAAATATGTATTTATTTTGTTTAAAATGCAGAGAGACAGAGGTGGGGGAATGGGGGATCATCCAATCACTGGTTCACTCCCCAAATACCTGCAACAACCAGGGCTGGTCCAGGCGAAATCTTGGAGCTAGGAACTCTCTCTGGGTCTTCCACATGGGTGGCAGGGGTCCAAGTACTTGAGCCATCATCTGCTGTCTCCCAGGTACACTAGTATAAAGCTGGATCAGACATGAAGAATAGCAGGAACTTGAACCAGCACTGCAATATGGGATGCAGGATCCCAAGTGGTGACTTAACCTGCTGCACCACAATGCCTAACCCAAATGAAAGCCTTTATGTGGCATATCACTGCACTCAATAATAGCTAGCAAATTGTTATTATTTTCCTATTTCTGCCATATACATAAATATATATGTGCCCATTAAATATGAGATACGCAATCAAACTTGATGTATTTCAGGTTGTAGAAATGAATAGTCCCTCTAGTTCTGACATTGGGCTGGACATAGTCATGAAGTTATTATCCCACTTTTATCTCCAGTTGAATTGGGGTAGCAGAACCAAAAATGAACTTCCTTTTGTCTAATATTTATAAATATCCCATTAGGAGAGAACTTCCACTTTGCTGATGGCCTTGTCTAAATACTGATGGAGTATATGGATTCAAAACACTTCCATAGTCTAGGCAGCTCATGTTAGGAGCTCTGGATAATCATCACTGAAGTCATATATGAGTGTTAATTGTTAAATTAACAACAGGAATCACTATGCACTAACTTCCCGTGCAGGACCTCTGCCCTCAGCAAGTAGGAGAGTTAGCAATAAAACTTGTTCTCAAAGATTTATTCCATTTTAATGTATTAAGTGGAGGATATACATATGACTCATAAATTTTAGTTAGTCCAAAGTGTCCAACTCCATTACTTGTTTTCTTAGGTGCTTCTTTAATTAATAATAAAACTTGTGCCCAGAGACTTAATTTCTCTTAATGTATTAAGTGAGGGATACTCTTATGTTTCATAAGCTACAACTATGTCTAAGTGCTCACAAGATTTATCACTCTTTGGTGCTTCTTTAAAGTTAAGTTAATTAAGTTTCTCTTTTTTTTTGATAGAGTTAGAGAGCACGCGCGCGCGCGCGAAAGGTCTTCCTTCCGTTTAGTGAAATTAACTTCGAGATACATTGACCTTGAATAGCCCTTGTCTCAACTGTTGAGACAGTTTCTTTTTTCTTTTTCTTTTACATTTTTCTTTTATCATACAAATTGATGAACTCTTTACCTACTATAGGTATAAAGTTAATTGAAAATAGTTTTTAGTATAAAATAAGACTGGGAATAGGAGAGGGAGGAAGAAGACGGATGGGAGTGGGGGGAGAGAGGGCGGGCATTGTGAGAAGAATCACTGTATTCCTAAAATTGTACTTAAGAAATGCATGATGTTTGTATTCACTAAACAAAAGGTAAAAACAAATAAATATCCCATTTCCTTTACTTAATTAAGTCAATTTCAAGGATTTTTATTATATGCTAGTGTTTATAATTTTGAAGATTCTAATTTTGTTGATTATAGGAGAGAATGTTACATAGTGGCAAGACCATAGGCTTTGGGGCCTGGTGAGCCCTGAGCCTAAGTTCAGGCTTTGCCATTTCCTGAGTTAGATGAGATTCTCAACTTGACATTTTTTTTTTTTTTGTAATTGTAAAATGGGGTTAATGGTAGTAGCAATCTCTCAGAATTCTTGTGAGGTCTAAGTGAAAGAGTGAATATAAAATGCCAAGCTCAAAATAAATGATATGCCATCTTCCTATGTTCCCTTAACATGAATTGATATATCCTATTAAATCCTAATCATTTAAAATGCTGTTTTCTTTCTTTTTTTTTTTTTTTTTTGCCAAGCTTGGTTTATTTATTTATTTTTTATTTAATAAATATAAATTTACAAAGTACAACTTTTGCATTGTTGTGGCTTTTTCCCCCATAACCTCCCTCCCACCTGCAACCATCCCATCTCCCATTCCTTCTTCCATCCCACTTTTCATCAAGATTCATTTTCAATTATCTTTATATATAGATGAACAACTTAGTATATACTAAGTAAAGATTTCAACAGACTGCACCCACACAACTGCACAAGATATAGAGTAATATGTTGTAAAATGCTGTTTTCAAAAAAGTGCCAATTAGTCGAATTTGTGAAATTCCATATACTGCTACACGTCAGTACTTCATATCTATGGGTTCCACATCTGGAAATTCAACTCGACGCAGATCAAAAGTGTTCTCTAAAAACTTGCAGCTATATGAACATATATAGACTTTTTTCTTATTCCATAAGCAATATAGCATAACAACTATTTACATAATATTTATATTGTAGTAGATATTATAAGTAATGTAGAGATGACTTAAAGAATACGGGAGAATATGCACAAGTTATATGTAGATGTATACCATTTTATATAAGGAACTTGAGCATATGTGGATTTTGGTGTTGGAATGGGGAGGGATGTCTTGGAACCATTTGTCCATGGATAAATAGGGATGACTGTAGTTCTGTCTTGGGAGAGCTACAATAGACATTAACATATTTCATGGTGCTGAAAATTAATGTCATGAACAAATTGTTTTTAACTTTTAAAATTTCTTTATTTTTATTTGAGAGACAGAAGGAACTCCCATCTACTGGTTCACTTCCCAAATGCCCACAGTAGCCAGGCCTGGGCCATGTCCAGCTTAGGCCAAAGCTGGGAGTTGAGAACTTTATCCAAGTCTCCCATGTGGGTGACAGAGACTCGACTACTTGAACCATCACCTGCTGCCTCTTAGGGTGTACATTAATAGGAAGCTGGAATGAGGAGCTGAGCTAGGACTCGACCCTAGGCCCTCTGATATAGGATGCAGGCATCCCAAGCAGTCTTAACTGCTAGGTCAGAGACCTTCCCCAATTAAATTTTTTAAACCTAGCGTTTTCCAAATTTATTTTGTCATTGTGCTCCTCCCTCACCACCCCCCACCTCTTGGAATGTATATTAATAGCCACTGTTATTGCTGGAATACATTTTGGAAATGGTGAATTTAGTGATCAGTTGTTATTCAGTAAGTGTTTGCTTCATTAAATGACAGCTACCATTATAATATCTTGTGAACTAAATTATGCTAGTCAGCATAGAAGTTTGGGAATTTTTGTGTCATGATGGGTGGGATTAGAATTCAGGAGAGCTGAGTTTCAATTGTAGTCCTGCCATTTGTAGCTGTTTGGCCTTGACTGAGGACTAATCTGTACTTGGGCAGATCTCAGTGTCCTCTTCATTCTGCCTCACAAGGCTGCTACAATGAGAATAACTGAAATCAACTTGGAAAGTTAAAAATGCGATATAGGGAAGGTGGTTATTAATACTCCTCTAGGAAAAGGAAGTGTAAGAGCTGTGAATGTACAGTAAGGCAGTAAGAGTTTGAGCTCTGCTGCTTCCCTTTTCCACTGAGGGAGCTTGGACTCTATCAACTACTTTCCTGAAAACCTTTTCAACTCCCAAGTTTCTTAATAATTAAAAGGATCCCCAGATGAATTTCCGTGAATGTCAGCCACTCCATCTTTTGTCAATGTTTTTGGACTTGCTTATAGAAGTCATTTCACAGTACAATATGTAGTTTAGCATCATGTAGCTATGCCTGCTGCTGAATATTCAATACTGCATTGTAATTATGATGTACAATGGGAAAGAAGATGGTTAGGATTTAATTAATAGGCTCTAATTAAAGAGTTTAATGTTCAGCCTTATGCAGTTCAACTTTCCTTGTGTATACCTGTAATATATTTTCTGTTTGGAGACATTAAGCAAAGTGATGGTTTAACGTTAAACACTATGAAAAGGATGAGAAATATCTTGAATTACTGTTTCAAAGCTTTTTTTTTTTTCTGTTTTACTGATTAGTGTTAATGGAGTCACTTGTGCATCTCATTTCCTTATTATATCTGGAAAAGCTTAGATGGTACTCTAAGGATGCTATGTGAAATGTCAGAAAGATTAAAACCATGTTTTCAACAGTTTTATGGTTGTTTTGCACATTGGAGAATTAATACCTTAGTATTGTAATTATTGACTTTGTCTTTGAAAATAAAAACATTCCATTTCAGATGTTACTATTTTAGCTGAAATTTTGGTTCATGTTCCAATCATAGAACAAAAGAGGGCTTTAGACCTTTAGTTTTATGTTTGTTTAAATGTTGTGAATAACTCCTCTTCTAGTTCCATAGTGAGACTCTAGTTTTAAGGAAGTCTTTTTTATCCTATGAAATAGTGTTCCTGGCAATAGAAATAAACTTCATCCTCTGCCATAAAGTACTTTGTCTTTTCCTTCATGCACAGAGGCAGTTGTGACATAAAATTGGCAGAACACGTACCAAACCCTTTTCTTATTTTTTTTCTAAGTCAGGAAGTTCTCACTTTGTCCTTAAAATAAATCAGACTCTGTGGGATTTAAAAACAAAACCAATAACCTAGCCTTATTATTCCCTACAAAAGCAGTTTTAAAGACAGTAGAAAGAATAATGTATAAATTGGATTTGAATGTCAGAGTTCTAAAGCTATATCTTTAAAGAGAAAGTATTTTGTGAACTTTTTTATTTCTGTTACAGTATTGCTCCAAAGAGCATATTAAATTGTCGTATTGATTTTTTTCTTTTTGTCATCTTGTTTTTGTCTTTAATGGGCATGAAAAATTGTAATACAAATATCAAAATGAATTTAGTCAAAATCTGTGCTTTTATTTTTCATTTCTACATTTTGGATTGTCATGTAATACATGTTTTTAGGGGTATAGTGTAGCATTTAAAATGTGTACATAGCTTGTGCTGGTTTTGTAGTGAATTTTGTAATAATTATGTTGCCCCTTTTGTCAGAAAGACCACAGTAATGAAAACCATGTTTCACCTTTTATATACATAATTGGATGAGATCACCAGATGCTGATGTTAAGAGCACATCAACAGGAAAAGTTGAAAATGAGAGCTGCATGGAAAAATACTAGAACCAATTAGCTCTGTCAAAAACCATATGACCAAGTGTAGGAGAGAAAAATAGATTCTGACCACAAAATGACCTCAAGTCACTTAATGATGGAAAGAAACAGCAAGATGGTGCTTCTTAGAGTTTTCTTAGGCTTTGGTAATAGAAAATAACTTGGAAATTGACATTTCATGGTCAGTGTTCGAAAACTCTTGTTAGATTACTTTTGTTTTTCTAATATTTTATTATAATAATTTCAAACATAAGAAATGGGGGAAAAAACTGTACTGTGAGCATCTCTGTGTCCACAACCTAGATTCTATATTTTTTGGTATGTTTGTTTTATCACATAACTTTTCATATATTCATCTATTATCCATTCATCATTTTTTTTTTATTTTGAAGTTAGTTGTACACATCTAGTAACTTTTGTCCTGGTCATCTTAGCACATATATCATTAACTGGAATTCACTAGTTTTCTTTTTTTTTAACATTTTTTTTTCAGATAAAATTCAGGGTGACATGCACAGCTCTTAAAGATACTATTTAGTAGCTTTAAATGCATACCCTTGTGTAATTAAGAGCCTTATCAAGATAAAGAATAGTGTCATCATCCCAGAATGTTCTTTCATACCCCTTCATGGTCAAATCCTGCTCCCACTTCTAATCCTAGTCCTAATCCGCAAGCACTCTTGTGATTTTTTTTTTTCATAATAGATTAGTTGTTCTAGAACTTCATTTAGATGGAATCATATAGTAGGTACTCTTTTTGAATAGGAGATGCAATCATACAGTAGGTACTCTTTTTGAGTAAGACTTTCGATCAGCATGATGTTTTTGAGATTCATATATGTTGTAATATCAGTAGTTTATTCCTTTTAATTGGTGAATGGTATCCATCCAATGGATATACCACAGCTTATTTATCCCTTCTTTGCTTGACGGATACTTGTGTTATCACTTTGGGGATTTTTTTTATTAGAAAGATACATAGAAGTCTTTTTTGTGAACATATGCTTTTCTCATGTGTAATTGTCCAGGAGTGCAATTATTATATTATCAGGAGGTATATGTTTAGTTCTATAAGATACTGCCAGATATTTTGTACCATATTACACTCCCACCACAGTGTGTGAGCATTCTGGCCATCTACACCGATACCTGGCATTGTCAATCTTGCTTACCATTTTGGTGGACTTGTACTGATTTCTCATGCTCATTTTTAATGCTTATTTTAATGGGCAGTTACCCAGTGACTAAAGATGTTGAACACCTTTTCATGTACTCATTGACCACTTCTTTGTGAAGCATCCTTTCAACCCCTTTGCCCATTCTTATGAAAGATTTATTTATTTATTTATTTGAAAGGCAGAGTTACAGAGAAGCAGAGCGAGAGAGTGGTCTTCCATGTGCTGGTTCACTCCCCAGATGGCTGCAATGGTTGGAGATGCACCAATCCGAAGCCAAGAGCCAGGAGCTTCTTCTGGGTCTCCCACAGGGGTGCAGGGGCCCAAGGACTTGGGCCATCTTCCACTGCCCTCCCAGGCCACAGCAGAGAGCTGGCTCGGAAGTGAAGCAACCAAGATTTTAACCAGCGCCCATATGGGATGCCAGCGCTGCAAGTGATGGCTTTTACCTGCTATGCCACAGCACCGACCCATTTTTTATTTATTTATTTGAGAGGCAGAGGGCAACCAAGGTTGATAGGGGAGGCTTCCCACCTAATAGCTCACACTTTAATGCACACAATGTCCGAGACTGGGCCAATCCAGGTCCCCAGTGTGGGTGGCAAGAAACCCTACCACCTGAGCCATCACTATTATCCTGAGGGTCTGCATTAGGAAGCAGGACTCAGCTGCCTGGCATGGAACCCAGGTACTTTGATACACAGATGCAGGTGACTTAACTGGCATCTCAACTGCTAAGCTAAATGCCTCATCCTGCCTGTTTTTAAATTTGAATATCGCTGGCGCTGCGGCTCAATAGGCTAATCCTCCACCTAGCAGCGCCGGCACACCAGGTTCTACTCCCGGTTGGGGCACCGGATTCTGTCCCGGTTGCCCCTCTTCCAGACCAGCTCTCTGCTATGGCCAGGGAGTGCAGTGGAGGATGGCCCAAGTGCTTGGGCCCTGCACCCCATGGAAGACCAGGAGAAACACCTGGCTCCTGGCTTCGGATCAGCGCGGTGCACTGGCCACAGCGCGCTGGCCACCGTGGCCATTGGAGGGTGAACCAACGGCAAAGGAAGACCTTTTCTCTCTGTCTCTCTCTCACTGTCCACTCTACCTGTCAAAAAAAAAAATTGAATATCTATTTTAAAAATTGGAAGAGCTCTTTATATATCCTGGATACCTATCCTTTTCAATTTTTTTTTATGTTATTTACTTTAGAGGCAGAGTGGTGGGGAGCTTAAGGAGGGTGGGGAGAAGCAAGCAAGTGAGAGAACTTTCTCATCTGCTGGTTCACTTTCTAAATGCCTGCAGAAGCCAGGACTGGACTGAGCTGAAGCCAGAGCTAGGGATGCAATCTAGGTTTTCCATGAGGGTGGCAGGAACTCAATTATTTGAGACATCACCTGCTGCCTCCCAGAGTCTGTACTAGTAGGAAGCTGAATTCAAGATCCAGAGCCAGGAAGCAAATCTAGACCCTCAGAAATCCAGCAACTTAATTGCTAGACCAAATTTCTATTACCCTGTCTATTGTAAGTTATGTTTTGTGAATATTTCTCCTTGTTTGTACCTGGCCTTTTTTTTTAAATGATAGATTTTGTGAACATGTTTATATTTTGATAAAGTACAGTTTATTTGTCCAATGTGAAGTAATGCTATAACTAGTACTGAAACAGTATCTTACACTTTGTGTTTCTGTGTGGGTGCAAACCGATGAAACCTTTACTTAATATATACTAAATTGATCTTCTGTATATAAAGATAATTGAAAATGAATCTTGATGTGAATGGAATGGGAGAGGGAGCGGGAGATGGGAGGGGTGTGAGTGGGAGGGAAATTATGGGGGGGGAAGCCATTGTAATCCATAAACTGTACTTTGGAAATTTATATTTACTAAGTAAAAAAAGTACAGTTTATTAATAGGTTTTATATCTGTACCCTAAGAAACTTCGGTTTAACCACAGTGTTAGACTTTAGGTAATATTTTTATGAATAGATATGTCCATTCAAAAACGTTTTACTTCTGTTTTAAAGCTTTCACCCATTAGCCAGTGCTACTCACTGAGAACCTTAGGGTGGCTTAAAAGAAATCTAAATGTGCAACAAAAACTATAGAGACATTGGATTCAGAAATTTTTTTTCACTAACACCTAGTACATTTTCTGCTTTTGTTGAATATTTGGAAATGGGAAGAGGTAACAGAAGTATATTGTTCTAAAAGGAGATAAGGATATAGATTGCTATGGGAAAGCTACCAATACCAACATCCCTCTTGTACTTCCTGCCACTTCTCCATACCTGTCTTTGCCTACTTTCTCCTTCCACTGCTCTCTTTGATAAGAGGGATCACAGCTGGCAGGTTTTCTGATTTCAACATTTTAGCGACTGTGTGGTTGTGGGAATACGGAGGGGAAGGGCATTTTGAATTGCCAGTATAGCTGAAATTCTATGTTTATTTCAAAACTGTGGGGATTCCAATGTATGAACTTATGCTTTTTCTGATCTGTTCTTTCTAAATAATGATCTTGATCTGTATTAATAGACCTAACTTTAATTTAACCCTTTTCTCTATTAGAGCAAAATGGTGATTACTTTCGTTCAAAATCAAACAAATAACCAAAAGCTGACATCTCTCCTGATTCTAGTTTCCTACTAGTGCATACCCAGGGAGGCAGCAGAAGTTGGCTCAAGCAGTTGGTTCCCTGCCACCCATGTGTGAGACCCAGTTCCTGGCTTTAGTAACCCCCCACCCCGCGTGATTTCAGGCTTTTGGGGAGTGAACCAACAGAGAGTTCTCTCTCTCTCTCTCTCTCTCCATCTTAAATAATAAAAATAAAGTAAAGCACCCAACTGTTCTCTTCAGGGCCATGTCAACAGTGAGGAAAAATAAATCAGAAATTTGAGACATTATGGAAGAGTAATTTTTGGTATCATATTGAAGGTTTAATTTTTTGTTTAATTTTAAAAAGAGGCTTTATGAATTTGTATTTCATTAAAGGAAAGTACAGAGAAGCAAAAATGAAAATGAAAAGAAAACCAAGAGTCTTTCCCAGCCGGAATCAGAATGGATGTTGTAGAAGGAATCAAGTGCATTTGGGGCTTACCACACAGAATCAATAAATGTGAATTGTTTTGGGAAGCCCAGTATGTGGTATTAGAACTAGAGAGTTCTGGCTGCCAGAAATCTCTGCTTAATTCCAGTGTCTTTTAACGGTGTTTATATTTATTTATTTGAAAGGGAGTAGGGGTGGGGATCTTCCAACCACTGGTTCAATCCACAAATGCACACAATAGTTGGGGCTGGGCCAGGTGGAAGCCAGGTGCCAGGAATTCAATCCAGGTCTTTAATGTGGGTGGCAGAAACTCAAGTACTTGAGCTACACCTGATGCTTCCCAGGGTGGACATTAGCAAGAAGCTGGAATCCCAACAGAGCTGGGCCTTCAATCCAGGCACTGTGATATGGGATGTGGATTTGCTTAGTGGCATCTTAACCACTGTCAAATGACTGTTCCTGATCCTAGTTAGGAGACCCTTGGGTTCTCCAAAACAAGATGATCTTCACAGATCTGTAGAATGAAGAATAATAGCTCACCAAATTGTCAGTAGGAATCATGTTCCTATTTTGTGTATCATGAAAGTCTTGCTGTGAATAACCATGGCCCGTGATTTACTTTCATTTTGGTCCTGAAGGCTAAGAATAGCACAGGACATTTCATTGATCTAGAGTAGCCATGTGTGTCAGTGTGGGAGATGGATTTGATGGTGCAGATCTAACTGCCCTCAGAAAACGGAGTAGTTTTTCAGTGACATTCCTTGAGATTTATCAAGAGTTTTTTCTGAGTTATTTTTGTTAACCCAGGAGTCATACACATTCATGTTACTTGTTCAGTGCGATACATTTTTTTTTAACTCCTTGTATAAGGAAAAGTTTCTTTTGGAATCTGAGAGGCCCAGTTCTAAGACTACTATTTCCTCATGTATCAGCATCCCAATTATGTGTGCTTTTGATCTTTAGAGGCATCAACATTAGAAAATGAAATGGATTGAAGTGTCAGGGATGCTTTGTTGATGATAAACAGTGTCTTGATTTTTATGATGTTTATTCTTATTTTTTTATTGTAACAGAAGAAACTACTATGGAGGAAACTGGGCCAGTTTTAGCTTTTCAGGACTGTTGTCCTGGATAAAGGAATACCAGGTAAAGTTCTTATCTCATCTTTTAATTTGTTAGGTTGTATTTTGTGTCACATAGTAACTTTACATTGAAGAAAAAAACCTCAAGATTCATCTGTAATACACAATTGATACCTTGTTTTTATTCACTTATATTTTAAAAGATTTATTTTCGTTTATTTATTTGAAAGGCAGAACAACAGAGGGAGAGGGAGGGAGAGAGGGAGAGAGGGGAAGAGAGAGAGATCCATCTTCCGTCTGTTGGTTTACTTCTCAAATGGCCGCAATATCCAAGCCAGGAGCTGGAGCAGGCTGGAGCCATGAATCAAGAACTCCATCCATGTCTCCTACATGGGTGGCAGTGGCCTAAGCAGTTGAGCCATCATCCTTGGTCTTCCCAGATGCATTAGCAGGAAGCTGGATCTAAAGAATCACAGTAGCCAGTACAAGAATCTATACTTTGGTGTAAGATGCTGATGTTGCAAGCTGTGGCTTAACCCACTGTGCCACAATGCTAGCCCCTATTCATTTAACAAGCAATATACATAACCCCCTTTCCAACTGATACTTTTCTGATGCATTCATAATATACATGTTACTTTAAAAATGTAAATAAATATAAATGGATATGTTGCTGGGAGAGGACATTGTATATTCTTGATAACATTTCCTAATTACTCTATATGCCTAAATATAAGGCAACATTTTCTCCCAAAATCATTATTCAGAAAAAAGTCCTTGTAAAATCCCACATATTGCTAGCTTTTATTTCAATTAATATATTTTGAACAACAGCAACACCCAAAAACGAAGTGCCAGTGTTGTGGTACAGTGGGTTAAGCTGCTGCCTGCAGTGTCAGCATCCCATATCAGCACCGGTTCTAGTCCTGTCTGCTCCACTTCTGATCCAGCTCCCTGCTAATGTACCTAGGAAAGCAGTGAATATGGTCCAAATGCTTGGGCCCCTGCCACCCACTTGAGCGACCCACAAGGCTCCTGGCTTCTGACTGACTCAGACTCTGCCTCTGTCAGACTCCTCCATTGTGGCTATTTGGGGAGTGAACTAGCAAGTGGAAGATCTTCCCTCCCTCCCTCACTACCTTCCTCTCCTTCTCCCTTCCCTCCTTCTCTTGTCTCTTTAAGGCTGCTTTTCAAATAAATAAATCTTTTTTCAAAAAACAAAGATCCATTATTTGGGAAAGATACATTAATTTGGTATTTTGCAGTCAGTGGTGGCTTTGCATGTATATGGAACAATAGAAAAAGCAAAGAAATAGATTTGATATGATTTATCTTTTTTTTCTAAGCATAGGATATCATTATTACAACTATTGCATATCATTGCAAAGAAGCTTTCTGAAGATTGTTTACAGCATCATATAGGGAACTGCTTATGTTATGGAGTTCACCAGTTTTTTATGACTGACTTAAAAGACAAATTTGTTACAAATGAGTAATGTGTCTTGAAATGAAATTCCTGCTAAGAGCATCACACATTGAATCAGAAACTAGCCGGCGCCGTGGCTCAATAGGCTAATCCTCCACCTTGCGGCGCCGGCACACCGGGTTCTAGTCCCGGTTGGGGCGCCGGATTCTGTCCCGGTTGCCCCTCTTCCAGGCCAGCTCTCTGCTATGGCCAGGGAGTGCAGTGGAGGATGGCCCAGGTGCTTGGGCCCTGCACCCCATGGGAGACCAGGAAAAAAAAGCAGCTGGATCCTGGCTCCTGCCATCGGATCAGTGCGGTGCGCCAGCTGCAGCAGCGGCCATTGGAGGGTGATCCAACGGCAAAAGGAAGACCTTTCTCTCTCTGTCTCTCTCTCTCACTGTCCACTCTGCCTGTCCAAAAAAAAAAAAAAAAAAAAAAAGAATCAGAAACTGCTATCTCTCCAAAGAGTTTAAAGTATTGGGAAAGGATTCCAGAAAGTTACATTCAGTTAGCTATGCCTAAGATAGCTCTTGATGTATTAAGCGTTTATCATATGCCAAGCACCATGTTAAGTATTGTAGTTGCATTGATTGCTTTACTGTTGTATGTTTCTCAAAAAAGTAGCTTTCATGATAACAAAGACAGTTGATATTGATGATGCGGTGAAATGCTGTTTCCATGAAATGAGTGTGTGGAGAAGTGTGAAGTATTTTAAAGTAGCATTTCATATATTAATTCAAACTGCATATTAAGCCAAGAGTAAATTTAATAAGTAGACATTCAACTTTTTATCTGTATGCTTAAAATAGTCATGTATTTAAGTTTAGGTCAGAGATCCTTTTTTGAACCTTGCCCTTGGGTTGTGTTTGTCAGGTCCATCTCATAATTGGCATGTTTAGTACTTCCATGAGAAAATTTAGTCTGAATTCTCAGAACAACAATTGAAAGGAAAACCTCTGTTTTCCTGAGTGGAAAAGTTTTGGTGAGTGAGAGGATTTAAAAAAAATAAATTTTGGTATTGGTTAATATTTTTTAAGGGTTTATTTTAATGCTTGTTTCATGCCAGGGTCTTGATTCTGTCACTGTGTCCTTTTCCCCTTCATTCGCTTCTTGGTCCACAAGATTCTTTCTCAGACTGGTAACTCCATGTCTCCACATTCAGAGTTCTTGTACTTCACTTCTTCTTCTGCTTATGTTTAATAAGTCTACCAAAACTTTTCTTCAATTTAAAATGATAAATTGTGCTTGTTATTTATTTTATTTACTAAAGAGTCAGACTGACAAAGAGAATGAGAGAGAGGCAGAGGAAGTGCCCATCAGCTGGTTCATTGCAGATGTTGCAGACTCTGGGAGATAGTGGTAATGGCTCAAGTAATTGGGTTCCTACCACACACATAAGAAACCTGGATTGAATACCCAGTTCCCAGCTTTTTGCCACCTTTGGCCCCACCCAGCCATTTGGGCATTTGGGGAGTAAACCAGTGGTTGAGACTGTGTGTGCACTCAAATTCTCTCTCTCTCCTTCTGCCTCTCTAATTAACTAATTAATTTTTTAAAAATGAGATAACTGACCTAGTGGTTATAACACCAGTTGGGATGCCCACATTCCATAATTGGGGTGCCTGGGTTTGAGTTCAAAGTCCACTCTTGATTCCAGCTCTCTTCTGTTGCACACCCTGAGAAGTAACAATAATAGATGATAGCTCAAGTGATTAGATTTTGACTCCTATTTGGGAGACCAGGATTGAGTTCCTGGATCCCAACTTCTGCTACAGCTAAGTATTATTGTGAGCATTTGAGAAATGAACCAGCAGATGGGAACTCTGTCTTTGTCCCTGTGTGTGTCTTTCAGGCATTAAAAAGAGAAAAAATAAGCCACATTCTAATGAGTGTATCAAAATGTAACACATCCTGATAGAAATCTCTAAACCAAAGCAAGTTTTTGATAGCATAGATTTTTCACTTTGTTTTCTTCTTCTTTCCTTTTGAAGTTAGTACACTCTGTTAGAGTCACTTCAGTGACTCTGAAGTGTTGTTATTCTTTGAGCTTTGGTGGGATAAAAGGGAAAACATGAGTTAAGACAAGATATAAATTTGCTTAGAAAATTCTAGTTTCAGAATGCTCAGCTTAATTAAATCTTCTCATTGGTGTTTTGTTTAGGAAAATGGTGACACTACGAATGAAAGTTCACGGTGGCAAGAACAGGTCCTTGAAAATGAAGAAGCCATTGGTCTTAGCAAAAAAGATAAAACCATTCAACATGTGGAAGTATTTTGTTATGCCAGGTATGAAATATTTATTTAGGATAAACTTTTCTTTTACACTTATTCAGAAGTAACCAGTAATAAGGATTTGTATGGCATTGGTTGCTACATGTCAAATTGCTATGCTGACTTGGCCTTTTTTTAAATGTAACTCTCAGTGTTCTGGGTTTAGGTAATAACAGTAATAATGTCTTACATGAATGTCTACAATTTACTAAATTCTTTTAAATACTTTTTCTCCATTGATCTTTACAACAGTCCTGTGTTAGGATTGGGTAGTGGTATTAGTTGCATTTTGCAACTAATTAGTTGCAATTTTTGAAACAGAATCCTCAAGGGATGAAATAATTTACCAAAGATCATATGGTTTGATAGATAAGCTAGAGAAAGGTAAAGTCCAAAATTAAACTCCAGGATTATTTAGTCATACTTCAATTTTCTTTCAGCTGTGCCATCCTTCTTAGATAACATTCAGTGTAGGAAAATGTAGATTACAACTTTGAATAAAAAAGAGTGGCCATAACATTTTGGTACATATTTTTGAAAATTATGATAAAGCAGTGGGAAGAAGGAATATTTTAAGTCTCCCTCTAAGTGAGAAATTCACTGCTTTAAAATAATTTGAATAGTTTATTTTTCAAGTGTATGGTTGATGGGTTGAAAGATAATAATCATGGTAAAGTGTAGTCATTGCAGTAGTTACAGATTCCAGAAGTTTAGAACATGGAATCTCGTGTACTTTGATAGTAATTAAAATTTAAAATCCGATACACTAGAGATTCTGCAAGATATCTTCAGTCATCTTGCGTATCCTTGTTGTGGTACAGTGGTAAGCATTACCTGAGCCCATGAAAAGTTTGGGAATTTAAGCTTCATTTTGTCAGCAGTGTTCATTTCTTTCATGTCACTAGTGTATTTCATTAACATAGTTAATATTCTGTGATTTTTCAGCAAAAGCCCAACCTTTGAAATGTCAGTATTATTTATATAATAATATTATGTATTATTTACATAATACTAAATGCCATTCCATATGAAAAGGTGCAACTCACTAACTTTGATCAGAGCTGGTGTAGTAAGATTTACAAAAGAATGTGATTTCAATGGAAACGTTAGATACTTTAAAGAAATCAGAAATATTTGCTAAGTTTCTTGTGTGATTATTTTTTGTGTGTATTGAATATTATCTGACTACAGTATAGTGAGAGTTAAACTGTGGCCTTTTGAGTGGTACTTTTTGATACCTCAGCTATCTGTCCTTTATGACAATTGAGGTTGATAATTTCTGATGACTAAGGTGAGATTTTTCAGTGCAGACAAAATCATCTCATTTTCAGTTCCTAGTTTCCTTAGTTTCATTTTTGGAACTTCTCAAAGTAAAAGGTTGTTGAGGGCAGGAATATAGCACAGCAGTTAAGATGCTTGGGCCGGCGCTGTGGTTCACTTGGTTAATCCTCCACCTGCGGCGCTGGCATCCCATATGGGTGCCGGTTCTGGTCCCAGTTGCTCCTCTTCCAGTCCAGCTCTCTGCTATGGCCCGGGAAGGCAGTGGAGGATGGCCCAAGTGCTTGGGTGCCTGCACCCGCATGGGAGACCAGGGAGGGGCACCTGGCTCTTGGCTTCATATCGGCGCAGTGCCGGCCGTGCTGGCCATTTGGGGAGTGAGCCAATGGAGGGAAGACCTTTCTCTCTGTCCTCTCTCTCTCACTGTATATAACTCTACCTGTCAAATAAATTAAAAAAAAAATACAATAGTTAAGATGTGACTTGGGGCTTCTGTATCTCATATCAGAGTGCCTGCTTCTAGTCCTGGTTCCTCTTTGGATCCAGTTTCTGTTAATTTACAACCTGTGAAGCATCAGATGATGAGTCAAGTACTTGCGTCTCTGTCACTCACGTGGAAGACCTGGATTGAATTTTTGGCTTTGATGTGGTCCAATGCTGGCTGTTGCTGGCATTTGAGGAGTGAACCAGGAGATGAAGAGCTATCTGTTTTTAAAGAAAATAAAGTAATGTGTTAACGGCTAAAGATTCGTTTTAAGACTCTGTTCTGCTCGTTGCCAGTTAGAATGTGGATCAAGAGGTGAACTTGGATAATTTTCTATATGTCTTCATTTACATGGGAAAGTTAGCTGTTAAAGTCCTGGTAAGCAGGAAGAGCTTGGAGAGAATGTCCAGGGAGGTGGAAGACTGTTGAGAAAATCCATTCGTCTATAATTGGTACCAGCGTGGAAAAACAGTACCTTCTCTTGGACTTGCCAGATTGTGGCATCCTTAGTCTTTTGAGTCATGGTCACAAACTTGGAATCACTATGTGAAAGGGGCTAGGGCCAAAACAACTGTCAAAAAGACTTGCTTTATATGAGAAGTCATTAAGCAGGACTGACTCACTTAAACCAAAAATCTTGTTTTATTTTTATGTATTTTGACAACTTTGTTTTCTGGTATTTCTGTCATAGTACTTTGTACTAGAGGCAAGAACACCGAGAACTATGCAGAAACAAAGGTTCTGCTTCTTCTGCCTTTGCCATTTAGCTTGCTATGTGATACTGAAAAAGTGATGTCTCTACTTTGGGCCTCTACTTTACCATTAGTAAAACATGAATGGTTTGGACTAGGTGATCCCAAAAGGACCCCTGGGCTCCAACATGCTGCTATTTTAGGTGATGGTAGACTAGCAAAAGAGAAGACTATCAACGAGCTGAGTGTGGACATTAGGCCACTTAATGTAGGGGTAAATGGCTTTTCCTAAGAGAAGATCCCTCAAGGCCATCACTGTATTGTAACACAGTATAATAATTGATGATCATAATTACACATCCCAGTGTCTTAAGGCAAAACTTGAATAATGTTCTCTATCCTTCACTTGAAATAATAGGGGTATTTGAAGTACATTTTACAAAATAAGTATTAAAAATGTTTAGAATAAAACATCATTTTTTTAAAGATTTATTTTATTTGAGAGTTAGAGACAAGTTTCAGTTTACTGTTTCATGCTGAGTAAGTAAAGCTATCACTGTGTAGTAGATCTTCGACATTCTTGAGGGCATACTGCAAAATTCTTGTGAATACCTTTTTCAAAATAATGAATAACATATTACAGGTTCTTGACTCTTTCTTTGCTTTTTTACATATGTGTTATTGATGTTTGTATTACATTTTATGCGCATAGGGTTTGTGTGTATGTGTATGTAGTTCTATACAATTTTGTCACACGTAGGTTCCTGTGCCCATCACTATAGTCAAGTTACAGAACACTTCATTAGCACAGGAATTCCTCCTGTTGTCTTCTTGTAACCATACTTCATTTCCTCCTCACCCCTCCCCTCACCATCCCTAATTCCTGGGAACCCCTGATCTGTTTTTCACCTCTATAATCTTATCATTTTGAGAGTGTTAAACGTAACTGGATAATATGTAACTTTTTGGCACTTTTTTCTCATTCAGCATGATTCCCTGGAGATTCATCCAGATTGTGTGTACATCAATAATTTGTTCATTTTGTTGTTGTTGAGTACTATTCCACAGTATGGTTGTACTATTTTGTTTAATAACCCACTCTGGAAAAACATCTAGGCTATTTTCAGTTTTGGGCTATTACAAATAAAGTTGCTACTCAATTCCATGCACAGAATTCTACGTGAACATTTTTCTGAGCTAAAAGTCTTCATTTCCCTGGAATGAATATTTAAGTGTGTTCTTCCTGGGTCATATGGTTATTGTATATGTAGCTTTAAACTGCCAAATCATTTTCTAGAGGTACTGTAGCATTTTACATTTTCACCAAAAATATCTGTATAATGTAGTTTCTCCACATTCTCACCTGCATTTAGTGTTCTCATTTTCTTATTTTAGCCATTTTGGTGGGTATATAGTGATATCTCACTGTGGTTTTAATTTGCATTTTGCTAATTGTTGATTTTAAATATTTTTTGGTGTGTATATTTGCCATCCAGATATCCTTATTAGTGAAATGTCTGTTCCTGTCTTTGGCTTGCTTTTATTTTTTTTTTTCCTTTTCTTCTTCTTCTTCTTTTTTTTTTTTTTTTTTTTTTTTTTTTTTTTTTTTTTTTTTTTTTTTTTTTTAGTTTCTAGAGGTTTTTGTTTTTATCTATGCTAAATATCTGGTTTTTGTCAGATATGTCGTTAGAAAATATTGTTCCCTCTTCTGTATTTTGTCTTCTCATCCTCTTTAAAACAGGATGGTTTTGAAGAGTAGATATATTTAATTTTGATGAGTCCAGGCTATATTTTTTTTGAGTGTGTGGATTATGCTTTGGATGTCCAGTCTGAGAAAGCTACCTAGCTCTATATTTAGATTTTCTTCCTCTGCACAAAAAACAGTTAAATAGTTTTATTTTGTTGTATAAAGGGTGAGTTGAGATGATATTCCTATTTTATTTTTTCCTTTTTTCAACCTAAGGATATCTAGTTGCTTTAGCACCATTTGTTGAAAAATGCTATTCTTCCTCCATTGCATTACTTTTGCACCTGTCAAAAATTGACTATATTTGGGTGTCTGTTTCTGTTTTTTTATTCTGTTCCATTGATCTTTTTCTCCACCAGTACCTCACTGTCTTCATTTTTGCAGTTATAATAATAGGCCTTTTTTTCTTTTTTGACAGGCAGAGTGGATAGTGAGAGAGACAGAGAGAAAGGTCTTCCTTTTTGCCATTGGTTCACCCTGCAATGGCCGCCACGGCTGGCGCGCTGTGGCCGGCGCACCGCGCTGATCCGAAGGCAGGAGCCAGGTGCTTCTCCTGGTCTCCCATGGGGTGCAGGGCCCAACTACTTGGTTGGGCCATCCTCCACTGCCCTCCCGGGCCACAGCAGAGAGCTGGCCTGGGAAGAGGGGCAACCGGGAAAGAATCCGGCGCCCCGACCGGGACTAGAACCCAGTGTGCCGGCGCCACTAGGTGGAGGATTAGCCTATTGAGCCGCGGCGCCGGCAATAATAGGCCTTAATATCAGGTGGAATGATTTTTCCGAATTTATTTATTTTTTAATTTTTTATTTATTTGACAGATAGAGTTAGACAGTGAGAGAGACAGAGAGAAAGGTCTTCACTCCGTTGGTTCAATCCCAAATGGCTGTTATGGCCGGAGCTACGCAGATCTGAAGCCAGGAGCCAGGTCCTCCTCCTGGTCTCCCATGCGGTGCAGGCACCCAAGCACTTGGGCCATCCTCCACTGCACTCCCGGGCCACAGCAGAGAGCTGGACTGGAAGAGGAGCAACTGGGACCAGAACCAGTGCTCATATGGATGCCAGCGCCGCAGGTGGACGATTAACTAAGTGAGCCACAGTGCCGGCCCTCCCAGTTTATTTTTGTCAAGATTGTTTTAGCTATTCTAGAGTTTGTGGCTTCCGATATAAGTGTTTTGAAAAACTTGTCTATGCCTATTAAAAATTGCTTAGATTTTGATAGAGAGTATGTTAAAGTTGTAATGAATTTGGGGAGATTGGACATCATTGTTATCTTGATTCATCCAATCTTTGGACATTGTTTAATCTCCCTTTTTGGAGATCATCTTTGATTTCCTTCAACAGAATTTAATTAGCATGCTGGTCATGTACATATTTTGTTAATTGTATAAGTATTTAATTTTCTTTGGAGCCATTATAAGTGTGATTATCTTTTTAGTTTAGATTCATAATTATGAACTAGAAATGCAGTTGATTTTTATGTGTTGATCTTGGATGTATCCTGAAATTTTGGTAAACTTATTAGTTCTAGGATTTTTTTTAAGGAAATTCCTTAGGATTCTTTTTACATAAAGAATCATGTCTTTTTTCAAAGAGCAGTAGTTTTATGTCTTCATTTCAACTGATTTTTCTTTATTTTTTAAGAATATTTTTTGTGAGTCATGTGTTTTCTGTCATAGCCAGATAACACAGGTTAATTATATTTTCTACTTATCCGTAGGCTCACTTAATGAACCTTTTTTTTCATAAAGGAAGTTATTATCACTTCCTGAGAACTTTGTAATTGTACACTAATGCTGGCCAATTATTTAGGGCCTCTCACTTACTAATGTTGTTCTTGCACATTACTCTCTCAGCATATGCAATTCAAATCAACACACTGGCCATATGACAAGTTCTCCCAAATTTGGTACTTTAATGGTCACTCACCAAAAGTCTATTTTATTGCCGGCACTGCGGCTCAATAGGCTAATCCTCTGCCTGCAGCACCGGCACCCCGGGTTCTAGTCCCGGTCGGGGCGCTGGATTCTGTCCCGGTTGCTCCTCTTCCAGGCCAGCTCTCTGCTGTGGCCCGAGAGTGCAGTGGAGGATGGCCCAAGTGCTTGGGCCCTGCACCCGCATGGGAGACCAGAAGAAGCCCCTGGCTCCTGGCTTCGGATCAGCACAGTGCGCTGGTTGCAGCACAGCGGCCATTGGGTGGTGAACCAATGGAAAAGGAAGACCTTTCTCTCTGTCTCTCTCTCACTGTACACTCTGCCTGTCAATCTTTATAGATGATATAAAGGCTGAACTATTATGACTTGTCTTCCCATTTTTAGATCAGATGAGTTACAGAGTTGCTGTTCATTAGGTCAAAATCTATGGTGTGATTTCCACATATGCCACTTGGTTATTTAACATCAAGGGGGAATCAAGTATGTATCTCTTGACTATAAACTTTAAATAATACGTTTTAAAATTATTTGATTTTCATTTCATTTGACAGGAAGAGTGAGAGAGAAAAATTGAGATTGATTAATTGATCTACCTTCCTTCCTTTGGAAGATACATTACTCCCCAAATCCCTACAAAAGCCAGGGCTGGGCTGGTCTGAATCCAGGAGCCAGGAACTCCATCCAGATCCCCCACATGGAGGGCAGGAATCCCAATATTTGGCCTGTAATCTACTATCTCCTAGGGTGTGCATTAGCAGGAAGCTGGATTAGAAGTGGAGTAGCTGAGAGTCTTAACCAGGCACTCAGTATGGGTGCAGTGTCCCAAGTGGCAACTTAACTTCCATGCCAAATTTCTGCCCCCATAAATAATATTATAGCCATATCAGAAGTCTCCTGATTTTTAACTTTGCTTGCCAGTAGGACTGAGTTAGAATGCAAAGCCATCACCAATGCTTGGGAAATGCCTCCAAGTACTTGGCAAGTCAAGAACAGTATATTCTACTGTAAACATATAGGATAATTTTTCTTTATTGTTGCTGTGGAGATTACTCATTTTCAACAACTATTTTGAATTGAACAGTGAAAAGGTTTTAATGATCATTTGAATGTTTAATGCTTTGAGTTACTATACAGTTAGGCTAACTGCTAAATATAAACTGATCAACCTTTTATCATAGTTAAGTCAATCTGTGACATACTTTAAAGAAATATCCAGATTGTTTTATCAAAACTTGGTTATCTTGAGTGCTAGTTAAAATTGTGGGATAATTTTTATTTTGGACCTAGAAATATTTTTGCTATATAAAAACTTTTACATTGAAATGATTTTGTATATATGTGATCACATCATTGACTTATGGGAGGGAAAGGAAAAAGGACTAGCACTTATTGGATAACATCTTTCAGGCTACTGATGTTACCTGGTGCATTACATAGTTTATTACGTTTAATTTCATTCTGTGTAACAGCCATGTGCATGAGCTGTTGATACATCTTACTGGTGAATAAACAGAAGCTCAGGGACAGCCAGAGGTAGGAAAGCAAGAATTTGAACGTATATTTATCAAACTCAAAAGCCTGTGCTATGGCCATTGTATTATGTTATATTTCAGTTAGCTGGTAAATATGTATGCACATCAAAGGGACCCTACAACCCTGTAAATAAAGTGTTTCCATTGTGAAGGTGAGCACCTTAGGATGTACATTTTACTTCTTTAATTTACTAGTTTAATATATATATATATATATTTCAAGATTTATTTATTTATTTGAAAGGCAGAGTTACAGAAGAGGAAGAGGCAGAGAGAGAGAGAGAGAGAGAGAGAGAGAGAGATCGGTCTTCCATCTGCTGGTTCACTCTCCAGATGGCCACAATGACCAGAGCCGTGCCGATTCGAAGCCGGGAACCTCTTCTGGGTCTCCCGCGTGGGTGCAGGGATCCAAGGGCTTGGGCCATCTTCTACTGCTTTCCCAGGCCATAGCAGAGAGCTGGATCGGAAGTGGAGCAGCCAGACACAAACCAGTGCCCATATGGGATGCTGGCACTGCAGGTGGCGGCTTTACCCGCTACGCCACAGCACCGGCCCCAATGTATATGTTGATATATAGTGTAATACCTAACTCCTAGTATTAGATGTAGCATGAATCTAGTATCCTTTAATGGTCATGGCTGTAGTTTACATGCCACAGAATATAGTTTACATGAGGGAATAAAAGCTGTCATTCTAAATTTAAATATGCAACAGACCATGAAAAGTTATTAATTCACATTTAATGTTATACAAACTCAAGTGATTCTTGGGTAAAAGTTGTTTGCTTGTTAATTGTATAATGTCATATGGTTTCTTTAGTGAGAAGAGATTTTTTTAAATATCGACGATTACTTCTTGCCCTATTATTTGCATATTGAGCATTTTTTCCCCCTTTTCCTGGTATAAGGTTAAAGCAGGATGAAAGTTCAGGTTCAAATGAACCAACTCTAGAGAATTAATACCAAAATTAAGATTTTTATTCAAACAGGCATCTAAAACTACTTATTTTTAGTTCTAAAATTTTATCTTAAAAATTATTCCAGCAATATGTTCTTCTTGAGCAACAATAGCAATGGAATAACACTAATAAGACAAAAGAAGTAAAAATCACCTGCAGTTTTTACAGTTTACAGGAAGCTGTACAACTGTGTATGATACATTTGTTTAAGGCTGCAGATGACATGATGCCCAACTAAATGTGGCTTAAACAAGTGGACAGAGTATATAGGTGGTGATAGGTAGGGGGATGATTTGTTAATTATGTAGCCTCAGCACCTAAGAGCACTGGGGCATCTGTTCTGCACTTCTCTTAGCTTTCCAAACAGATTCTTAGACCATAGAAATCTCTAATCGCAAATGGAAGGGGGAAGAGTTTTTCCTAGCACGTGTGCACTTTTTTTTTTTTTCATGGAAAATCATTACCAAGAGCCTCCAGTAAACTCTTCCTTATCTCACTGGCTAAAACTGAATAATATGCTCATTTCTAAATCAGTCACCACCAAAAGGGAGGTAAAATGACCATAATTAGTTTCGAGCAGTCAAAATCCAAGCCCCAGGACTCGATACCTTCAGTCTGATATTGGAACAGCATTGAGGTATAGCAAGGAGGGAGAGGTTAATGGTTACTGAGTATGCAACCAGTGTACCTGCTGTGTACCACCATGTAAAGTTTAGTGCTTGGAGAAATATGACAAGAGGGTAATATTTCAATTGTATTCTACAGTATATGTTAATGTTTTAAACTTGTAATAATTAGGGAAATGTATCTATCAATATATTATAGCAATTCAAAGTTGATTACAATGTATTTTTAATATTGCTCTTTTCTAGAACCACAATTTTTGGATAGTCTTTTTGTAGTTCTTACAAGTAACCATTTAAATGTTTATCTCAGTAGTGAACATCTGGGTGGCTGTATAACATATATCATGCAAATTAGAAATGAATAGCCTTTGAACAAAATGCACACCTCAAAAGAATACAGTCTCTGCAACAAGGTGTTTTGGAGGAAAAAGTGCAAATGGCTGAACAATAAATAGTGAACACCTGTGCTGAATAGATTAACCAGCTGGTTGGCAGTTTTCATTTGACTTATCTAAAAGGGTGACTATTACAAGGCATTAATAAGACACATTCGCTTGGAGGTGCTCTTTGTTAGTATCATTAATTGATAAGCAGTACTAGATAATACCAGAATTTATACCTCCAAAATTTCAAGGTTATTTATAGATTTGACAATTAAAAATGTATTTATGCAAACAGTATTCAGCAGTTATACTTTGGGAAAATCATCTCAAAAATATTGTTATACCGTATGGTAAATGGCCTGTGGAATTCAAATTAACAATATTGATAACATTATATCTTTTTTTATAATTTCTAATCTTTTATTTAAAAATCTATCACATTAGTTTCCTTCATGATGAATTTTTATTTATTTCTATGCTTCCCAGCCATACCTTTTTAGCTTTTTGTGGGTTTTTTTGCTGAAAGATCTACTCAACTCTAAGTGATAATGTTCCTAAATATTTAACTATGTAGAGGAAAGAATCTGAGAACTAGATTTAGTTTGAAATCTACTTTGGTAGTGAATTTTTTATAAGAAATAATGATAATAAGCATTATATGTGAAAATCATTGTAATAGTTCAAAACACAAAAGTTCTTTTGAGGGCTTATAATCTCATTTTATAATTGATAAGTAAGTTTTCGTAGTTTTCAATACATTTAAATTAATAAAATTCTAACATTTTTGGGAGGGCTATAACCCTCAGGGTAAGACTTTTCTTAGATATAAAATTTTAAACGTGGAAGAAGATATCCCTTTTTATTATCAGAATTTTGTTTACTGAGGAATTACAGTTTTAGAAGTATTTTGGTATCTTGATAACTTCTTGTTAGGTATTAACCTCAATGTTGGCAAATTTGCCAAAATACCATGGTTATTTTTAGTGGAAATTGAGGACAATGTTTTGTGTTTTTATTGCTTGTGTTTTGTGGTTTTGGAATTCTACCAAATTTTGTTGAGAGCAATGAAACTTAAGAGTTTATGTATACTGAACAAATTCCCAAAAAATAATTTCTTTCCTTACATTTATACTTTAAATAAGTGGTATTTTGACTTATATCTTCTGTATAGTCTCACATTGGCTAATACATTTCATTCACTCTATAAAGTCCTCCAAAGGAAAATACAGAAAGCCACTAACCAGGTCAGTTGCTTGCTCCATTTTCACAGTGTCATCATCATGGTCTGTAATAAGAGAGGTTGTTATTGTTTGTCTTAGCTGTAAAATATAATTAATTATCATGTCATTTCGTAGTTTAATGATCAGGCGTGGAACTTTTGCTGAAAGTTGTCACTTTGGATCCCTTATGGAACACATTTTAGTTTTATTGGCTTTCATAATAACAAAAGTGAATACAGAGCATGAACAATTATGTAGAAAACAGACAAATCACATTTCATATTGCCATTCTTCATTTTTAACGTTGTTAATGTCTGTGGGGCTATTGCGTGTTTATGTGGCCAAGGAGCTTTCATCGCAGACAATTTTAGAATATCCTAAATTAGATTAATGTCTTATATTTGAGCTTTTTAGAGCTTATAAAATACTTTTAACATAGAATAGCTCATTTAACAGTCTCATGCAAAGGTAAGGCGGATGAATTGATCCCCATTTAAAAAATTTAAGAAGCACAGAGAGTAAAAGGGAGCAAGCAAGAGAGACAGCACATGCTTCCTTTTTTTGGTTCATTCTCTGATCCCTGCAGTAGTCTGGGCTGGGCTGGATTGGAAGCTGGGAACTCAATCCAGGTCTCTCCTGTGAGTGGCAAGAATGTTTGATCCGTTATTTCTGCCTCCCAGGTTCTATACTGGCAGGAAGCTGCAATTAGGGGCTGGAGCCAAGAATCAAACTCAGGCACTCTGATTTAAGACATGGACACCCTAAACAGCATTTTAACTGCTGAACAAAATTGTCTGTGCCTGATCTCCATTTTATACGTGAGGAATCTGAGAGATTGAGAGACTTGCTTGATGTCTCCCAAGTAGGGCATTAAGGAGTAGAAATTGGATGTTCTTCCCATTATAGTTTCCTAACTCTGAAAAATATTGCTATATCATTAATGATATCAATTCCTTTTTTCATTGTATTTCATTAAATTGCTTTAACAACAAATAAGACATTTTACTTCATTGACATTTGAGTATTATTCTTTCAATATTTTCTGTTTTGTTGTAGTTACTATGTTAATTTTAATAAGGTACTTCATTTTTTCACTGTACCTACTTTTTAACATTTATTATATAGCATGTTTTCCTCACCTAATCTTTTATGTTTTTATAAATGTTTGTTTAATAAAGAAAATCTATTGCATATGCAAATCATGTATTCTTCAAGTATTTAATAGATATCACATCTATATATTATATAACAGTACAGTGGATATTTTGAAAAGGACACAAGGAAGAGGTGTACATGTCTTTGCTCAAGAGAAAAATATAGTTCTAAAAATAAAGTATGTGCTGAACAACCAAGGACTATGAAAAAGGAATTGATTTTTTAAAAATTTCAAGGGAAGCTGCATTTGTGTATTATAAGAGCATGGAACAGCAGAGTTACTGAATATGGTTGGATCAAGAAAGACTTCTTGAAAGTAAAATTTAAACTTCTCCTTAAAATAGATAGATTGTTAAAGTATGTGATTACGTTTGGGAATGGGGAGTTGTGATTTTATTTGCAGTGGAAAGGCTAATCCAGAAAAAAAAATGATCTGGGCCAAAACACGGAGATCAGAGATAGCATGTTGGAATGTAGGTGAGGATGAGACCAGAAAATTAGTAAAAGAAGAAAATGGTTTAGTTTACAGACAGGAAGATGAAGATTTTTATGAGGGGTTTACATTTGACATAAGGAAGGGCAACTGTTCTTGGAATATCAATGAGCAGATGTTTGCTTGCCAGAGACTATCACATACAATTGGGTCAGGTATTGAGCATTAGGGAAATCCAGTGAAAATAGTGGATTCTGGGGAGGATGAAATATAATAGGGAAATTCATGATGCAGACAAGAAAATGATAGACTGAGAATGTTAACTCTAGTAATAACTTTAAGAATGGGCCTTCCAGGAGAGTGATAGATGTCAGTACTGAAAGAATAGTTGACAGGAAAGAATACAGATTTTGTTCGATTACACATTGAGGTAGACCAATTTAAACTTTTCATGGCAGATTTTTGCCCCCACTTCAGTGAAGATTATACCTCTGTACACCAC
The DNA here is from genome assembly GCF_051225735.1 of Oryctolagus cuniculus. Classification (NCBI taxonomy): domain Eukaryota; kingdom Metazoa; phylum Chordata; class Mammalia; order Lagomorpha; family Leporidae; genus Oryctolagus; species Oryctolagus cuniculus. The sequence continues at coordinate 64,558,935 of NC_142888.1, forward strand.
TGAGTCAAGAATTCTCAGTATTAATGATCTTTGATATCCATCATTGAGCACTTACTGTGTCCCCAGCACTGTGCCATATTCTTTGCATATAGTACTTCATTTGATCTTCAGAACAACTTTGTAAGGGAGGTAGGTGATGTTATTCCTAGGTTATAGAGAAGTAATTTAGGTCTCAGAATGTAAGTATCTTGCCTGTGTACACAGAGCTAACTGGTTAGAGGATGTGTTAATTCTGCAGTCTATACTCTTAAGCATTAAGTTGATTTGCTTCAAATACAATTCCCTTGTCTGCCTTAAATTAATAAAAATAATTGTGTGACTTTTTAAACCCTGAACTCTTTTTATCAAATCTTAATTATGTTTCATATTGCATTGAAAACTTACAGATAAATGTTTAATGTCTGGCTCACCTAAGGCAGAACATACACTTGAATTTTATAAGATAAAAAGGGTAAGGAAAAATTGCCATGCAAAGTTAAGCAATATTAAAAAAAGTAACAGGATAGAATTATCAAAAGCATGATGTTAATTATTGTGATTTCTTATTAGTCAGGATTTGCATGAAGATGTTGAAGAAGCTGGTGCATTGCAGAAAAATCACGCATCTGTGACATCTGCGAACTCCACAGAAGCTGCAGATTCTGCCTGCCTGCCTACAGAAGATGAGTCATTAAGCATCGTGAGCTGCGAAATGTCCGCAGAACAAACTCCAAGCAGTGATCCAGAGAGTGCCCCAGAAGTAAATGATGCTGAAGCAACAGGGGAGAAAGGCGACCATTGTGATGATAAAACTTCAGAAGAAGAAACAAGCACAAATGTGCCTACAGCAGCAGACACCATAGAGCAACCAAAGAAAAATAGGATTACTTACTCACAAATTATTAAAGAAGGCAGGAGATTTAATATTGATTTGGTATCAAAGGTAAGTACCGATTTTACCCATATTATCGTAGAACAAGGCTAACTTCTAATTGATTAAACATAACATCTTGGTCCATAAATCCAATTTTTAATTATTTTATTCTCTGAAATACAGAGCATTTATTGTATAAAGAGATACTAACCAGAAGTTTATAATTCATTTAAAATATTCTTTAAGATTGAAAGCACTTCAGAATGTGCACATTAAACTGCTTTTAATGTGCTTTTCTGATCTATAATTAAACAATATTTTTGTACTTAAATACTTTTGTATTAAACCACATAGTGCATCAGAATATTCTTCTAATGCTTGGATGTGTGAATTCCATTTAAAAAACACTCTAATGAACCCATTTACTAATCCATGTTTTTGACAGTCAATTTACGTCAACTTTTTTTTAATCCTTGATATATGATGAACCAGTGCATTTTTGAAAATTCTGTGTTCAGATTTGAGGGTTCTGGAGGATAATTAAGTAGTGGGAAGACGCTAAAGATGCTTTTGTCTTTTATGTTTCCACCCTTAACTCTAACATTAATTTTAGTGTGACTTAGAGAAGTTTTCCTGGATCTTAGGAGGGTACGAAGTTGCCTTGTGTTTCTAGGAAGCAAGGCTTAGTGTAAGAGTCTAGAAAACCAATGGGATAAAAGATCATGATCTTAAAGGCTCACGATACAGGGCTAGGTAAAAATAGAGTGAAAATAGAGACCAAATCTCTTTAAGTTAAAGGCAAACTATGAGGAATTAAAGAGAAGTGAATAACATCAGACTTGACTCAAAACTAGGCTTTTCAAAATACTGAGTTTTCCTCAAGTTCCAAATGATAGGGGAAAGAAAGCGACCAATGCATTCTGCTCACATTTTGCTGCTGCAATTGTATATTGTTTTCCTGTTCCCTTTGAACTAGATGCCTGAAAATATGATTATCTTTTTACTATCCTTTTTTTTTTTTTTATCATGTAGCACTTTGTATCTGATTCTGTCATGATCTGAGTTGGCTATTGCCTTGATCCTACTTCATATTTCTGAACTATGATTCTGCCTTCTCCATCTTCTTTGACCTTGTCATGCTTTGAAATCTAGCATTCTTTCCATTTTAACTTGGTTATTTGTCTCTAGATGGAAGTTTAATCCTAACACAATAATAACCTTCCAGTTCTTATGAGCAGTACTTTAAAGAGAAGTGAACAACAGAAACTCAACAAAAAACTGAACTAGTCATATAGTAAATGGGCTTTGTCTGAAAATTTCATTTTGAGTTAGTTACTTAGAACTTGGGATATAATGATATAAATGTAGTTAAGAATCAAGGCTATTTCATAAATGTGTCTAAGATGTAATATGTGAAATATACATTTTCCACAGGAAAGTGATAGAAAATGATGCTATTCAATTGTAGGACTTAGCATAGGAAACTTTAACTTTCTAAGAAAATGAATACTGGTTGTGGAAAGGAGAAGTTTAATTAGAAACTGAGACATTTGAATAGATTGTGAAGGAGATATCCGGATATTTTCTCAGGATTTATTGGTTAGCAATATTGGATCTCTTAGGGTAAATAAATTAAAAAAAATGTCTAGAGGCAGTTGATTAGGCAGTTATACTTTGTCATGCATGTTTTCATAGGTTCATAAATATAATTATTGTTTCAAAAATGCAGAAGTATCTAAAGACTGTAACCATAGCAACACAGGGGATTTTTTTTTTTAAGAGGTTTTTTTTTGGTCATTTTAAAGAATGTTTCTCATTTCCTGAACTGAATACTGAATGGTATAAAGTATTCACCAATACTGAATGGTGTAGAGCAGTGTGTTATATGTTATTGGGGTATTTGGGCACTCCCTGGAAATTTCATGTGTTCTAATAATTTCATTAACACATCTAAGTTTAGGATGATTGACGTATCTATCTTAAGCCCTACCTCTTTCCTAAAATCCTTTTGATATCTCCAAGCTTCTTGATATTTCTATGTGTATTCCATCCCAAAGTTCTCATGGTGTAAGACCCAAGTACTTTGGAGATTTACAGTTTACAAGCCATAACCGTGAATATAACCTTTTAAAAATAATAGATCAGGCTAAATTGGTCAAATAAAATACATAGTATTATCCTGCTCAGACTGAAAGAGAAGGTAACCAAAGAGGAAATACTTAAAGACAATTAAAATTCATTTCATTAGTCTGAACTCTAATAATTATGAAACCAAAATGCCAAGGGCAGCAAAAATTAATTATTAAATTTAGTTCAAGTCATTTTAATCAAATTACCATATTCTTTAGTCTTATCACTATGAAATGACTGTGGTAGGTCACACAGAGTAAGGTAAAATTGAGATTTAAGTTTAAATATGGCACACCTTCAGAAAAAAAAAACTCTAGTCTAATTGGAAGTTGTTTTTACTTTTACATGGTATTTTAAATGCATTTTTTGTCATTAAAGAGTCAAATGGCTTTTTTTTTATTTTTTTAACTTTTATTTAATGAATATAAATTTCCAAAGTACGATTTATGGATTACAATGGCTTCCCCCCCATACCGTCCCTCCCACCCACAACCCTCCCCTTTCCCACTCCCTCTCCCCTTCCATTCACATCAAGATTCATTTTCGATTATCTTAATATACAGAAGATCAGCTTAGTATACTTTAAGTAAGGATTTCAACAGTTTGCTCCCACACAGAAACATAAAGTGAAAAATAATAGATGATTTTTTTTTAAATGATGATGAAATCAGATCAGACCTATTGTCATGTTTAATCCCAGTGAGAGTCAAGTTGGGAGTTGATAATTTCTTTTTTTTTTTTTTTTTACAGAGGATCAGTTTAGTATACATTAAGTAAAGATTTCAACAGTTTGCACCCCCATAGAAACACAAAGTGAAATATATTGTTTGAGTACTCGTTATAGCATTAAATCTCAATGCACAGCACATTAAGGACAGAGATCCTACATGAGGAGTAAGTGCACAGTGACTCCTGTTGTTGACTTTACCAATTGACACTCCTGTCTATGGCATCAGTAATCTCCCTATGCTCCAGTCATGAGTTTCCAAGGCTATGGAAGCCCTCTGAGTTCTCCGATTCTTATTTTCTTTAGACAAGGTCATAGTCAAAGTGGAGGTTCTCTCCTCCCTTCAGAGAAAGGTACCTCCTTCTTTGAAGACCTGTTCTTTCCACTGGGATCTCATCAAATGGCTTTTTATATAAACATTTTATATGTCAAGTCAGGCCATGACAGTGTCGAATCCAAGGAACATAAAATAGCTTACAGAAGATAGCTAGAAAATTGTCAGAGGGAATAATTATATAAGCAGAAACTATTAAGAGGAGAAAATGTATTTAGAAAAAGATTTTGAAATTGAAGATCAAGACACTTTGCAGATATTTACTAATATATTTCTGTATATGTTTTTAGAAACTTTATTGTTTTAATATAGGGGAATAAATCCTAGTTCTATATCAGTGTACCTTTCATAACAATGCCCAAGTTATAGAAACCCATGTAATAATTTCCTTCTAATCTCAAATTAATCTCATACAAGATTTTTCCACAAACCTATAACATTTCCTCAATTATTTGTTTTATATCATTCCTCTGCCTCCTTAAAGGACATCAGCTGTGTCACTTTAAGTCAAACATTGCTTACTTTTCCCCTTAATTGAAGTAGCTTTACTTACTAAGACACATTCTCATGTCTGGAACTTCCAAAATATTTCTCTCTCTCCTGCTTGCTGGTTTTTTAATTTCCATTTTGCAATAATCTTTTAAAGCCTCTAAATTAAGTATAAAACATTTCAAAGAATGTATAGAATCTTAACACATAGTTACTTAAAAGTAATTAAAATGGTTTGTCATATATCAACAGTTTATGAAAAATATTTACTAAAAGGCCTAATGCATTTTACATATTTTACAAACAACAGTACATGAATTTGAAAATATTTATCTTTTGTGTTTACTAACTTATTTTTAACAATTATAGATTTTTTAAGAAACTAAGATATTAGACAACCATGGTTATAAAATCTTGTCAGAGAACAACTCTAAAAACTAAAGTAAATTGTACTTCTTACAAAAGAAATAATGAACATTGCATCAAACCTTTTATGCACTAATTATTCTGAAGTCAAAATTATATATTATTTTTATATTTACATAAATGTATTTTCAAAGATTTATGTATTTATTTGAAAAGCAGAGAGAGGGAGAGAGAGATTGGTCTTCATCTGCTGGTTCACTTCCCAGATGGCTGCAGTGGCCGGAGCTGTGCTGATCAGAAGCCAGAAGCCAGGAGCTTCTGCCCACTGGGGGCAGGGGCCCAAGCACTTGGGCCATCTTCCACTGCTTTCCCAGGCCATAGCAGAGAGCCAGTCCCACAGCCTGCTGACTTCTTCAGAAGCACTCTTTTCTTGTACCAGGAAGCATTTCCAAGATTCCAAGGCAAGGAGAGAAGGGCGAATCCCCAAGAGAAAGAATTCCTTGTAGCTCCTTGGCTGACTCTGAAATCACTGACTCAGGGTCAGCTCACCTCAGGTAGCCATACCATGGGTTGAGAATGAGATCCCATGTTGAGTGCAGCGATGAGATCTGCTCAAGGGCTCTGGCCAGAGGATGCAGGAGCGGCTGGTTTGGCCAAGATGCTGATTCCTTGCTCCCCTCCTCACACGGGGCACCATAGATGTTAGGAAAAGAGGCACAGAATAGAGAGGAGGCAGTGAATGAATCTACAGCCAGGCCAAATTTATTCAGAGAAGATAAATTCATAGAGATGGGTGACCAACTGCCAGTGTGCACATGATGGAACACGTGGCAGAAGGCCAAATGCATTTTTGAAGCTGGCATTATATCTTTAAATATTACTAGATTTTATTACATGAAGATTTTACATATGTTTATATTTGTCATTATGACTTTTGAGGGATTCTTACAAATATTTGTTGTTTAAACAAATGAGATTTTTGAAGTGCCTGTGTTTATTATTATTATAGTATTAAAATGACATTATATTCTTAAAAGTATGAGCTGTATTGGTTGCATGGTGTGTTAAGAGGAATCTAATCAAGTAACATGCCATATTTAGTCAGAATAATCAGATTTGCTTAAAAATGTGATTCCCATTTTGTTTGTTCTAAACAATGCTGACCTTTTATAAAATTTCAGTTAGCTTCTACTGATGTACAGAAAGTATTTCTTGACCTGTTGGATACTTGATGAATTGAGTAAGATTGGTTTTTGAGATTATGTTTATATTTGTATAGTAAAGCTAATTTTATTTCCTCATCCTCATATATTATAGTGTAACACATTTTTTAATTTTAAAATTTTTTTAAAGATATATTTATTATTTGAGAGGCAGAGTTACAGAGAGAGAGAGAGAAAGTTTCCATCCACTGGTTTACTCCCCAAATGGCCGCAATGGCCGGAGCTGGGCTGATCTGAAGCCAGGTGCCAGGTAGCTTCTTCCTGGTCTCCCACATGGGTGCAAGAGTTCAAGCACATGGACCATCTTCTGCTGCTTTCCCAGGCCATAAGCAGAGAACTGGATCAGAAAAGAGGAGCAGCCGGGATTCAAACCGGTGCCCATATGGGATGCCAGCACCGCAGGCAGAGGCTTAACCCACTATGCCACTGTGCCGGCCCCGCATTTACATTTTTAACATTTATCAACTTATAGACATAGATTTAGCCAAACATTTAGCATTTAACCATATGGCTCAATTCACAGTATGACAGATAATACTGTTTAAATTATTGTTTTTGTGTTTCTGAGAGTAGTTATGAGAGATTTTGAAAGGTTAAATCAATCCTTTGTATACGTGCTGGAAGTAACTGTCATTCTTACTTATTGACAAACACATACTTCATATAAACCAAGACTGCTTGGATTATAGAGGGACCTTGTTATTGGAGTATTTTAGTGGAAGTACATCACTTATCTCTTTCTTTTTTGGTGGGTTGGGGAGGTCCATCAGTCTGATTTTTTACAACCACCTGGCCTACAGGGGCCTAGTATGTCTTATCATTCAGACTTCTAAAAAATATAGTATAAATTAATATTGAGACTGCTGATATGGTATGTATTATGTAACGTTCTTAGCAGGGTCCAAGAGGCACTCTGTGTCTAAACCCACTAATATTTCTGCAGAGAAATGTACGAATATTCACATTAAGAGGGACAGATAAAGACAGAAGTGCCTTATGTCAGTATGGATCATTTTTACAGTTTTTTGGATTTTGAGTTTTAGATAATCAGTTATGAAGTTGTCATAATATGTACTATAATATTTAAAGGTATACTTTTTTATAAATAATTTAAAATATAACTGAATTTTGTATATTTAGCACTTATCAATTTTCCGCTGTTGCACCTTTTACCTTATTCTCTAAAATATTTTCTTTATACAGCTGCTGTATTCTCGGGGATTGCTCATTGATCTTCTTATCAAATCTAATGTTAGTCGATATGCAGAGTTTAAAAATATTACCAGGATTCTTGCATTTCGAGAAGGAAGAGTGGAACAGGTACTGTGCTTACCAAGTATTGTATCTGGTTATGAGTTGAAGTTATTATGGGTTGTTTTGGAAGGATAAGCAGTAAGATTGTTACTCCTTGGTAAAGCAGTAAATTCTAATCCTGCCAAGTGATTTACAAGTGCAAAGTGTAAGCTTTGCTCAGTTACAGTTTCTCATGTTAATTTTCTCATGAGTTATTCCACAGCTTAATGTTGGTATTGAGAAAGTATTAGTTTCAGGCAGCACTGGTAGATTTAAGCTGTCACTTCTTTCCTGGTAAGGGTGATATGCCATTGGCCTTTCAGTGGCATGAGAAGCAACTTGGCAGAATTAAGAAAGAGAACTCACAAGTTAATTAGCTCTGAAGTTAACAGAGATGCCATTCGAACTAGACAGAGGTAACATGGAATATTCTGACCAGAATGGAAATAATCCTGTATATGTAAGAGAAGAAATTTTTATTTGTAATACTTGTATCATAAAGAAGCAGTTTCTTAATATTGTCATATTTTTTTTCAGGTTCCTTGTTCCAGAGCAGATGTTTTTAACAGCAAACAACTTAGTATGGTAGAAAAGCGAATGTTAATGAAATTTCTTACATTTTGCATGGAATATGAGGAACATCCTGATGAATATAAAGGTATTAGTTTTTATTTAATTGCATTCTCCAGCTATTTGATTTTTTTATGTTGTAGGAATTTATTTTAAATTACCTACAGTTCATTAAAAGGGAATTCATGATAGAAGATACTTGAAGAAAAATGTAGGGAAACATGCTAAATTAACAGTACCTTTAAAACTAATGATTATAGCAAAAAAGTCTTCACATTGAAATTCTGCTTCAGTTATTTTCCCATTTTTTATGCAATTACAAAAGAAAAAGTAAAATCCCTAAAATCTTAATTAGTTTTCATTTTTGGGGGGAATACTCATTTTCTTCTAAAGTATAACCTGTGCAACTCTTTATGCCACAAAATTTTTCAAGTCAAAGACTGGGGTTAAAAAAGAAAACGATGGATATCTTAAAGGGTATAGAGAATATTTGTATTTCTCTGATTTAATGAGCTACTTATTACTGCTTTAAAATGCTTTCTATTCCTGGACTATTTAGTAGGTCATTAGCAACATGTAGTATTTAAAAAACTAAATTAAAAAATGTAATTAAAATACAATTACTCAATCTCACTATCCAGATTTCAAGTGCTCTGTAGCAACATGTGGCTAATGGCTACTGCAGCTACCCTGCCGATATTTTCTTCATTTTACAAATTCTGTACTAGCCTTAAATTTTTAGTGTTGTTAGTTAAATGCTGCTATCAACTGGCTCTTCATAGATGATGTTGTCTTTTGTCACGGTATTTTTTTCTCATCAGAAGTAAGATGTATACTTAATAATTTTCAAGTATACTTATGCTTGGAATTTTGAAATATTCATTTTTATCGACAAAATATAAAAAGGCATGCAGTACATCAGGGAAGCCACTAGATTCGAAGACATGGTTTCTGGTCTTGGATGTGACTCATTTCACTGTGTGATCTAGGGCCTGTTACTTCAGTTTGTTGCACATTCAATGCATCATTTCAGCATCAGAGCTATATACTTTTTTTTCAAAAAAGATTTTATTTATTTGAGTGGTAGAGTTACAGACAGTGAGAGGGAGAGACAAAGGTCTTCCGTCCACTGGTTCACTTCCCAAATGGCTGCATCTGGGCCAATCTGAAGCCAGGAGCTGCTTCTTTGTCTCCCACACTGGTGCAGGAGCCCAGGTGCTTGGCCCGTCTTCTACTGCTTTCCTAAGCCATAGCAGAGAGCTGGATCAGAAGGGGAGCAGCCAGGACTAGAACTGGTGCCCATATGGGATGCCGGTTCCACAGCTGCAGGATTAACCCACTATGCCACAGTACTGGCCCCAGAGCTAAACACTTTTAAGTGTGTTCAGCTGAAACTGTTACTCAGAATTGGAATACACTATTGCTAATTTATAAAGTTAAACTGAGAAGTACAGCAGTATTGTTTTTTTCTCTGAAGAAATAATAAGTCTGTTATTGCTGTTCTTGAAGTTTCAAGTCCATATGTTCTCTCAGTGAATTTTTATAATTTTTATTTATAAATGTTTTGCATTTTTTATGAGATTGTATTTCCTACTGCTATCATTCCAATTACATTGTTTTGTGTTCTTAGTTTAGGGGTCTCTTATGTTTTGAAGTGTGATTTTATAACAAGAAGACCAATTCTAGGAGCCATATAGAAACTCGTTTAATTACTTTTTAGTCATAGTTGAGTGCTATAAGTTTTAGTAAGAAGTATGCATTTCATGAATCATGTGTCATTTCATTAGTAAATTTCCATTTTGTCATATTTAATATTTTCAGGTGCAATTTTTGGTTTTATTCTGCAGTTTTTCAAGTTAATAAAGTGAGATTATTGCCAGCTATGGCAACTCATTGAGTTGTTTAATGATTTTCTGTTTTTTTACATCCATAAAATAGAAAACAAAAATTCATCATTTAAAGCATAAAAATTGTGCCAGTGATCTAATATGGATAGTGAGATTGTCTTTCCACCCCAAGATCAATCACTCTCCAAAATTTAATAATAATATTACCACCAGAGTTTTTTGTGAAGTCTTTTAGACAGACTTAATCTCATATTTTTGGGAGTGATTTTAAATAGAAATTTAGGTCCAATTTTAATTGATAAATTTTCATCTTTCTTTTCATAGGCTATGAAGAGATTGCATTTTCTGAATATTTAAAAACTCAAAAATTAACCCCCAACCTGCAATATTTTGTCCTGCATTCGATTGCAATGACATCAGAGACAACCACCACTACCTTAGATGGCCTCAAAGCTACGAAAAACTTTCTTCACTGTCTTGGGCGATATGGCAACACTCCATTTTTGTTTCCTTTATATGGCCAAGGAGAACTCCCACAGTGTTTCTGCAGGTGAGTTTGGCATTGATTCTCTTGTGTCTTCTGCAATTTATACTTAATTAACAAAGGAAATTAGAAAAACCAAAATAAGATTTGTTCAAGATTTCATATATGTGAATATACACTTTGTTCAAGTTGTTTTATAATCTTATTTGCCTCCCTACCTACTTATGTGATAGGTGAATTTTGGCCTCTTTTTTAAGCATTGTGATGATAGAGCTTCATAAAAACAATGTTAATTCTTTTTTCCACTGAGTGTTGTGTTTCAAGATAGCATCCTTGTATATAATTATAGTTTATTTTCATTGCTATATAGTACTTCATTGTGAATATGCTACAATCCATTTCCTTATTTTTATGTTGATGGGCACAAGAGCTTTCCAGTCTTTTGCTGTTCGTGACATCCTTGTGTATGTCTTAGACTATACAAGAGGTTTTCCAAAAGTTCATGGAATATGCGTATTGTAAAAAAAATCTACTGAATTTCAAAATTATTTTGCACTGAACTAAATTTATTTTTTAATTCCATTTTTTCCATAAACTATTTTTTAAATGTATTGTTTGTTTATTTGCCAGAGAGAGACACACATTCAGAGAAATCTCCCTTCTATGTGTTCACTCCCCAAATACCTGCAACAGCCAGGACTGGGCCAGGCCAAAGCTGAGAGCCAGGAACTCAATCCAGGTCTTCCATATGAATGGCAGGAACCCAATTACTTGAGTCATCACCTGATGCCTTGCAGGGTGTGTGTTAGTAGGAACCTGGGATTGGGAGCAGAGCCACAACTCAAGCAAGGATACATTGATATGGATTTTGGGCATCCCAAGCAGTGCCTTGGCCATTATGCTAACACCTTCCCCCCTGTGAACTTTGTAAATTACTCTAGCATATATAACTAGGTGTATAACACCTGAATCATGGCATATGTGAATGTTTAATATGTTATAACATAGTGGTCCAGTTGTCTCTCTAGAGGATTGTACTAATTACATCCTACGAGCAATTCCCATTGTTCTACATGTTTACCACATTATAAAATTTTTGTCAGGTTAACACATAAAATATCATCATATTGTATTTTGCATTTCTCTGATAACCTGTGAAGTTGTGCCTCTTCTCAAATGTTTATTTGTCGTTTGTGTTTTCACTTTCTGAGGGATCCTTGCTTGTGTCTTTTCCCTATTTATTTATTAGGCTGTTCTCTTTTGTTCTTATTGATTTATAGGAGTTTTAAAATATAGTCTGAATACTGATCTTTCCTCAGTTATATGTGTTGCATGTATTTGCTTTTATGGTATTTATGGTACATGGAGGCACTTACGATGAATGTAGATGAATGTAGTTAAATGCAGCAGCCTTTTATAATTAACTATTTTTAGGACGTAGTAAAGCATAGTTATTAAGAACTGGGTCTATGGAGACAGACTGCCTGAATTTAAATCCTGGCATGTCCGTGTCTTAGCTATGTAAACTGGGACAAGTTTTACAACCTTTCTATTATGTTTTACCAGAATCAACTGTAGATTTTTATTTTTTCTATTACACATAATATTTTTCTATTATAAATAGTATTATAAATTTGTGTCATAGTACATTAATTCTACTCTTTATTATCTCCTACATTTTGCTTTCTTTCGATTTTATTCGGATCATCCTTCCCCTCTCCTGCCCTAGACAATTCTTAGGATGAAACTCAATGAATTAAATACTGTCTTGAACGTTTTCTAACATAATCATTAAAGATTATAAAATTCTAATTTTCTTTTTTAAAACTTTTTAATAAATATTTATTATTAGAAAGGCAGAGTTACAGAGACAGAGGGAAAGACATAGAGACAGGGAGGGAGAGGGAGGGAAGGAGGGAAGGAGGCAAGGAGTGAGAGAGAGATCCATTTTCTATCCACTCACTCCCCAAATGGCTGTAATGGCTGGGGCTGGGCCAGGCTGAAACCAAAAGACAGAAGCTTCATCCGGGTGTCCCATGTCGGTGTCAGGGGCCCAAGCACTTAGGTCATCTTCTGCTTCTTTCCCAGACACATTAGCAGGGAGCTGTATTGGAAGTGGAGCAGCTGGGACTTGAACTGGTGTCCTTATAGGATGTTGGCATCACAGGTGGTGGCTTAACCCTCTGCGCCACAGTGCTGTTCCCTCTCTAATTACTTTTCTGCATATAACACATTTCTTATGTATTTTCATGATCTTTTAGTTCTGAGTGTTTTAATTTCCATTATAATTTCTTCATTGACCCATTATTTATTGTGAGATATTTAAAAGTCATCTGGTTTATTCTTCTGCTCTTAGCATAAAATTTAACTGTATTATGGATAGAAATTGTGCTTTTATGGCATCAGTTCTTTGAACTTTGTTGATATATATTTTATGGACTAATATATCATTAGGTTTTATAATTCTCCATGTGTGCTTGAGAATATATTTATCTAGTTGTTGGATGTCGGTCTCATGGTCTAATAAATTAATCTTCAAGTTGTAATTTTCAACCTTTATTGAGTCTTTTTTGTTCTTTGATCCATCAATCATGGAGAAGTATTTTGAAATCTCCCATTATATTGTTGGCTTTACCAATTTCTCTGTATTACTCTATCAATTGTTAGTTTATATTTATTTTCAAGCAATTTATTAAGGTCATAGAAATGTATGATTATTTAATCTCTCTTAATCTTTTACATTGTCTGCTGACTTTCTCCATCCTGTAACAATGCTTCATTTTTTTCTTAGTCTGCTTTGCCTAATGTTTTAATTTTCAACTTTTCTGAGCCTCTAAGGCTTTGATTAGCATATTATTGCATGTCTTTTATCCTATCTGACAATCTCTGTCTTTTACTGAGCATGATGAGTCTTTCTAACAGGAGTCTGTTCCTTTTTTCTCAAGTGTATAATTTAAAAAGTTCCTCTAGTTTACATCTGTTGGTAGTAAATGCTTCCTAGTTTGTGTGTATCTGAAAATAACTTTTTTTTTTGCCTTTTTGTCTTGAGTGAAGGTTTACTAGGTAAACAATTCTGAGTTGACAGTTCTTTTCTTTCAGTACTTTAAAATTTTATTCCACTGTCATATATGTTCCATTTTTACTGTTGAAATCTTTGATGTTAGGCTAATTTGTCATTTCTTTATTCGTGATGTCTCTTTTCTGTTAGGCTATTTTTGAGGCACTTGTCTTTTGCATTCTGGATTTTTACTGCCATGAATCTTTGGTGTTAGTTTCTTTGTGTTTATCTTAAAATAGATTGAACCATATGAAATTAATAGTATTCAACTACTTTTTGATCTATCATCTCATATGATTCAAACAAATGTATTCGGTTTCCTCTTTCTGCAAATTTATACCGTGATCATTTTGGGAAATGATCAGCCAATGTATTTACAAGTGCTGTTTTTCCTCCATTTTCTCTCTGCTCACCTGTTTTGGAAACTGAAATAGAGATGTTTTAGAACATAGTATTCTCTCTTCTATCTCTTCTATATCTATTAATCTTCATGCTTTCTATCTCCTTGGTTTTTTTTTTTTTTTGGCTGTATTCTTCTTACTTCATTAAGATCTATACTCCAGTTTGTTAATTCTCTTTACTCGTGTCTAACCTGCAGTTTATCCCATTCGTGTTTCTTTAATTTTATTTTTATTTATTTGGAAGGCAGACAGACTGACAGATCTCCCATCTATCTGCTTCACTTCTGAAATGCCCACAACAGCTGGGACTGGACCAGGCTGAAGCCAGGAGTCTGGACTCAGTCCAGGTCTCTCACATAGGTAGCAGGGATTCAAGTATTTTAGCCATTAATTGCTGCCTCCCAGGGTGTGCATTAACAAGAAGCTGGAATTGTGAACATAGCCTAGACTTGAACCCAGGCACTTTGATAAGGGATATAGGGATCCCAAGCAACATCTGACTGTTACATCAAATCCTGAACCAGGCTGAAGCTCAGAGCCAGGAACTCAATCTGAGTTACCCTAGTGGGTGGTAGGGACCCAAACACTTGACCCATCATTTGTTATTTCCCAACGTATGCATTAGCAGGTAGCTGGGATTGGGAGCACAGCAGGATCTTGATCCCAGGCATTCTGATCTGGAATACCAGGTGGATATCCCAAGCAGCAAGTTAATTGCTATGTCAAACACCTGCCCCTCATTTATTTTGTTACTCTAATATTTTTGTCTTTCATTTTTAGAAGTTCTGATCTCTCCTCCTCCTTGTCGGTTTTTTAAAGATACATGATTAAGCCTCTGTTGGTTCACTCCTCAAATGCCCACAACCACCAAGGCTGAGCCAGGCTGACACCAGTACTTAGGAACGCAATCTAGGCCTCCTATGTGGGTGTCAGGGACTTGATTGCTTTAGCCATCACCTGCTGCCTCCAAGGTCCCTATTAGCAAGAGGCTAGAAATAGGAGAAAAATCAAGACTTGAACCTAGGTACTTTGTTAGGGCACATGAGCATCTTAACTACTGGACCATATTCCTGTCCCCATCACCTTGTCATTTTTTATATTCTCTTGTTAATTTTTCAAGATTACTTCTTTAAAAATTTCATATAGGTATATTAACATTCTGTTTTTTTTTAAGTTGAAAGCTTAAAGTTTATAATGATGTGATAATGCCTTGTATTATTTGTATTGATTTGTCTTACAGGATTAATTGTGCAATGCTTATCTTTGATTGAGAGTTTACATCTGGTTGATTTTAATCTGGGCCTCAAATCAAGGGTGCTTTCCTTCAGAGATTGTTTATATTTGCTTTATCCATATGGCATTACTGATTTGGGGTCATGTTAGTTCTCTTCAAGGAATTTTCACTTAATAATGGAGCCACACATATAGTTCCCATTAGATACTGGCCATGATTCTTGTTTTTATATTTTTGTTTTTGTTTTTGTTTGTTTTTGCAGTGTTTATGCTCAAAGCTTTGATATCAGCTCAGGGGTTGCATTGTGTATATGTGTGTATGTTTGGGAATGAGGTGCTTCCTATACATATTTTTCTTCATTGAGTATCATCAATGCATTCAAAATTATGTTTCATACAAGATCTAGTTTTTGGTATTAATAGGAGGTCCTTCCTAGTTTCCAGTCTAATATGCCGCTGGAAGTAGGAATTATCAAGTTTATATTTCTTAAATATGTGATTTTATTAATGGAGGTGAGAATGTTATAAATTTGAAAGTAAGTTATTTCTTTTTTAAAGATTTATTTATTTGAAAGGCAGAGTTAGAGAGAGAGAAAAGAATGGAGGGGGTTGGGGAGACAGAGAAAAGTCTTCTGTCTGCTGGTTCACTCCCCAGATGGCTGCAATGGGCAGAGCTTGGCTGATCTGAAGCCAGGAGCCAGAAGCTTCTTCTGGGTCTCCCACATGGGTGCAGTGGCCCAAGGACTTGGACCATCTTCCACTGCTTTCCCTAACACATTAGCAGGGAGCTGGATCGGAAGTAGAGCAGCCGGTACTGGAACTGGTGCCCATATGGGATTTCACAGGTGGCAGTTTTACCAGCTATGCTACCACGTCGGCCCCAGTAAGTTATTTCTGAATATGACAGATCTATGTATTTCTAGACATGCTCTTCCTTCTCCAATTACAGGTAAAAGTAGGGATGAATAGAGAGTATTATAAGAGGTTCTTCCCTCAATTGAAACTAAACTACTGTGGGATTTTTATTGTTTTCTTGCTTACAGTGATCTGAAACTCACTGGCTTCCTTCCTAGTACTTTATGAAAGTAGAATACAGGTTGAGCATTCCTAATTTGAAAATCTGAAATCCAAAGTGCTCCAGAGTTCAAAACATTTAGAAAACATGGTTACACAAGTTGAAAATTCCGTGTCACCCCATGTGATGAGTTGCTGCTAAAACTCGGGTACATTAAAAACATTGAATAAAATTACCTTTCAGGCTGTGTGTACAAGTATAACGTATATATGAAACACACGTGAGTTTCATCTTTAGACTTTGATCCCATCTCCAGTACATCTCATTGTTGTATATGCAATATTCCAAAATCAGAAAAACATCCAAAATCTGAATTTTTCTGACTCTAAGTATTTCAGAGAGGGATGCTCAAACTATATTTGACTTCATTTTTCTTTTTCCACTAAATCCCTATTTCTTTCCTAATTCATACATTTTCTAAATATGCATTTGATTTTTATTTTTTAAGGAAAGGGACATTTAAATTTTTCTTTTTTCTGTACTGATACAACATTTCAGAATGAGATCCTTATGTATTGGATCCTAGACAGAGAAGGTGTGGAGCAGATAGTTATAACCTCCTTAAGGCTGAGATTTTATCAGAACTTCCATTTTTTTTTTATCCTCTGCAGAGCCTATCTCAATATTATGCATGTGGCTCAGATTTAATGTTAATAAAAGTTATACCTCATCTTTTTCAATTTGAATTATACTTTCAAGAAGTGATGTCATTAAACAGTGTATGGTAAAACATATAATACCCTTTCTGTTGTGTTTGAAGTAATAGATTAAACTTTTGAATGCTTCTTTGATAATTAAGGTAACTGAATTCCTACTACATTTTATATACATGAATCAATGTGTAAATTATAATGAAAATGCATTTACTTGGCCTGGGGATATTAACTTTTAATTTTATATTGGGTTCCCTGCATAATGCTTTGTAATTTCATACAAATATCATTCTGTTTATATCCTAAAGTAGTAACCCTACCACCATCTATACATCATAGCCTACACTTTTTATCACCAGGTTATCAGAATAAGGTGTCACCTGTTCTGTGATTTCTAACCACCATTCTATATTCTGTTTTAATATAAGCCTCTTAAGCGTTTCTCCCAGCCAGTTACAGTGTGTTCTCATCAAGGCTACTGTTATAAATGGCATGCATGCATATTTATGTGAAAGATTCAAAGACATTTGTAAGTCATATCCTTGCATTCTAAATGAATTCTGCATAAGCAGTATAACATTTTAACTACTAGAGATAACTTTCATGGAAAAAACACCCTTTGAGGCTTTTATCAATTTAAATAGGTAGATTTTTTTTAGCAAAGAAAATGAAGTTTATTTATTGTGTTACCTACCTAGTACCCATTAATATGTCAGAATGTATAAATTGGACCATATTGGAAGAAAAGTCATTGAAACCTATATATTTTTCTTGACTAATAAGCCTTAGAATTTTCCTTAGTGTACATTAGTTGGATAATATTTTTTCTGGCATGCTGGACAGGATGTGCATGTACTATATAGGTTCTTAAACTCTTACAATATTTCTTCCAGACAGAAGTACTTTTTAAGATCTAATTTATTTCCGTTATCTCTGTGATATGGTACTGTAGTAACCCTTAGAACTACTTTCTAGTTCAAAATAGGTTTTACATACTATGTCATGTTTTCATAACCTACAAAATGGATCAATACCAGTGAGAGCAAACAAATATGACTTTTTTTTAATAAGTAAACTCAGTCTGCATGGACAGTGGTACTTGATTTTGTGAAGAGTATTTAATTATTGGTTGAGTGGGTAATTCAGTCTTTCATTCTTTGGTGGCCTAGTTTTGGTTTCATTATTTTTCCTTTAATGTGGTAAGATTGTTAAAATATGAGCCATGAGTGCGTTTCAATTTTAGTATATAATATAAATATAAATATTTATTTGTAAATCACTAAAAATTTTTTTTACCTCCAAACACTTTTTTACAAAGTGTTTGACCTCGATGAAACTTTTTTGAGTATTGGATGAGGAAAATTGAGCTGATGCAAGATCTGCCTCAGGAAATTGTGGAACATAAGCTAATTTTGAACTTACGGTTTTTTAAAAAGAGGGAATGAGAGAAGATCAAAGGACAAAATATATAAATAGATATAGGCACCTTTAAGTAGCTGACCCAAGATTTTAGAGCAGCTTGGAGGAACTGGAATGGGAATCTCTCATTTGATGCAGTCAATCATTAATGGCAGGAAGAATTGTGCCCAGAATAGGACATATAAATGCTCCTGTGATTTTGTCATAATCAGGTAATTTTTAAAATATATACTATATGATATTTTGTCTTTTTCCTGTGCTTTTAAAACCCCTTTCTTCAGTTCAAAAGCCTAGAACAGGTGAATACATTTTATTGAATGTTTTAGAGTTTCAGTTGGAGAATTCACAGTAGAAAACAGCTCTAAATCAAATTATAATCTTTCTATTTTATTCTATAATATATCAATATTTTTTCCCCTTTCTGGGAATTTTCTAAAACTGAGAGACAGTCGTTAACCAGAATCACTCGCTGGAAAACCAAGGGAAGACTTAAAATTAACCAAAGATTATACTGTTGGAAAATTTAGAGAATTTATGTATTCAATTGTATGTGAAGTCCAAAGAGCAAAACTGAGATTGATTTTTAGTCTCTGTTCCCAATGTTCTTGTTCCTCCACCCAAACAAGTTGAATAGATCTAGATTCCTCAATAGTACTTTATTTTCTTTAACAGCATTTATCTGAATCTCTTTTCTTGCAGAAATCACTGTACTGTTCTATAGCAGTAATGATACAACAAGAAAAATGTATAATTGAATGAACTCTGTTTTATTGTTTTGACTGGTTTTCTAATTTTACAAATGAATGAAATTAAGATAAAAAGGAACTTCTGCCATTCACTTGCTGTATATCCTTGGATGAGTTGTTTAAGCTGTCTGTTTACCTCATTTTTTGTGGGAATAATAGTATCTACCTCATAGGTTGTGTGGATTAAAGAGTTATTATCTCCAAAGTGCTTTCAACATTAACTGCCTTATAAGTACTATATAACTTGTAGCTTTTATTACTATTGTTGTTACTATTATTATATAATTATTGCTGATGTTGTTACAGAATGCCACCAGGGGAAGTATGAGGTAGAGTTCCAAACTCAGCCGGTTAATGATCTAATTATCAGTTAGGAGATTTTTTTCCATAAACAATTAGATAGCATATAACAGACTTTGTGCTCCATGGTGCTCTCTGTCAAGACAGTTTGCAGCCATGGGCAATATGTAAAAGAATGGACATGCTGGTGTAGTTAAAAAAAAAAAAAAAAGGTTTACAAAAATAGGTGTCTGATTTTCTGAACCAGATTCAATCAATTTAATAGTCTTTTGTCTAAAAGTATATTTTTTTTAAAAAGTTTATTTTTGCTTTACTTGAAAAGCAGAGAGAGAGAGAGAGAGAGAGAGAGAAGGCGAGGAGAGAGGGAGAAGGGAGAGAGAGAGGGAGATGGAGAGGGAGGTATTTTCTATCTATTGGTTAACTTCACAAATGGCCACAACAGCCAGGGCTGGGTCAGGCTGAAACCAGATCAGAACCCAGTCTGGCTCTTCCCACTTGGGTGGCAAGAACTCAAGTATTGAGCCATCACCTGCTGCCTCCCAAGAAGCTCCATTAGAAGTCGTGTAGGGACTTTAACGGGGCACTCTAATAGATGCAGTCATTCAAGCGAAGTCTTAACTGTATAGCCAAAGGCTTACCCGCACAACATAATAATTTTTTAAAAGCCCAATATTGGGAGACTATACAGGAATGCTACAATGCAGTGTTTGATATATGAGGGTACATCAAAAAGTTTGTGGAAAATGAAATTAAAAGATAAGCTTGTTCTAGTGTACAAAATAATTTGAAATTATACATACAAGTATATTAGCCAGTCACTAAATATTTGATAGATGAATGAATAGTAAGTTGATTATGTGTAGTTGTTGAAATTGTTAAATAAATGATAGGATGATGTTTCTCAAGGTTTCATGTATATCAAGAATTAACACATAGATTTCTGGGTTCCATCCCCAGAGTTTCTGACTTACAGATTTGGAGAGGGACCCAAGAATTCAGTTTCTAACTAGTTCCCAGGTGCTGCTGATGCTGCTCGAAGGATGTAAATTATAGTTACTGAAAACTTGTGAAGAAATCCATTTGTCATTTGTTATAAATTTAATTTTTCCTATTTCTTCCCATTTAATTGCATAACAACTTTTAAAAAGCATCTGTTCTCTGCGTATTATTCTTTTTGGTATAGTTGATGTATATGAAAGAGAAAGTGAGCCGGCGCCGTGGCTCAATAGGCTAATCCTCCACCTTGCGGCGCCGGCACACCGGGTTCTAGTCCCGGTTGGGGCGCCGGATTCTGTCCCAGTTGCCCCTCTTCCAGGCCAGCTCTCTGCTATGGCCAGGGAGTGCAGTGGAGGATGGCCCAGGTGCTTGGGCCCTGCACCCCATGGGAGACCAGGAAAAGCACCTGGATCCTGGCTCCTGCCATCGGATCAGCGCGGTGCGCCGGCTGCAGCGGCGGCCATTGGAGGGTGATCCAACGGCAAAGGAAGACCTTTCTCTCTGTCTCTCTCTCACTGTCCACTCTGCCTGTAAAAAAAAAAAAAAAAAAAAGAGAAAGTGGCATTCCCCATCATGTCAATGTTATGAAGCACTTAATCTAGTTGAGGAAAGGAAGTGTGCACGCACAGAATAAGAAAATATAATTCATTAGATTCTACAGTGTGCAAGTAGATATTGATGCCATCAGTAATGAGAAATGATTGTAAGGATGATATGGAGATATCAACTTTGTTTGATCAAAGGAGGCTGACCACACTTTGATCAAGTTATAGGAATCTCAAACTGCTGTTCATCCATTCATATTCAGAAAAGAGCAAGATTGGGTTCTAATTTGAGCTAAGAGCCATCAGTGATCAAACCGTAGATGTCATTTAACACATGTTGCATTTATGTGAGATACATAATTGTTCTGGAGGCTGGGTTTAGGCCAGAGTTTGTCGACCTCAGCACTTTTGCCATTTGGGGCAAAATCTTTCTTTGTGTTGGAAAATGGCTGCTCTGTACATTGTAGAAAGTTTAGCAGCATCCCTGGCCTCTGTGCTCTGGATGTTTCTTCATTAACTCATCCTCTTTTGATGAACAAAAATGTGTCCAGACACTACCACATGTCTTATAGAGGCAAAACTGTTCCTTATTTCATAAATACTTGTTTAGTCCAACTCGGGATATATTTGATTCTTGTAGTCTGTACGGTAATAAACGCATGTGACTTTTTAATTAGAGTCCCCAAATTAAATGTTGAAAGTCAGGGAGAATAAATTTTTTCTTGTAGTCCTTAGACTCTTATTACTCAACTTTTGTTTCTATCATCAGGAACAATGTAAAATTTCTTTAAGGAACAGAACAGTTTAAAAATATCTTGGCATTTGGATTGTTGGAATAATTCATGTAGATCATTTAATAAAGTGTCCTGAATGTAAGAGATTGCAAAGTGTCATAGCCAAAATATAGAACCAAGCTAGACATCCATCATTGGGTGAATGAATAAAGTAGTTGTGGCATACACAAACAGTGGGATATTATTCACCCACAAAAAAGAATGAAATTCTGTCATTCTTGTAAATGAAATTTATGTGAAATTTGTACCAAAGTGGATGAAATTGGAGGTCATTCTATTAAGAAAAATAACAAAAAGACAAATACTTGCATATTCTTTCTCATATGTGGAAGTTTTAAAAATAATAATCAATTTGAGCATAGAACATTATTTACTAAATGTTAGGAGGCAGGCAAGGGACTAAAACAGCAGTAACAAGGTCCAGTGTTCCATAGCACAGTGGAATGATTCTCATTTACAATAATATATTATAAACTGTGCAAAGAACTAGAAGAGAGGAAGGCTCCAAACACAAAGAAAGGATAAAGGATGGTTTCATGCACTTCTGCTTTATGTGTTGAAATATTGCTGTGTATGCCCTAAAAATATACTAATATTGTGTAGTAAGCAAACATTTTAAAATCTAAAATTATTTTTTAAAATCTAGAGTAACATAGTTACAAAAAGATTGAAAATTCTGAAATAAAAAACTACAAATTCATACACACATATCCTCAATTTTATGAAGAAATACAAGCCTTATTTCCTACCCTTGGATTCTGTCCCTAATGTTTTATTTTATTTTTATTTTTTAATTTTTTATTTATTTGACAGGTAGAGTTAGAGAGAGAGACAGAGAGAAAGGTCTTCCTTCCATTAGTTTACTCCCCAAATGGCTGCTACGGCCAGCTCTGCGCTGATCCAAAGCCAGGAGCCCGGTGCTTCTTCCTGGTCTCCCATGCGAGTGCAGGGACCCAAGCACTTGGGCCATCTTCCACTGCCCTCCCGGGCCACAGCAGAGAGCTGAACTGGAAGAGGAGCAGCTGGGACTAGAACTGGTACCCATATGGCATGCTGGCGCCGCAGGTGGAGGATTAACCAAGTGAGCTACGGCGCCAGCCCATCGTTCCTAATGTTAACTACTGTTATACTGACATCTATGTATCAATGCATACATGCTTTTAAGAACTTTGAATGACTGGATAATCTCTTATGTACATATATGTACCCTAGTGTTTTTAGCCATCTTCCTGTTGATGGTGTCATCATTTTAAAATCAAATCTTTATTATAGAAGAATTGCAGTTTCGTATGCAGAGATTTAAGGAATAACAGAAGTATAAACTGA
This sequence comes from Oryctolagus cuniculus, assembly GCF_051225735.1. Taxonomy (NCBI): domain Eukaryota; kingdom Metazoa; phylum Chordata; class Mammalia; order Lagomorpha; family Leporidae; genus Oryctolagus; species Oryctolagus cuniculus. The sequence continues at coordinate 64,581,797 of NC_142888.1, forward strand.
AATCCCATCATATGTTGAACACACCGAACATTTGAAAAAGATTTTCCTTTGTTAGGAAGGCAGAGCAGCAGAAGAGGATGGTGGAGGAAGAGGGAAGGAGGGGAGATGTGTGTCTGCTGGTTCACTCCTCAACAGCCAGCCAGGGCTGGCCCAAACACTGGGGCCATCTTCTGCCTTTCCCAGGTGCATTAGCAGGGTCCTGGCCTTCAGTATGAGTTGCTGACATCTCAAGTATCAGCTTAACCCATTGCAGTCAAACATTTTGTTTTTTTTCTATTTAATCCACAGATTTAAAAAAAAATATGATTTTCATTTTGTTTTATTATTGTCCATATTCAATTATAACATAAGCAAAATACAGCTCTAATCTTACCTTTCAAAAGACAGCAATGAAAGGCTGGTTGAGTAAGAGGAGTTCTTCAGATCTAGATGTTTGTAACCTAGCATCCAATGTCTACAATCTTTTACTTTTGTTTCAGGAATTTCAGGATAAGTATCCTGAAATTGCATGCTAAAATTTGCATGGATAATGTACACAACTTATTTTCCTATCAGGGTCTGAAAGGAGTCTGAGAGTCGCCCTCCACTAAAAAGATTAGGAACTACTGAGTTACAGTATCTCAATTGAGAACTGTCCTTGATTACCTTAGAATAGTGTGCAATAGATTAATGAAAAGATTGTGTCCTGAGAATCAGAAAACTCCTATTAGAATAGAATTTTTGTAAACTGTAGAATTCTAGAGTATAAAATAAGCATAGCAATGTAGCTAATTTTCTGAACCATTTGTGTATGATTTCAGGTTTCTCTCTAGTTGATAGTTTATATTGGCATAGAAATGATACTTAACATATAGAGGGTAAGTATCATTATAATTTGTATGATCATTTGTTTGTGTTTCCCTTGAGGAGAGAGTATTGCATGGGATAAACAGCAGGATAGTGAGATAATCCATCATTTTGAAACCTGTTCTCTGGTGATGGATGGATAGATTGGTAAAGTAACTCAATAATCTTCTTTTTTTTTCCCCAGGTTATTCACAGATCAGTGAACATTGTCGTTAATAAAGCAATGGAATGCTTTTGTGTCCTTGTCTGTATTATTCCTCAAGTTTTGACAGGAAAAGGCTTTTAATTTGGGAATAACCTCATATTAAAACTTATATTTAAGTATATGATGTGGAAGATTTATTATGAGTTACAAGTATATTAGAATTACATTGGCTACACAAATTATCCAACTTGAGTTTCTATTTTAGTAACAGCCCCCTGCAGTGCTGACCAGTTCAAATACTAGATTATGCTCATAGGTAGGTACAAAATTCTGTCAATCCAATTTTCTCCCCATACTTTGTATATATAGACTTCTAATCTTAAAATGATTCCAATGATTTGTATTGGAATGGAAGGTGGCTAGCTCCTTATATGGGTAAGGCTCATTTAAGTTAAGGCCTCTGTTTGAAGTTGACATTTTAGACTGATTAAACTGAAAGGTAATGCTATATTCTTGCACAGATTTTTCAGGGATGATTCAAAACAATTCCTGAGCCAGCTCTTTGGAATGATTAATTGCTATTGTATTAAAAGAAATATGTGAAATGTGTTTATTTTCAAGCTAAACTGTACATTGTCATTTAAACAAAAACAAAGCCAAAGGCAGCCACATATTAATTTCTAAGTCTTTACTTACTGGCAAGTATACGTCTGTGTTTGAGGACTGAATTTCTGTGTATTCTCTACTACACTGTTTTTGTTCCAGATTAATATAGTCTAATTAATATGATTGTTCACAAATGTTGCAAAGCTCTTCATTTCTAATTCTTCAGTTTACTTTCTACTTTAGAGAGAAATACTTAAAAATTGAATCTTTTTATGAAATTTATTCTCATGTTTCATGAACTTTTATAAGGTTTTCATACGTTATAGAAGTCTCAGTCTCAGCATTGAATTGTGATTCCTGTTGTCCTGTTATTGTCTTACGTGGATTTGAACATGTCACTAAATTCTCAGAGCCTCAATTGTCTAGCCTGTTTTATGGAAAACACAGTAATCGCATCTCACCTACTCATCCTGGGCTTCTTTGAGGCTCAGATGTCATGATGTAAGGGAAAGTGTTGAATATTGTCTAATACCAATGCAGAAAACTGTTACATAAAAGTTGCATGACTTCATACTCTTGATATTTAGGATGAATAGGTTATGATTACTGAAACATTGATTTATGTATTACAGACTATTCATTTGGTTTATAGATTTGTTATCAGTATTTAGGTATGCTATTAAATTGCCCAATAATTTATGTCTGATAGAAGTGTTTGTTGTCTAGAATTTAGTCATCTCTCTCTTCTATAGTTCTTAGCAAATAACCCTTTACCAAATGAGCGGTATTGTTTCCCTTAAATTCTGTATATTTTACTCATATAGAGTTAGTTACAATTCCATATATTTTACCCATATGTAGAACCTTGGCTGGCACATATTAGATGCTTAGTAAATTAAATGTCTTAAATTCAATTAGTAAGTACCATGGGAAAAAGATTAAGTACTGCAGACCAAAAGTATATTTTTATTTAATGCACTAGAAAAATAATTTAAAGAGAGCTCGTTGTGACTGAGATAGCATAGCTTTTAGCCATTCATCCTCTCCCTCCCCCTCTTCCTAGCCTTCTTTAGCTCATCCTCTCCGCGCCTCACAGATTAGGCTCTAGGTTTGCAAGAGTCTAATTTATTGAAATAGAATAAACGTTTTGTCCAAAATACACTTATATGGTAAAAAGTCTCTGATTTTAATCTTACCAATTTAGAATTCCTAACAGTTTGAGTGCTTTTACTTTGTGTGTAAACAGTTTGCTAAAGAAGTATGAATAGCATGAACAGAAAGTTTTATTAACTTCGTACTATATTTACTCAAAAAGGCCTAACTAGTTGTAGCCATTTTTAAAAATGACTCTTACAGTCTTGAACTAATGTACTGTATGGCAGTTTTTGGAGGGCATAAGCCTATATGTTGTAGCATGCACTTAGATTGATATTCTTCAGTTATTCCACATAAATTAGATTTTACCACACAGATGCACATGTATTTGTAAACAGTCATATCTTTCATACTATTTGTTTTCTTATCTGGGGTTTTTGAAAGAAAATCTTGATTCTCAATGTGGCTGTTTTTTTTAAATGTATCTCTTTTGACAGTATATGAATTTGAAAATTTTTTTGGGGGAATCTGGTCTTTAATCATAGCTCTGTATGCATAGAGTGTATTTAAAGAGAGAATTAACTATAAAATAATCTCTTGAATAGTACATATTTATTGAATGAGTGATTAACTTTGACCCTATCTTTATGTTTTGACTTCTTACATTCTGAGAATCTGCATACTGTATGGCATAGTATAGTGGTTAAACACAAAGCCCTGGAACCACGCTTTCTGAGTGTGAATCCTGTCCCTGCTGCTTACTTGTCAGTTGACCTATCTTCCTCCTTTATAAAAAAGGACTAATAAGAGTGCTTACCTAATAGGCTTGTTATAAGAATTACACAATTAATATTTGCAAGTCTTAGACTCATACTGGAGAATAGTAAGCAATATATGCATCGTCATTAATTGAAATAGTTTCCAGACTGTGTCAAGTTGTGAATTAATGAATTGAGGTTCTGAGGCATAGTGGAATGGCCCCAAATGCCTAACAGATTGAGAGCCAGACCTCTGACTGTATTGCTTTACTTTCCATGATTTTTCAAAATCAATGCTTAATAATACTTATATGGCAAGGGAGATACCATGATCACAGAATCAACGTTTAATTGTCAGGTTGTAGTGGTCCAGTTACTAAGGTAGTTGTACTCAGAGCATAGCTGTCTCAAGTCTGTGTATTCCTAAATGTTTGATCTCTTTTTGTGGCTATTGTGAATGGAATTTCTTTTTTGATTTCTCTTTTGGCAAATTCATCATTAGTGTGTAGAAAATCTTCTTTTTTATATGTTCATTTTGTAACCTGCAACCTTACTGAATTGGTTTATCAGTTGCAACAGCTTTTTGGTGGAGTGTTTTGGGTTTTCATATACAACAACATGTCTTCTGCAAACATGGATTTTTTGACTCCTGCCTTTCCAGTTTGGATGCCCTTTATTTCTTCTCCCTAATTGCTTTTGCTGGTACTTCCAATATTATATTGAATAAGACTTGGTCTTGTTGCAGATCTCAGCTTTTCCCATTCAGTGTGATATTGGCTGTTGGCTTAACATATGTAGGTTTTATAATTTTGAGGTATGTTCCTCCTATTCCTCTTTTTTGGAGAGTCTGTATCATGAATGGATGCTTTCTCCATATCTATTGAGATAACCATATGGTTTTTGTTCTTCATTCTGTTGATGTGATTTATGACATTTATTGATTTGCAAATGGTGAACCACCCTTACATCTCTGAGATAAATCCCACTTGATGGTGATATATGATCTTTTTGATGTGGTGTTGGATTCGGGTTGCTAGTATTTTGTAGATAATCTTTGCATCTGTGTTCATCAAAGATATGGGTCTCTAGTTTTCTTTTTGTGTTGTGTCTTTGTTTAGTTTTGGTATCAATGATGCTGGCCTTGCCAAAAGAGTCTCACAGAGTTCCATTCCTGTTAAATACTTTGGAATAGTCTGAAAAGTAATAGAATTAGTACCTCATAGAATTCAGTAGTAGAACCATCATGTCCTAGACTTTTCCTTGATGGGAAACTTTAAAATTTTCTTATTTACATAAGGGGAACAAATTTTGTGTATTTCAAATATACACATTTAAAAGCATAATGGTACTTCCCACCATACCCTCTCTTGCTCTCACCCTCCCTCCTTCCTTTCTTAATTTTCTTTTAATTTTTATAGTGAGATAGGAAACTTTTAATCACTGTTTCAATCTCATTGCTATTTTGATGCTTTAAAGGGGCTCTTTAAGACCAGCAAACTAAGGCAGCACTTGTGTAGTACAGTCATTTGCCTTTACATTTTAAATATTGTGGCCAAAATGAGACTATACTACTTACCACCAATACAGTTTGTTTTATAATAGATATCTAGTAATATTGAAACTTACATGAACAAAGGAATATTGCTTTTTACTGAGTAAGTTATTAGGATAGAAATTTTTAGTCAGATATGTAAACTCTGGAACTGATAGGTATTTCAATTTTTATTTATTTTTTTTAACTTTTATTTAATGAATATAAATTTCCAAAGTACAGCTTATGGATTACAATGGCTTCCCCCAATAATGTCCCTCCCACCCTCAACCCTCCCCTTTCCCACTCCCTCTCCCCTTCCATTCACATCAAGATTCATTTTCAATTCTCTTTATATACAGAAGACCAGTTTAGCATACATTAAGTAAAGATTTCAACAGTTTGCTCCCACACAGAAACATAAAGTGAAAAATACTGTTTGAGTACTAGTTATAGCATTAAATCACAATGTACAGCACACTAAGGACAGAGATCCTACATGAGGAGTAAGTGCACAGTGACTCCTGTTGTTGACTTAACAAATTGACACTCTTGCTTATGGCATCAGTAATCACCCTAGGCTCTTGTCATGAGCTGCCAAGGCTATGGAAGCCCCCTGAGTTCACCGACTCTGATCATATTTAGACAAGGCCATGGTCAAAGTGGAAGTTTTCTCCTCCCTTCAGAGAAAGGTACCTCCTTCTTTGATGACCCACTCTTTCCACTGGGATCTCACTAGCGGAGATCTTTCATTTAGGTTTTTTTTTTTTTTTTTTTTTTTCCCCAGAGTGTCTTGGCTTTCCATGCCTGAAATACTCTCATGGGCTCTTCAGCCAGATCCGCATGCCTTAAGGGCTGATTCTGAGGCCAGAGTGCTCTTTAGGACATCTGCCATTCTATGGGTCTGCTGTGTATCTCACTTCCCATGTTGGATTGTTCTCTCCCTTTTTGATTCTATCAGCTAGTATTTGCAGACACTATTCTTGTTTATGTGATCCCTTTGGTTCTTAGTCCTATCATTATGATCAATTGTGAACAGAAATTGATCACTGGGACTAGTGAGATGGCATTGGTACATGCCACCTTGATGGGATTGAATTGGGATCCCCTGGTATGTTTCCAACTCTACCGTTTGAGGTAAGTCAGCTTGAGCATGTCCCAAATTGCACATCTCCTCCCTCCCTCATTCCCACTCTTATATTGAACAGTGATCACTTTTCAGTTAAGTTTCAGCACTTAAGAAGAATTGTGTATTGATTACAGTATTCAACCAAAAGTATTAAGTAGAACAAACAAAAAAAATACTAAGAGGGATTACATATTAAGCTGCTCATCAACAGTCAGGGTGAGGGCTGATCAAATCACCGTTTCTCACAGTGTTCATCTCACTTTAACAGGTTTCCTTTTTGGTGCTCAGTTAGTTGTCACCAATCAGGGAGAACATATGTTATTTGTCCCTTTGGGATTGGCTTATTTCACTCAGCATAATGTTTTCCAAATTCCTAACAGGGATCACTTTTCAGTTAAAATTTAAACACCTAAGAATAATGGTGTGTTAATTACAGAGTTCAATTTTTAAAATAATTATAATAAGGAAAGTGGAGTGAGGAATACTTGGGACCTCTTTGTATTAGTACTTCACAATTTTTATTTTGTATATCTAAAACTGTTTTGTAATAAAATGTTTTTTCAAAAAGAGGGAATCATGGTAACAAAAATTTTTTAAATTTTTAAATTTTATTTGAAAGATGGAAAGAGATACATAGAGACAGATTTTCCATCAACTGGTTTATTCCCCCAAATACCTGTAACAGACGGGACTGGGCCAGGCTGAAGCCAGGAGCCTGGAAATGTCTCTGTATTAGTGACAGGGACCCAAGCACTTGAGCCATTACCTGCTGCTTTCTAGGGTGCTCATTAGCAGAAAATTGGATGAGAAGTATGGAGTAGGCAGGACTCCAGACAGACACTCCAGTGTGGGATGTGGGTATCCCAAGCCATGTTCTAATTGCTTCACCAAACACCCCCTGCCTACAGGTAGTATTTTTAAAAATTACATTCGTATTTATGAGAGGAAGGAAGAGGGAGAAGGGGAGGATGAACAAGAACAGAAGATAAAGAGAGCTCCTGTCTGCTTGTTCACTCTCCACATGCCTACAGCAGCCAAGGGTGGACTGGGACTGAATGTGGGAACTGGGGAATGCAGTCTGGGTCTTCTGCATGGGAGGCAGGAGCCTAGTTACTTGAGCTGTCTCCTGCTACCTCCCTGAGCCTGTATTAACAGGAAGGTGGAATCAGGAACTGGAGCCAGGACTTGAACCCAAGCGCTCTCCTGTGGGGGATGGGCATCTTAACCACTAGTCTAAATGCTTTGCCCTTGGAACTGGTGGTTTTCAGGCCCCAATAAACACACTATGCTTATTCACAACCAATTGAACATGCTGAATATCTCTGCTGTTCAATTTACCTATTCCTTATGGAGATAGTTTTAATAACAGAAATATACTAATAAGATTGACCTGACCATTGCATGCAGAACGGTTTTTAAAGTACCCTTAGAGTAGTGAGATTAAGAGATATCAATCTGTCAGTTTCATCAATTAAATTTGAGTCTGTATGCAATTAGTTCCCCCTGGAAGATATCAAAGGAACCATGAATAAAATCTCTCCATAAGCAGGGATGTTTTCTTTAGTGATACAAGGCTAGGTTTGTAAACTTATGTGAGTGTAATTCCATAGTGTCATTCTGCAGCATATAATTTATATGTTGGAATGGTGTAAGAAAAGCCCCTTAATTGTCTATCTGAAATCAAGCTAGCATAAAAGGAGGCCCCCACAGATAGCAACGCACAAAAGTGTAGTGAAAGGGACTTGGGCAGCTTTGAAGTTCTCTGTGTTGCAGGATGTTCATTTGTTTTTACTTAGAGTCAAATATTTAAACAATCAGTAGTTCTCATCTGCTTTCTAGTCCAACATTTGTGATAGATGCATTTGTATGTTTGACCCATTCCCAGGAATATACCCAGAGTTTTTATATGCTCTGGCATAGATACAGAGACTGTGGATTGAATTGGACCTTCTATAATACCATTTTGCTTTTTCTCCTACAAGCCTGAAGCAAACTGTCCCTCGGACCACCATGGTAGAGAACCCCACTATATTATTAAACTAAGCATGAAATTCATAATAGATCTATAAGTCATCTAGGAGTGATGGCTTTTATTGATCTTCTTAGATGGAATTTGGTTTATTAATAGCCAATTTGTATGTTTCCTCTTGTTTTAAGGAAAAAGGAAAATGTAATTTTGGCTGTCTTGTTTGGAAGAAAAATGTAGTATCTAAGATATATGAACTATAGCTCTTTGTGGCTCTGGGTTTTTATGTATTTTAGTCCTGTAAAGCAAAAGAAAGGCTTTATTTTTGGCAACACATCTATTGGGGGTCTTGGAAATGCATATTATGAAAAAGTCATTTTGAATTTCAAAATTATTTTACAGCATTATTAACTGTATTTAATTCCATTTTCCATGAACTTTTTGAAGTCTCCTCGTATTTAGTGGGCATAGTTTTCTATGTATTCTTCTGCTATTTTCTTTCTAACTTGCCACTGTAGAATTTCTGGTTTTACCTCATAGTAAATTGACTTTTTTTTCCTGCAATGAAATGCTTTTTCTTTTTCTTATAAAAATAATATATACCTCTGATAGGGAATTTGGATAGTTCAGTATGGAAAGCACAGAAATTGATAAATATCTTTATCAGTTCATTTTGGTTTATGGTTTGGATAAGACTCATCACCTTTGACCTACCTGTTACTTAGTATGCCAACCTTAATTTTTTCAGAGTGTCAATATGACACTAATGCTTAACGACAGTTACTTTAAAATGATTGTTTAATGTGGTATCATTTTGTAAATAAAGTTTGTTCAGTTTTCTCTCTACCATGACTTTCATTGTCCCAAGTAAACTTTGCAGTATTTGCACAGTTTATTCACAAAGGACAAAATTCTGATCCTTTTAGAAATAACGTTGCCCATGACAGGAGGAAATGTAAGAGGTGATCAACTTGAATCCATATACTGGGGAAATTAAGTTACTGGATAGGATCTGTTTGTCTCTTCTTTTCTTTTCTTTTCTTTTTCTTTTTCTTTTTCTTTTTCTTTTTCTTTTCTTTTCTTTTTTCTTTGAGTGTTATCACTGGTTCCAGTGAGAACTGGGAAAAAGAGAGTAGATTTTAGAGGTGAAACCATCAAAGTTGAAACATTTTCTCCTAGAATATAGGAACAGAAAATAGTTTATGTTTATATGCTACTAGTTATTATGACTTTTCTATCAGAATAGACATTGTATTGAAATAAACTTTTTCCACGTTACAGATTTTTTTTTAAGATTTATTTATTTATTTATTTGAAAGAGTTACACAGAGAAGAGGCAGAGAGAGCGAGAGGTCTTCCATCCGCTGGTTCACTCCCAAGTTGGCCGCAACGGCAGGAACTGCGCCGATCTGAAGCCAGGAGCCAGGAGCCTGTTCCGGGTCTTCCACACGGGTCCAAGGACTTAAGCCGTCTTGTACTGCTTTCCCAGGCCATAAAGAGAGCAGGATCAGAAGAGGAGCAGCCAGGACTAGAACCGGCGCCCATATGGGATGCCGGCGCATCAGGCCAGGGCATTAACTTGCTGCACCACAGTGTCAGCCCCCACGTTACAGATTTTTAAGGACAAACCTGTAAGAGATACAGAAAAGGAACTTAGAGACTTGTGCTGGTTTTAATCTCACATTCTTCTTCTGAATAACTGTGTTCCCTTTGAAAGGGATCTCTTCCCTGGCCAACGACTGAGCCCCTGACCCTGTCTTACAAATAGGTACTCTTGATCATGAAAGGGACCTAGTAAGATGTGTTTTAATAAGAGCCCATATATTTGTGACTTTCTAACATCCTCTAGGAGTGATGAGTTTATTAATCTATTTAAATGCAAAAATACACGTGTGCATGCATACTATTTTTTCACTTAAGTTATATTACATATTGGTAACAGTTACAGAATTTTTAACTGAAGACCTGAAACTAGTGTATTATTACACAAAAATCCAGAAGAGCAATTGACTATAAACTTGGGCTCTCTGCTTTATCATATGCATATTTAGCATAAATTAGAATGCATTAAATTTATAATTAATGTATTTATCCTAGTTCTGTCATTCATTAGTTCATTCATTCACTCATTTGAGAGAGAGAATGAATGGACAGATTCTCATCCACTACTTCATATATCAAATGCCTAGACCAGCTAGGGCTGGACCAAACTGGAACCAGGAACTGGGAACTTCATCCAGGTCTCCCACATAGGTGGCAGGTACCCAAGTACTTGAAGCTGGAATCAGGAGGGAGGGGACTCAAAGCCAGGCACTCCAGTTTGGGATGTGGGCATCTTAATCTCTAGGTAAAATGCCTGCCCTTATCCTGGCTGTTTGATAGATACAGGCTACACTGTTGAAAACACATAAGTGTCTTTGTGGGTTTTAGGAAAGTTAAGGGATGTTGGACAGAGAGTAAACCTAATACAAGTTAAGAGAGTGAATATACTGTGAAGAGAAGATAACAGCCCAGAAGGGCAGGGGGTGACTGTTGGCAAGGATAGGGAGGGATTCTCTTTTAGAGAGAGAGATGGTCAGGTAAGGCCACTCGGGAGGCTGGTGTTTGAGTTGTAGTGAATACCAGAATATGATGACAAGACATGATTTGAGAAATGATTCTAGGCATTAGGAACTGTGAGTGCCAGATCTCTAAGGTGGTATTTTTTGATAAACAGAAAGGTTAATGTGATTCTAGTAGAGTGAAGGAGTTAATCAGGAGTGGGGTTTGTGACAGTACCTCAATTGAGGCCGCTGGTGAGCATACAAATCATTGCTACCTGCTTCTTTGCAGCATCTCTGAGCCTCCATAATTTCTTATATTCTAAACTTTATATCCTGTGAAATATGATTTCCTGAGTTTGAAGATCATCTTTTACTTCTGTAGGAAAATATGCATCATATTTAATTTGCTTTATTGGTTTGATGTAGTTGTATGATTCAACAGCTTTGATGATAGGACCTCAGCTAAAGGGCACGGGAACTTTAAAATAATAATAAAATGAAGCATTAAATCCTGGACACAGAATGTTCTCTGTGTAAAAATAGATTAAATGAGAATAATGTATTAATGTGAGCCTTTGCCATTTTTCCTCTGATCTCCCTCCAACCTGTCAGGGCCTTGTGCCCAGTATTTATCTTAAGGGGTAGAGACGGTCTCTTGCCACCTTTAGGAAAAACTGGTTAAGTCAAAGACTATTTGTTTTTCATATACAGAATCACACACATATAATTTTAGAAACAAAAACATTGCCTTACACTTTACATTTATGAATTTAGAAAGTATGTTCAGAGATGATTTTATATTTTCAGTTTCTAAAGCATTAGTGCAACTCTGTTTTTCTTTTTGTAGTTTTTAAATTAGTACAAATATGTATAAAAAGTTCTATTTTGAAAATAAATATATTGAATGAAGAGACACTTTCTGTTCAGTTGGATTTACCTTGGATAGATTGTATCCACACTGTATATTTCTCTTGTAACAACAAATGGGGTAACCCTGAAGCCTATCTTCTTTCTTGTTACATTAGTTTTTAATTAAAGAAAACAACTAGTTGGAGGCAGTTACTTTCTGTGAAATGTAATGAAGATTTATTTTGGAAGTGACCTTCACTTTATTAGCTGAAGCAGTAATCAGCAGAATTAATAGAATAATCAAATTATATACAAACTCATAAATCATCTTGAATAGTGCTGTCAAAAGTTCAGCTATTAATGGGTCCTATTGTTTTGCAGCCGCATTAAAAAAATTACAACTGCTGATTCCTACCTTGATAGGAACTGAAATTGCTTTTTTAAAGGCTATGTAGGAATGGGGCTACCAGCCAAAATTTTTCACAACTCTTAATTTATCTGTAATACAATTTGATGTCACCAGGGCAAAGTTGAAATGCAGTACAGTGTTGGTATGCTCTCTTTGAGTAAATTCTGACTCTCTGTTGGAAGCCATCCTCAATTTAATTAGAATTATATTGGTTAAAATGGGTTAATAAGCATCAAAGAGTTAGGTTGTACTCCAGATATACATAATTATCTGAATAATATATTATACAGATACTATGTTGCTTTGTGAATTTTCCTTGAACCTATTATAAGCAAGTAGTTGTAGTGACAGTTTTATAATTAAAACTTAAACAGAAAAAGTACCTCATTAGACTAAGTACTTTGCATTACTCAGAAGCTATTTATATGAGTTCCCATGTTCTTTTTAATTTTAGTTAATGTGGGAGAAATGGGAAATTCCTTGCTGCTGAGATTTGTATTTTTTTTTTCAGTTGCATACATGGGAATAGTAGGTCTTAACCACTGCTCTCATACAGTTGTTGATGCCTAATTGAGGTCTAGCCATGACTTTGTGCAGTCAAGCATTACACGCTGTCAGAGGCTATTAAAATAAAGTGAGTTTATTTTTGAAAAATAATCTAAGACTTTGTGAAGTTAGAAAATTATGTGTCATTTTTAAAATTAATGTAGAGTATAATTATTTTGTATATTTAACAGTAACTTATTTTGGTTTCTTAAACTCTGTGATTTTGACAGAGGAAAGACATGCTCACAAGTGAGTGAAGTTGTGTTTCCTCTTAGTAGTCAAACCGAGATACTAATTTCCAGTCAGTGATCAGTACTTACTGTGAGATTTGTATTTCCATTGACTTAATTCAAAAGCTTCTGAGAAGTGTGAGGATTGCTTCAGTATTAAATGGTAAATAACTAAAGTGTACAATGTGTGAGACTTCTAATTAGAATTCAGAATTCTTTGAACTCTAGCTGTCATAGGTAGATTTGTTTTTATGTATAAAGAGAAGCTACATCCAAATTCATACTTTTTTAGATTTTATTTATTTATTTGAAAGAGTTACACCAAGAAAGAGAGAGAGAGAGAGGGAGAGAGAGAGAGAGAGAGAGAGAGAGAGATCTTCCATCCGCTGATTCACTCTGGGGAGATGGCCATAATGGCTGGAGCTGTGCCAATCCAAAGCCAGGAGCCAGGAGCTTCCTCTAGATCTCCCACGAAGGTGCAGGGGCCCAAGGACTTGAGCCATCTTCTACTGTTTTCCCAGACCATAGCAGAGAGCTGGATCAGAAGTGGAGCAGCTGGGTCTTGAACCGGTGCCCATATGTGATGCCGGTGCTTCAGGCCAGGGTGTCAACCCACTGTGCCACAATGCCAGCCCCAAATTCACACTTTTTAAAGATGCTTTATTATTTACTATAGTTGGTTAGAAACAGAAACACCCTACTGATTTTCCAAAAAATAAATTGCAGTCACCTCAGAGCATCAAATACCTTTTCCTCTTTCCATATCTTCTTCTTTTTTTTTTTTTTTTTTTTTTGACAGGCAGAGTGGACAGTGAGAGAGAGACAGAGAGAAAGGTCTTCCTTTGCCGTTGGTTCACCCTCCAGTGGCCGCCGCGGCCGGCGCGCTGCAGCCGGCGCACCGCGCTGATCCGATGGCAGGAGCCAGGAGCCAGGTGCTTCTCCTGGTCTCCCATGGGGTGCAGGGCCCAAGCACCTGGGCCATCCTCCACTGCACTCCCTGGCCACAGCAGAGGGCTGGCCTGGAAGAGGGGCAACCGGGACAGAATCCGGCGCCCCGACCGGGACTAGAACCCGGTGTGCCGGCGCCGCTAGGCGGAGGATTAGCCTAGTGAGCCGCGGCGCCGGCCCTTCCATATCTTCTGAAGCTACTAAAATGAATAGACATTCTCAGATTTCTTCCAGCTCTATTATTAATACTTGCATTTTGTTGGCGTTGGGTGATGGCCTCCTCTTTTAGAAGATACATACTTTAAATTTCAATGTACAACATCTTAGATATCATCTTTCATAGAACATTCATGACAAGGTAAATAAAAATACCAACATAAGTTAGTAAACTACTGAGGCATAGGGGTTATGATCACAAATGTCTACAAGGACCAGGCAAATTATAGAAAGGAAGTGAAGTAAGTACAAGAGTGGTAGAGAGTACAGTGAACTGTAGAGCACATGACCCATCAAAGGGAGCTACTACTACACAAGCATAGGTCTTGATTGCAGGCCCAGTGTTGTCAGGTTCAAATCTTCTCTTTCAAAGAATCTGGAGGTCCAGATTATTCACGTGAATATTACTTTTAAAAACTGCTTGCAGATATAACATAGCTAAGTAGTATTTGTTCCCTGGACTGTCAGTTGTAACTCCTTGCTATAGGTTAATGATTTTTTATGTGTATGTTGGAAAGGGCATGTTTCACCATTTTAAAAATCATGACTATTCTAAAATGCTTCTTTATTTCATTTAACTCACAGCAACCATGGAGGTAATAAATTTGTACAATACATATACCATACCACCTCAGAAGTCTAGACTTGGATTTTGACTTACTATATAAATTGAGTACCTCTTAAGAAAATTACAAACATCTTAGTGATATTTTTCCTCTTAAAAGTTTATAGCCTAGAAACTCTAGGGTTAACTTTTGATTCTTTCCTTGTTACTTCCATTTCCACTCTTCTACCATGATGCAGGGCTTACTGCTTCCTGAATTCCTTTTGTAACCCCTAGCCACCCCCTGCTTCCAGTATCTGTCTCTTTTATTCTCCATGCAGCCAACACGTCAATTCCAGTGGCAAATACAAACACCTCTATCTATCTTTTTAAGCCCCTTCTATATTATTGCTTCCTTCAGTTTCTTCCTGTCATATGACAGTTTGTATATCCTTTCAGTCATTCAGGTATCCATGTACATTCATACTTTTCTGCCTTTTTCACATTTTCCAAATTTGTAAAATCTGTCCCTACTACCCAACAGTTTAATGTGCTACTTTTCAAAGCTTCACTCAGTGCAGTCATCAGATCTTCAAGCACCTCTCCCTACTCTAGGCAAGTCCTTGAACTTCTTTGATATTTTGTAACAGAATTGGTCTACCTTTGTTAAGGGTTTCCTCTAGTTCTGAGATTCTGTAACTCCCGGTCTTCCAATGCATGCTGACTTTTCTCTGAACTTTATTATACTTCTAATCTCTACTACATAGTTTAATCTTTAATTTTTCTCTCTTTTGGCATTTGTCTCATATACTTAACAGCAGGTTGAATCTATGACTCAACACTTTTATAATCTGTGAAACTAATGCTCTGTACAACCCTTAATAGGTGGCTAGTTGGCTGATTTCAGCATTATCAGTTTTATACCCAGCTGTAGGTGAATCATGGCTGACAGTTGTAACTTTAGCTCTTGGGTAGTACCATTAATCATTAAACAGAAAGCTTACAAGCCTTGGATTTGCCTAGACAACTGAGCATCCTTTTTTATTTCACTGTATATGTTGGCATATGCAAGCTAGTGGGGAAAAAAAGTGAAGGTATGTGGGATCACAGAGTCCTGGGTCACTTTTGTATGTGTACTATCTCAATTTAAAATGCAGTAGTCAGTCTTGGACCACAGTTCAGGTTGGGTGCCTGTGCGTTTATGTGTGTGTGAGGGGGTGCAGTTAAAGGGAGTTAGTTGATTCGGGGATTCGAAAAGTGTGGAGGGTACATGATATCAAGAAAAAGGCCATGGACCACAGAGCAGTACAACTATTATTTTGGCAAGATAGCCAGCTTTGTAATAAATAGCTAAAGGGTGACATTCTTGAACATATAATCCACAGGAGGAAATAACATGGTTTTTTGTGATGTAATTGGACCTTGGCCATGTAACAGAGTTCTTTGAGAGGGATAAATAAGGTGTGAACAAGCAGGAGCCAGTGAACATTTGGATTTTCAAAAAGCTTTTGATAAGATTTTATACCAAAGACTACTTTAAAAAATAAATGTTCTCTCACCATGGGGTAGGTGTAATGTTTAGTCATGTATATAGATTTATACACAAGAAGGAAGGAAACTGGTGGTTTAAGTGTGATCTTACTTGCAAAGGGAGATTTTTTTTTTTACAGTAGGTTTTCCCCAGGATCAATGTTCAGTATTTTGTTCTTGTTTTTACCATTTTTATAAATGATTTGAGAGTCAGCATAGTGACTCCCTACTCAACTCTTAATCTGCTTTTCAGTTTATAGTTGACACTGAGATTTTATCAATAGTAAAATGCCAAGCTGAAGTGTCTTAGCTGGAAGGACTATTTCACAAAGATTATGTGTAAAATCAGGCAAATGACACAAAAGGCTGAGTCATCTCTAAGAAGGTGGTCTCAGAAACATTTTTCAACCCATTCGAGGGATCTAGGACTTGTTACATAGAACTCCCTGAAGATACCAGTTTCAGTAATTCTTGTTTCTGTATTCAAAAAGATCCACCTAGTACTGAACACAGTCTTGCTATTAGAAATAAAAGAGAGGAGTATATTTGTGTCTAGATTCAAAATGAGTGTGTCTTTACCTGCCAGTTATTTGTTCAATTTGAGTTTTTAAGACTAGGCCACAGAATGGAACAAGGATATAAATAAGGATTATTTATTATTATTATTCAAACTAGAAGCAAATATATCATTTACACAATGTCAGATCAGGAAGACTGAAAGCAGAAATTGATGAAAAGAAATCTTGGAGAATCTGAAGTGGATTTACTGTAGACTTGTTAGCTACGTCCACAAAATTTGAACCTAGGGCTTCATTTTGAATTTTAAAAGTCATTTTTAAATGAATTTGCTTCAGTAGATATGTCGCACATAATAAAGATCAGGCTAAATGTTGAAAAAGTAGTCAGAAAATAGTGCTTTCATATTAAAAGTTATGTTGCCTTCATTATGATGTTACATTTAGGAGTCATTGAATTGGCATGGTGGTTTTGGCCCTTGTACAAATCAAGGAACCACTGTACACATGAACCATAGATATGGCCTAGGTTATAAATTGACCCTCAATATTTTGGAAGGTGCTTTAAAAAAAAAGATTGAATGATGACTTGTATTCTATAATTTATGATTATCTATTCTGGACCCCTGGTGCATTTATTAATACAGATCTGTTTCTGTCATCTAATACATAGTTTTATTGTGACTTACCTATAGAAGGTTAAATTTAAGGACAGCTGGAAGAGCTGAAAAAAAATAAATATATCATCTACAGATTGTCACCAAGAACAGAAGAAGCTAGATATATGGCTAAGATCTATAAAATAGAGGTAGCTTCTCAGAGTACGTTTTCTGAAGGTTATGTATTTCTTTTTGACAGCTTTTTCTAAGTTAAGCATGATTATACCTTCCAAGAGTGACAGCAGTGTCTAAAGGACAATCCATCTGCCCATAATCTTTTCCTTGAGTATGAAATCTGTATCAGAAGCCCAACTGAATTCAGATACTTGTACTTGATAATTTCTTGAACTATCTACAGTGCTGTGTTCTTCCAGGTCCCTGGTAATTCCGTGAAGGCACAGAAATGAATCTTTTCCTGGTGCCTTCTTATCTGGATAGTAGCCATTGTATTAAGTAGTAATCTTCATGAAAGGCCAGAAGATAATGATTGTTGAGTTTGGTCACAATTAGCTGTCTCAAATAATCATGCTCCAAGTATATTAAGAGTGTTTCCAGGATTCCCCTTCAAAGCAATACCTGTTCAGGGAGATAGGCTTGCACACTTGCATTTGATTGTTGCACACTTCAAAGCGAGATTGCTCTCATGAATATGTGGGTTACCATAACTTTTTTCAGGAGGACGTCTCTCTACTATATTCAATCAATCAGCAATTCTTTTCAGTTTTACATATTAAATATGCCTCCAATCTCTCCACTTCTTTGTCTGCACTGCCACGTCATCTCTCATTCTGTCTATGGAAGACATAACTGGCCTCCCTTCTTTTAATCTTGCTCCTTTATCAATTCTCCACACAGCAGCCAAATTCATTTTTTTAAGATTACAAATTTGTTCATGTCGCTTGCATGTCCCAAAACCTCTGGTGGCTTCTTGTTGTACTGAGAATAAAAAGTCAAGGTTCTCACCATAGCCTTGAAAGCCTTGCATGATCTGATGGTCCCTATCTCTTTGATCTTAGTTCATACTGTATTTCTACGTACTACTATATTCCAACCGCATTGGACATCTCATTTTTCTTCAGAAATGCTGAGATAGTTTGTACTTCAAGTTTTAAATTTTGTTTCCTTCTGATTGGTGTGTTGTTCTTCTGCATGGTTAGATTCGTCTGGTCACTCGGTCTTCGATAATTCTTAAAGAGGCTACCCCTGATTACTCTAATATTCCAGAGCCTGTAACACCCTTTTATTATCTTGCTTTACTGTTTCAGACAAAATCACTTTCTACTATTATCTTATTTGTTATTTATTGTCTCTCTCGCACTAGATAAGTTATATGATGGCAAGCACAGCATTTGTCTTGTTGACTTTTGTGTTCCCAGTTCCCATAACTTCATTTGATACATAGTAGGCCTAGTTCCATAAATATTTGTTCATGGAGGAATACTTCACAGTGCTTGTCAACATGCAAATTTCTCTTCGAACCGTCACAGGTCCCTCTGTAGAAAATAGTTGAATTACCTAAGTATGAATGCTGCTTAAATTCTGTTAGAAGGAACTACAGGCCTTGAACACCTGGAGGCAGACTGTCCAGTCAGTAAGAGAAAGGTAACTTACAGTGAGTGGTACAACCTGTAATGATTGTCCTACAGAAGATGATAGCTAACAAAAGCTATGATGTAGTGTGAGGTGTCAAAAACAATGCTTCATATGCATTAACTCATTATTATTATCGTCATTCTGTTTTGAGAACAGAAGCACAGTCCTGTAGCCTGTAAGTGGGAGAATCAAGAAAGGAAATGGAGCAGTCTAACTCCAGAATTAGATCATGCACATTAATTTCACAGCCATCTCTAAGAGCTGATCTCTGTGAAATTTACACATCATGATGGAGATTATAGACTTGATTTTTAGTGATCTGGTAGTTTTGCTTTGGGTGATCACTGCTTGCTAAAAAAAAGTTCTTTCAAATTTTGGCACCATGTCAAGTATCAGCTGGGGTTTGCCGTTGCCATACTGAATCATTGTGAATAAACCCATAGTGTTTTGGAGCACTCAACTGAGGAGCATTTTTAAAAAAGATTTATTTACTTAAGAGGCAGAGTTACAGAGAGGTCTTCCATGCATTGGTTCACTCTCCAAATGGGCACAATGGCTGCGGCTGGGCTGATCCAAAGCCAGGAGCCAGGAACTTCTAGGTGTCTCATGTGGGTGCAGGGGCCCAAGCACTTGGGTCATCTTCTACTGCTTCCCCAGACATCAGCAGGGAGCTGGATTGGAGGAGGGGCAGCCAGGACTCAAACCGGCACCCATATGGGATGCTGGCGCCATAGATAGAGGCTTAACTTACCGTGTCATAGCACGAGCCCCGTGCATTTTTCATTCTCTTACTGAATAAAGCCTCATAGATAATGAGTTCCAACAGCTTATAGCAGGGATGAGGCTTGGTTTAGGAGTGTTGTGAGCATAACTGCTTCCTGAGGCTCTAGGAGTAATTGCCTATCCTTTTGCTCTTGCTTGAAAGTGTTTAGTTTTGAGTCAACAGAAATCCCAAACTGAGTTGGATGACAATAGCTTGAATCCTTTCTTTTTTTCCTTTGCGTTTTCTTTATTTTAAAAAAATATATTTAAGTTATACAAGTTTCATGTATTTCATATATACAGATTTAGAAAACCTAGTGATGCTTCCCCCATCCTCCCTCCTGCTCACACTCCAACCCTTCTTCTTCCTCCCTCTAATGTTCCTTCTCTTAATTTTTACAAAAATCTATTTTCAGTTTACTTAATGATTGTATGGTTAACTCTACACTAAGTAAAATAGTTCAACAAATAATATGAAGAAGAAAAAAATAAAAAAAAACACTGTTCCTCAACAGAAGCGACAAGTGCTGTAAATAATCACCAAATCCCGAATTGTCTATTTCACTCTAATACATTACATTTCAGGTACTCTGTTAGTTACTTCAGATCAGGGAAGACATATGATATCTGTGGGGAGCAACTGGGAGCAACTCGGACTAGACTAAGTTACTGGAATTAAGACTTATTCTATGCATCTGCTTTCCCACAATATGGCGCTGAGAAGGGAAACAGCTTCTACACAGCTGCCTCCAGTTCAACCAATAAACTGTGGGACCTGCTCCTGATTGGAGGAGAGCAGCGTACTCAGCGTGTGGGTAGCAGAGTTGGGATTGGCGGAGGAGGACTATAAAGGAGGAGAGAGACGGCATGCACCAGGAACATCTAAGGGGAACATCTAGCTGAAGGAACACCTGTGCAGCCCCCGAGAAGAGCCGGCCGGCGGTGTGCCGCTCCCCTGCGGAAGTGGGGAATGTGGCCAGGGGGAACTGCCCTTCCACGGAGGTGGAAGGGATAGTAGCCAACCCGGGAAGAACCAGCAGCAAAGCCGGGGAGGGCCGAGCAGACGAGAGAACAGCGCAGGGTCCTGTGTCGTTCCTCCACGAAGAGGGGGAGCGACAATATCTTTTTGGGACTGGCTTATTTTACTAAGTATAATGGTTTACAGTTCCATCCATCTTGTTGTAAAACACAGGATTTCATTTTGTTTTTACAACCAAGTAGTACTCCATAGTGTGTGTGTGTGTGTATATGTATGTGTGTGTGTGTGTGTGTGTGCGTGCATGCGTGCGTGTACGATAATTTCTTTAAAACCAGTCAAGAGTTGATGGACATCTGGGTTTATTCCATATCTTAGCTATAGTGAATTGTGCTGCAATGAACATCGGGATACAGATAACTCTTTCATATGAAGATTTCTTTTGGTTTGGGTAAATTCCCAGGAGTGGGATGGCTGGGTCATATGGTAGGTCTACATTCAGATTTCTGAGGTTTCTCCATACTGTCTTCCACAGTGGTTGCACCAGTTTACATTGCCACCAACAGTGGACCAGGGTACCTTTTTCCCCACATCCTCACCAGTGTTTGTCATTTGTTGGTTCTGTATGAGAGACACTGTAACTGGAGTGAGGTGGTTTTGATTTTTATTTCCCTGGTGGCTAGTGGTCCTGAGCATTTTCTCAAGTGTCTGTTTGCCATTTGAATTTCCTCTCTTGAAAAATACTTGTTCAAGTCCTTTGCCCATTTCTTCACTGGATTGTTTTGTTGTTGAATTTCTTGAGCTCTTTATAGATTCCGGATATTAACCCTTTATCAGTTGCATAGTTTGCAGATATTTTCTCCTGTTCTGACAGTAGCTTGAGTCTTAACAAGAATCTTGGGGGAGGAATGATTCTGTGACTTACATACTGCCCAATTTGCCTTCTCCGGAAGCAGACTCACTGTACTAAAAACACAGTATTCACTTCTGCTACCCACCACACAAGTTCTGCCCTTCCCTCTACTTCCTCCTCAGAAAGATACTTAGTACCAAGAAACAAAAATAAATAAGGAAGGTGGTGTGAGTACTATGCTAAGTAACATAAATGTTACTATTACACATGATGTTGTAAAGTAGACATGCAAAATAACTATTCTATAGACATATAGTAAACCTGCATTTATGGTGTGCATGCAAAAGTATATGTGTAAGTGGCACTTAGACTTTTGGTAACCTCTCCTAAATACATGTTTGTGTGCATCCTAAGTATATAAAAGTAAGGCACACATACATGTAGGTCTCCCTACATGTTTTTTTTTTTTTTCAGACCAGCAGGCATTGGATAAACAGTAGAATACCCAATGCATTTTAGATTTAGTTTTATGGTAAATTTATATGTATGAAGATAGTTATAAGTAACATAGTTGAATTTCATGTAGATAGATACAGTCACTGAAGCCTTATTATATCTCAGGACACTTGGACGTGTCACACTGTGTGATGATTGATCGTCATTTAATTTTTCTCTTGTAACAGACTTTATGGTTTGATTTATTTCAATGGCATTTGGTAAAATTTTCAAATATGTTTTTGTAGTAAATTTTCTGTGGTACCATCTACATGTATTTAGTATATTTTTATGGTTTTTTAAGGTTAAAACCAAAACCTTTATAAGACATAAAACTTATCCTTGCTTGCTCTAGACTTGATACTGCCCTATAGAAGGTGGGTGTACAGGGCTGCCTCACCAGGCATCATGTTGGGTCCCAGGATGGCTGCTATAAATTGCACCGAGACTGGAATGTTTGCTATCTGCAGTAGATTAATTGTCCATCACTAAGGCATATGAACCCTTGAGTTGCTAGGCTGCCATTTAATGCACTGGAACAAATGTGTCATGTGGAGCCTTACTATCTTCAAAAAAGTCATTGTAAAAATTGTTTACCTTCTCTCTAGAGTACTGTCTTTGTTTTAAAATGTCTAGCTTACCAGCATACTTCATAGATTATTTTTTAAAATGTAAGATTATGAAATACTCATATTTTTGAAGTAATTTTTAAATATTTTTATTTACCTATTTGCATTTTTATTTTGAAAGGCAGATACATACACATGGAGAGAGAAATAGAGAGAGAGAGAGAGAGAGAGAGAGGGAGGGAGGGAGAGAGAGGCAGAGGCAGAGGCAGAGGCAGGCAGAGAGAAATGTTTCTTCCATGGCATTAACTGGAAGGTGGATCAGAAGCAGACAGGACTCTAACCAGGCATTCAGATATGGGATTCGGGGGAGGTGGTATCCCAAGAGACAAGTGCTATGCCAAATGCCCACTCCTAGGTACAATAAAGTTGGGCTTATGTTCTATTAAAATAAAGTGACACATCCAATTAACATGTAGAGACTGAGAATAATCCTTGTAATCTTTGCAATTTGACAGGAATTATAACAACTCTAAGAGTAACTTTGATTATTTGACTCTATTTTATGTTACTTCATAATGCTAGAAAGCATGTTAATAACAATGCAGCAGTTTAATTAATAGATTTACTTGGATTTTTATCCCAGCACTACAATTTATTAAATAACCTAGAACAAATCACTTGATGTTCTCTTCCTTTATTTCCAGATCTTTAAAAGTTTGTCTCATAGGGTTATTGTGGGACGTGATGTGTTGATACATGTTGAAGCTTCTAGCATGTAGTAAGCACTCAATACTAGCCATGATTATTGTGCTGTTGTTATTATTGGCTGGGTGCCCCCAAAGACCAATCTGTAGTCAATAGTTATTTCTCCACATGCAGTTTCCTACTTCTTGGGTATATGACTGCTCTTTGAGTTTTGAATGCAGTTCTCAAGAATTCATTATTGTGGCCATTTGAGGAGTGAACCAGTGGGTGGAGGACTTCTCTCTCTGCCCCCCTTCTGTCTGTAACTCTGCCTTTCAAATAAATATAATAAATCTTTAAAAAATAAAGATCAAATATGGAAATAAGAATAGTATACAGAAGAGTCAATCAGTACCCTTATTTCGCTGCCACTTTTTAAAAAAACCAGTAGTTTTTGTCTTGCACAAAAGATACATGAATAAAGAAAATAAAAGGTGAGAGATAGAACAAATGCCCCCATTGGGAGAATAAACATATTGTGCCCTTCTATTGTGTAAAATTTGTATAGGAGAAAAGTCTGAATGAGAAGCAGTATGACAAACATATAGACATGTGCAATTGCATGCCTTTGCATTCGTAGAAATTTATACTATATATGTCTTTTTCTAAGAGCACAAAATATTTCTTATGCTCTTGTTTAAAATTAAGAGGAAGTTTGGTTGAGTATCATGCTTGTGTGTCTGTATCCTCTATAATATACTCCATCATCCACTCTAACTAGTTTTTCACATTCTTTTCATTCTTGTGTTTCTTTCATGTAGTATGTCGCCATTAATAAATCATATTTTTGAAGACAAGGGAATTTTTGATAGTTTGCTAAAGTAAGTAGTTGTAGATAATTCTATTACATCATATATTTATATGTATTTTTCAGAGGTCTTGGGTAGCCCAAAAACTTCATAAAATTGGTTTTCAGAAAGATGCTTTATATTATGTTTCTACAGTAAAAATGTTTCCTGTGCATTGTAAAATGCAATGATAAGGCCGGCGCCGTGGCTCAATAGGCTAATCCTCCACCTTGCGGCGCCGGCACACCGGGTTCTAGTCCCGGTCGGGGCGCCGGATTCTGTCCCGGTTGCCCCTCTTCCAGGCCAGCTCTCTGCTATGGCCAGGGAGTGCAGTGGAGGATGGCCCAGGTGCTTGGGCCCTGCACCCCATGGGAGACCAGGAAAAGCACCTGGATCCTGGCTCCTGCCATCGGATCAGCACGGTGCGCCGGCTGCAGCGGCGGCCATTGGAGGGTGAACCAACGGCAAAGGAAGACCTTTCTCTCTCTGTCTCTCTCTCTCACTGTCCACTCTGCCTGTCAAAAATAAAATTAAAAAAAAAATGCAATGATAGAGAATCTTTACAGAAAATGTTAGGCCTGGGTTTCTCTGGCTTTCAATAATATGATTGTCTATGGCATGTTTTTTAATTTTTTTAACCTCATACAACTTCCAATTGATTCTGAATTTGACTCCTTTGTTTTTCTTGGCATCTGGGAGGACATTTAGAAATAGTTTTCCCCCTGTGAAAAATTGTTTCAGCAAGATTAAGTTTTCTCTGTGCTCACACACATGCACGTGCGTGCACACACACACACATGTACTTATGTAAACACTTGCCAATCTAACTGAAACAAAAAACTCAGTGTATCAGTTGGTAATAGTTCATCTGTTGCTGCTGATGAGGATCTTGGGAACAGTGGTGCTAACCCTCACATGATACCGATATATCTATAGGCAAATGAGAGCAATGATTGTGTGGTCCTTAAGCTGTTTGCTCATTTGGGGGCCTTAATGTAACTCAGCCTATTTGTGTGGAGTAGGCTGGTCATATTTCATGTGCATATGGGTTCTTTTATTATCAACAGCGTATTGACAGTGAAGGTGGGGCTGATTGTCTTGATCACATCTATGTCTACTGTATCAGCATTCCCCTATCAGAAACAGAAGGCAAATGTAGCTACACAGTATAAGAGGAAAATGTTCTAACCCTCTCTGAAATCTGATAAAATTCAGTCTTTCAGATAGTACCAGGTGTACCAACACATTTGATAAATATTGTCATATAATTTGAATTTTGACTGGTGAGCAAGACTAACAAGAAAGGATATTTTGTAGTTGGTGTCCTGGGCTAAATTTGTTAACAGATTTTCATGCACATGACATTTTGCTTAATGTGCCCTTTATTGTATTATTCTAGATTTCTCTATGCAAAAAATATCCAATTTCCTTGTAACAGTGGTGTTCTATACCAGAAAGAATTATTACCTAACCTCTAACTTACCATAACTTTATCACGTCCAGTAAAATCATTGAGTTTGTAAAGATAATGGAAATATTATGCCACACTTAGATAATGTGACTTATTTTTACCATCCATGCCTACTTTTGTTATAGCTGTTTAGATTATGAAATTATTTAAGAATACCTGAAAGTACAGAGGATAATATAAAGAACACTCATGTATTCATTGTTTTGTTAAATCTTAGCATTTTGCTATATTTACTTTAAGCCTGTATTATTAAAGAAACTGAGCAATTAAAATCTTTGGTGTAACTTTGCTCTTGCCTATGGAAGGAACTGTTTCCTAAATTTGGTGTTTGTAGTTCCCTTAAATGCTTGTGTACTCCTTAAATGATATATAGTAGTATTTCTGCCTTTCAATTTGTGAGTTTTTTTATGAATGATGTCACTTTGAAATTATTCCTCCCCAACTTGCTATTATCACTCAATTTTATGCTTTTAACAACTCTCCATGTTGATATATGGGGTTATATTTCATTCATTTAAAATATTTATAGTATCTCATTGTATGATGTGAGAGGTTAGACAACTGAACAGTTAGAAGATGTAGTTCCTACATGACCACCCACATTTTTTACAGCAATTCTAAGTTTAGGAGTTCTGCAAAACCAGACTCAGGCTTGATAATTTGCTAGAAGGACTCGTTGAAAGCTAATAAACTCACAGTTGTGACTTACTGCAGGTAACGGATATAGACTGGAATCAGTCAAGGGAAGAAGTGCTTAGGATGGCACACTGAGAGTTCCAAATGTGGAGTTTCCAGTTTTTCCTCTCAGCATGGAGTAAGAACAGTGTTACTCTCCAAACGCTGATGTGTGATGATATGCACAAGTATAGTCTCCCGAAAAAGCCCACCTGAGCCTCAGTGTTTAGAGATTTTATTGGAGCTCCATCACATAGCCATCACTAATTATCCCTGGAGCTGATCTCAGGATCCAACACCTTTGGAGATTAATATATATATCACATGACCCAGCCTACCCTTTGCCACATGGTTGGTCTTTCTGACATGATTGGCCCCTGCCCTAAGACTATTTGATGTAGCTGGCCCTCACTTTATCAGGGATGGGGAAAATTTTTCTGCTGAGGTCCATTTGGATACTTACAATATCATCCATGGGCTATACGAAATTGTCGACATAAAAATTATCCTATTGGTTTATGGAATTTAGAGTCCCACCTGCAGTTGCCTTGGCAGAACACAACAAAATGATTTTGCAGGCCTCATGTGGCCCAAAGCTTGATGTCCCTCACCGCTACCTTAAATCAGAATATTAGACTCTAATGACCCATTGTCCTTGGGTAAACAAAGATACTCCTTTCAGGTATGACATACCAAGGCCTTAGAAATCACCTCCTAGAAAATAAGCACACAGGCTGTACATTTTAAGGGAACAAGGTAAAATTCTTGATTATACAATTAAATATACCACATACTCTTTTATACATTCTCCCACTGATCTACATTTGAATTGTGTATAATATATAAAAAACAGTACCTCTTTTGTTAATGAATGAACACTTACATAATACTGTGTGCCAAGTACTTAGTACTTCACAAGTATTAATTTGACCCCTCAACCCTATATGAATAAATGCTATTATTCTGCAAATGAGGAAAATGAGATACAGAAAGGTGAAATATCTAGCTCAAGATCATATAACTATGAAGTGACATAGTTGGCATATGAACTCAGGCAAGCAAAATCCTTCCTCTTAACTATTATGCTATGCTGTCTTGAAACAATGCAACCAGAGTTATTTTATATACATTATCTTCTACACAAGTATGAAATTAATATCTGCAGCAGTAGGTATTGCTGCACTATAGATGTATACACCTTCAGCTTTACTAGGTGGTACCATATCGTTAGCCAAACTGACATCTTTAAACAATTAATAATGTATCCACAGTTTCTTGTCATTTCACTTCTTTTGGTTGTCCAAATGTTTATAATTTTAAAATCCATTTCTCGGTCTTCATGATTTTTTATCTTATTGAAGAAATCTCTTTCTGCAAGCTCAAATATATTTTTCTGTATTCTGCAAGTATTGCTTAATATATTTATCTTTCATCTACTTGGATTTTATATTGAATATTGTGTAAAGCAAAGATACAATTAATTTCCCCCTACGCCCAATGTATTGTCCCAAACCATTGTTTCAATGATCCACTCCTTCCCCATTGGTTTGTAATACCACATTTGTTATAGTAATTTCTGTGTATGCATTGGCCTTTCTGTGAGTTTCTCATTGCTGGTGGAACAGATTCAGTAGCTGAAAACAACACCAATTGATTATCTTACAGTCCTGGAGGTTAGAAGTCTAAAAGGGTTGGTAGGGCTGCATTCCCTCTCGGAGCTCCAGTAGGGAATCTATCCTTTGCCTTTTCCCACGTCTATAGGCCACATCCATTCTTTGGCATGTGTCCCCCTTCCAGCAATGGCATCACTTTGACCTCTGGTTCCTTTTCAAATTTTCTTCTCTATCTCTGACCTTCCTGCCTGTCTTGTGAACCTTGTGATTACCTTACATCACCCATCTTGAAATCCTGAATTTAATCACATCTGTAAAGTCCTTGCCATGTAAGTTAAAGTTATGTCCCACCAGAAGGCTTTAGTAATTGCATCCACCAAGTCTCCAGGGCTACTGCTGACCCTGAGCCACTTTTTAAGATATTTTACTGGTTAAGTATTTTTTGGGTCATTGAGTGGAAAAATTTCACGCCTCTAGTCTGTATGAGGGTAGACTACTAGTTATAATTAAAGAGGTGTAGTCTTCCTCCACTTAAGGCTTAAGATAATATTTTTGTTTTTTCCTCTTAGTAAATTGATTTCACTTCTAGGCCACTCCTTAAATAAGGTATAGTCCTTTTAAGATTGAGATGTTATGAAAGAATATATATTTTTCTATTCCCTGCCTCTCTTATGTCCTCACTTCTCCCCCACATGAGCATTAAGACCCAAGCACTTAAATGACTGAGACAGGCAAGTTCCTAGGAATTTCTGTATTAACTCATGTACTTATTATTCTAGTTTTAAATTCCCAATTTAGCTTTGGCTTCTGGAGAGTTTCTTACTTTTGTGATAGGTAAAATAAGCAGCCAGTGTTGCAACATAGTGGATTAAGCTGCTCCCTGCAACATCAGCATTCCATATGAATGCTAGTTCAAGTCCTGGCTACTCTACTTCAACAGCTCCCTGCTAATGAGCCTGAGAAAGTAGAGGAGGATGACTCAAATCCTTAGGCCCCTGCACCAGTGTGGGAGACTTGAATGCAGTTCCAAGCTCTTGGATTTGGCCTGACCCAGCCCCGATTATCGCAGCCATTTGGGGGCAAAACCATCAGATGGAATATTTCTCTCTCCCCCTTCCCCACCTCCCCATAACTCTGCCTTTCAAATAAATAAAATCTTTAAAAATGAAATAAAATATCCAAGAGTCTCCCAAAGCTTTCCCTGCTTGATTCTTAATATTTGTCTGTGGTGATTCTTTTGGGTGTCTCATATAATACCTCTTGAAGCTGGTTGTGGTCTGTGTACCTTAGGTAGGCAGGATCTGATTTGGGGGAGATACCTCATCTTTGCTTGTGTATACTTTTGGCTTGATTATAATTGTAACCATTGACATTGTATTATTTACAGTAGCTTCTATTCTGCATCAAAATATTACTAATCCTATCTCTCAGAAATTCTTAGGCCTAGAGCTGGTTTTTGTGGACATTTGGATGGAAGATTTCAATTCATTCTCTCTTTCTCGCTCTCTGCCTTACAAATAAATAAAAATATTTAAAGTATTATCAAAAGGCTTTTTCTGTAATACAAATTAATAAATCTAAAATACATAAAGTATTGTTACCTTAATTTTCAAACCAATTAATTTAATCCCCATTCTCTTTTTCTCTTCCCAGGATGTGTGCTGTATTTGGTGGAATCTATTGTCTTCGTCATTCAGTGCAGTGCCTTGTAGTGGACAAAGAATCCAGAAAGTAAGGATGATATAAGTAACCTTCCTATATTTATACTCCAAACACTGGTGAAAAATGCTAAAGTCGATTTAAAAAAAATGATTCTTCAAAGATCCTCCTTGGTATTAATAACATATCAACCTTGATTAAAAGTAATTTGTGTTTAGGTCCTCCAGAACAAGGAAAGTGAGTTCAGAATATAGAAACCAAATTAATTTCCCTGCAATATGACTATAGCTCCTGATCATCCAAGCTTGGAAGACAAATCATTTCAGCTGCCGGGGGTGGGTGATGAGTGATGTTAGTTTTCCTTGTGGCCTTACCTCCTCTAATTGATTTTCATCGGATGACAACAAAGCCCTCTGTTATTGCATTTTTAAAAATGGAACTCACCTAAAGACTCATCAGATTAATCTCTGCTGATAATGCATGTCACTCCAAGAGAAAAGACTTTAATGAGTTTTTAGGTAGATTGTTGTCATAAACTATGCTGTCCTGTTATCTGAGGATAAATTCTTTTACAACAGTATCAGACCTACAGCGTGGTTTAGTATTGAAATAAAAATTTACCCGTTTTTGAAAAAGCTGACCACCATCTGTATATGTTTCATATTTTAATTATATTTTTAGTTGTTCGCCACTAAAATATGCACTGGATTGAATTATATTAAGTGAAATATTTTCTATAATTCTAGATTTTACATTGACATTTCAGTGGGGGAAAACTGGATCAAGTTTTCAGTTCTGTATAAATTACTATGTGTTTTCTGTTTTGTTACATGTTCTCAAGCATGTATTGACCTTTGTTTCTGAGATGATTACTTTTAGGGTTGTATAAAGAAACAGTATTGTTGAGGCCATAAAATATCTTAAACCAGGGGCTTAAGCAAGATAAATTTGTAGCTGTTTTTTTCATTTTACAATAATTTTGTTCTGATGTTGTCTAACTGGCACAGTTAATGTCTATTAACTTCTTATAGACCAGTTATAGTGTAAAAACTAGTATCATTGAGGTACAGAGAACAAAAAGCTCTAGAAATATGTAATATTTAAACAGTGCATTTTCTTTAGAAAAGAAATTCTGTAGTATAAGATAAAATGGACACATGGTTTAAAAGGCTTATAAAGCATCTTTAGCACTTTAACAGAAAGATACTGCACAAATGTAATGTAATCATTTGTGGTGAAAAAATCTATCCTTAAATGCCCAGGATATTCATTCATATATTGCTCATGAAGAGCTCTATCAAAGTTCCTGAAGGAATCATTGCCTTTATGGCTCCTAGAGTCCTTTTTTTCCTATGCATTCCCTTTTAAGGAAGAGTATGCTTCCATGATGGATAGCCAGATAATGAATTTCTTGTTTCGTGCTTATTTGCTTATTATTCACCCACTCCCACATGTTACTCTCAATGACATGAAGAATTTGCATGGCTCATGTTTGTTTTTTAAAGTGGCTATGCTAGGACAGTAATAGAATTTGTTGAACTAAAAACTATGCACTATGCTTATTTTAGCTTTGACTTAGTTTATGAGATAGAACAGAGGAGCTCCTCTTTATGATCTGCAGCAGATTCAATTTGCAACAGATAGTTGAGGTCTAAAGGTCTGGAGACCTAAAGGATCTCTAGTCTGGTAATTTCCAAATTTAATGTGCCTAAGAATCAGCAAGTAAGCTGGCAAAAAATATAGATTTCTGTGCCTCACTCTCAGAGAGTGAAATTGAGTAATATGTTTTGGCTGAAGCCAGGGAATTTAGTTTTGTTTTTATTTAAGATTTATTTATTTGAAAGGCAGAGTGATACAGAGTGGGAGGGAGAAAGAGTGAGAGGGAGATCTTCCATATGCGTCTTTGTTACCCAGCTGGCCGCAGTGCCAGGGCTGGGCCAGGCCCATACTAGTAAGTCATAGCTCTTTCTGGGTCTCCCATATGGGTAGCAGGGTCCAAATACTGGGTGGTCTTCCACCACTGTTCCAGGCATATTAGCAGGGAGCTGGCTCATAAGTGGAGCAGCCAGCACTTGAACCCATGCTCTGATATGGGATGTCAGCATTGCAGGCAGCTGCTTAGCAAACTGTGCCACAGTGGTGGCACCAAGGGAATTTGCAGTTTCAAGAAACACAGTGAATGAATCTAATGTAGATGGTCCTTCAGTGACACTGAGAAGCACTGGCCTGTAAAATAAAGTTGAGAATTTAGCCAAGAATACTAGGTTCCATACTGGACTGGTGTATCTAAGGCTTTATCAAAATGAACCTGCCAGATATACCAGTCATCAAATATGAATCTTAAATAGCAAACAAACTGCTTCTACTTCACTATTTCTTTTACATTTTTAAAGACTTCGGGTATAGCATTTGTTTTATTACAACTCCTATGGCATGTATAAAGATTGAGTAGCCCTGAGAAGAAAAAAGACTTGGCATTCCATCACTGTTATGGATGCCATGGCAAATCCTTTCCTATGGCTCAATTTATTTATCTGTAAAATGAACTATACAGATGCCACAGTAATCTCTGAGTTGCCCTCCAAATCTGACATGCTTTTGTTGAGTTCTTTCAAGTTTTTAGAAAATACTTAACTTTTCCTTAACCTTTAGAAATAAATTATCTTAAAATATATGACCAAATGGAAGCTATTTTCACATCTCATGCAATCTCTGAGCCAGTGAGAATTAAAAAAAAAAACTTTTTAGCAACTTGTGATGTGTCTACTTTCATGAATATAAATGAAGTAGCACAATGTTAATTTTTGTTATTATATTACTAGGATTCCAGTTTTCCAGTGAACACCATTTCCTTGTTTTGTAAGATAAAATTATTTTGAATTCTGTGTATGATTCACTTACTGTAGAACTTATTCTAAGCAATAGCCATATATTTCTGTAACAATAGTTTTTAAAACTCGGTCTACATCCATAATATTCTCTTTACATTCTTTAAGTGATATTTTAGTTAAGAAACAAGCAATACTTGAACATCTTGCTATCTGTCTCCCTCTCTAATTCTGCTTTTCACATAAATGACATAAATCTTAAAAAAAAACCAGAATGTTATAAATCAATACTTCCAGTAATAATTGTAAAATTTATATTAATTTTGCTTCTTTCAAAAAAGTATATTCAGTCAAATAGACTCTCTAAATATCCAAGGCTAGCATTGGTTAAAGTTGGCTCAGGTTAATGTGCTTACTACTTCACCAAATAAGAAGTTTAACAAAAAGTATTTCATCATTCAAAATCAACTAATTGCAAAAGATACTAGTAATGGGAGACATTTTGTCAGGACTTCAATATAAAGTGAGGTATAGTTTTGTGAGGAAAAAAATTTTGATGTTATAATTGGGCATATCCCAGCATACATTTCTTTTTAAAGAGATTGGGTTGACAGACAATTGTGTATTCTAAATATAATGAGAATAGTAAGTAAGGAACTTGCAAAGATTTTCATTTGTATCCTTATACTTGTAGTTTGTTGTTCTTGCCCTATTTTTTTATAAGAACACTTGGCATCCCTTTTCCCCTTTAGTATAATTAAGACCTACCCATGCTTCAGGTAAGAGTTCTAAGTATATTTCTTTTTTTTTATGATGTAAGAAAATTCCCATTTTAATTTGAATTAGTTTTAAACGGATTCAATGTGCTTTGTAGATACACTTCTATGAGCATAATAATATTCTTTCCTCCCTCCCTCCCTTCCCCTCCTTTTCTTCATCCCACCTTTCATCCTTCTCCCTTTCTTTCATTTTTAGTTTTTGAGATAACATATTTTAAATTTACATTACTATAAAAAGGCTTAATACTTACCCAAATAAGAAGTTTAACAAGAAGCAAAAAGACCCCAATTTATTGGGAATATAGCTATATGACTATAAACAACAATTGAATGCAAAAATGAGCAATTCACCCATAGAAAATTTAAAGTAATCATAGATCACTAAAACTATAATAGTATAACATTCTAAATCATTGATTTCACAAAGGTATAAAACAAAGTTTTACAAAACTTTATTTCTTGATCTTACAGACTGTATCGGGACACTGCCAGTACCCTAGTTTGATCCCATTGTATGATTAATTGATAAGTTCTCTGTAAGAAAAGGCAGAATTTCACTGTTCCATCTCCAGCACCAAGACAAATTCCTAGCACCTGTTATACCCAGTAACTTTTGAGTTGAATGAATGAATGAATGAAGATTAAAGACTGATTACAGCCTTTTTGTACTTTTCTTTTCACCTTCCATTTAGGAAAGCTGATAAAAGCATAAATGATCATAGCACTGAGTTTAATGAGATGATTACATATCAAAGTACTGTATGAACTTTGAGAAAAGAAACAAGGCATTGAGGAGGCAGATGAAATCATGGTATATGGAACATATAACCAAATGTATACCTACTTTCAGCTACATCTTATTTTTCATTTTTGTTTAATTTGCTTTTCCTGAGATCCACATCGCTTATTCTTTCCTCATTGTATTATCCAGTAATTCTGTTTACATAATTCAGATGGATGTAGATATGTATAGCAGTGTTTTTTTTTTCCCCGTACCTTCTCTTTAAACTCTAATACTGCACTATTCTTTTGACTGTTTTTAGAAACACTGAATGCTCTTTCTGAATAGCTTTCTGTTCTTTGCAGCTGTGCTGACCAGGTAAAACTCCTGTTAGAGTTGTGTCATACTATACTTAGTAATATAGTATTTGACCTTAAGGTTGCATAGGGATAATCTGAGACCAGATGTCTCTCTAAACAATAGTACTAATTTAGTTATTTCATCTAGTGTTCCATGTGTACTTCAGCTGTCCCACTTAATAGATTTTCTGATGTCAGGAAAATTATGCCTTTCCCAGATACTTAGAAGTTAGTGATGAATATTAGATCAGGTGTGAGGTAGCTGACTCTTCATACCATTTGCCATTGCTGAAGTTCTGATTTTAGAAATCCCATTTGCAGAATAGCACTGATCGTATTCTAGATATTTAACCTATCACAACTCCCATACTTAGTTGTAATTAGGATATAGGTGAATAAAACATGGACCCTGCCTTTATGTACAAAGAGACTACAGAGTGCAGGCCCTTAAGTCAGATGGACTGGATTTGGATACTGTCTTTGCTACTTTCTAGCTGCGTGAACTTGAGCAACCTAACTTCCGTGTGCCACAGTTTCTTTAGAAAGTGGGGTGATTGACATCACCTAATTCATAGGGTTATTAAGAATATTAACTGAATAGATAAACCTCATAGAAATATTTGTCATGCATAGCATGAGTTCAACATGTTAACTACTAGCAGTTATTAATGCACTTGGAGATCTTAAAATCTGGTAGAGGGAGACATATTGTGAAGATCTTTCTATGCTATCCAAATAAGTTTGGACTGCTATCAGTGGTAGTTTGAAACAAGATTACATTTGCTGCTTTTAAATTAGCAATTCTGGCAGTGATTTGGAAGAAGCACTGTGATAGCAAGAAGTTCTTTACTTCCTAAATCAGATATTATGTATGTTTTTCAACTGCCTACACTGTCCATGTGTATAGAATACTTCCATCATCCACCCATCCATTAAACCATTCAGGCAACAAGTGTTAGTTGTTTTCTGGGTGTCACGTATAGGAGATACAGCAAGGAGAACAAGACAGGGTCTTTGTTCTCATAGAGCTTGTAGTCTACAGGACATTTCAGAGGAAAGAAGAAAAGTGTACACTGAGAGCTGTTCAGTATGCAGATCTAACTGTCCCTCTCTGTCTCTCTATTTAAAAAGCCACAATGGCTTTATATCACCTTATAGTAAAGCTTTAAGACCCTTGTACACGACAGGTGAGACTCTTCAATCTGACCTCTTCTTGCTTCTCTAGGTCATCCTTTACCCATTTTATCATTAAATAATACTGAACTATTCTTGGGCATTTGTACCTACTCTTCTCTTACTTGCCCCTGTCCCTGTGAAAATGCTGTTTTTCTATGTAAGATGTTCTTTTTTGCTTACTTAACTGTTTTTGATCCTCATTTTAAGATTACCTTTTTAAATTTTAATTAATATGTAATACTTGTATATTTTCATAGGGCACACAGCACAATATTTTAACACATAGACACAACATATACTGATCTAGCCAGGCAGCTAGACATTTCATTTCCTTATTGTTTTTGAAGTCCTCCTGTTCTTTGTATAATATATTATTGTGAACTATAGTCACCACACTTTAGAACTTATTACTTCTAACTGGGTTTTATACCCTTCATCCAGCCTCACTTTATTCCCCTCTCCCCTGCTTCCCCAACTTTAGTAATCACTATTCTAACTTCAGATTGACTATTTTTTCCAATTTCCTCATATAAGACTATGTAGTTAAAATAAAAGACTATGCAATGTTTGTCTTTTGATCTTTTAGAAGCAGGGAATACATTGCTTTCTCCAAAGAGCATTCCCTGATACTCCTCTCCACTCTAAGCTGTTGGGTACCTCCTGTTCCTATTGTGTAATGCTGTATACTTAACTCCTATCACTACATTTCAAATTTTGCCATTCTTTTACAAGTGCCTGTATCTGATTCTTCATCACACTGTGAGCACTTTTAGGGCAAGACACTTTATCTTAACTGTTAGAGCAGTACTCATCACAAAGTTGTTATACCATACATTTATGTTGCACAAGTGAGCTATTAACTTGCTAGCAGTCCATTGTCTTATTATATATGGTAAGAGTTAAAGGCAGTGCCAGTGAAGATGAGAAAAAGATACTGATTTCAATAAATATTTGTAACATAGAATAAAAATGTAATAGTAGATTAAGTGTGGAAAGAGAGATTTGAGGCACGGAAACTGTAACTGCTAGTTATGCCATTCTCTAAAATAGAAATTCCAGGGGGTGGAAGCAGGTGAAGAGCCATGGGTAAATTCACTCTGAGGCATGCTAGTTTTTAAAAGGGCTTGATTAATAATGCTGTATCGTCCACTTGCAATTTGAAAAGAGCGGGTTTCAAGTATCCCAAGTCCCCTCCTCCCACACATATACAAACAAATAGTAAACTATGGGTGGTGATGAATGTGTTACTTTGACTGCGGTAATCATTACATAGTGTAAACCTATATCAAATCATCACATTGTACTCCTTAAATACATATAATTTTTCTTTGTCATTAGACATTTTGTAAAAGGCTTGGGCTATATCCAGAATTATAAGGATTATTTACAAAGTTTATGAAAAAATTAAAGGATTTTTATTTTGGTGCAACAATTTTTTTAGTTCCATACGTTTTTTTCACAAGATGCATTCTTCCATAGACTTTTTGAAGACACCTTGGAAATAATAGTTAAAAGTGTGGATTAGAGCTTGAGAGAGGTCAGAGCAGAAAAACAGATTTGGAGTTATCTACCTATGAATGATGTGTGAAACCATTGAATAGATTTTCATACAATAAAAATGAGTAGGAAGCATTTAGGGATGGTTTCATGAATGAGATGGCATTTGAACTCATGTGTTTGCAAAAGCACAGAAAGGCACAGTGAGTAGGGAGAATTATTTTATTTGCTTCAGTGATTGGTAATCTTCTAATTTCTTTGATGGTTTTTCTGTTTTAATTATTGCACAGATGGTTTCTGCTTTCTTAACCACACAATTAGCTAGTATTTCAGTTCTGAAGATCTTATGGATTGATGCCTGTTTTGAT
Source organism: Oryctolagus cuniculus (assembly GCF_051225735.1). Taxonomy (NCBI): domain Eukaryota; kingdom Metazoa; phylum Chordata; class Mammalia; order Lagomorpha; family Leporidae; genus Oryctolagus; species Oryctolagus cuniculus. The sequence continues at coordinate 64,618,788 of NC_142888.1, forward strand.
ATATTTTTTTCTTCTGGGCCAAATTCCAGATATTGACTTTTTATCTTGTTAGGTATCCTCTTCCTTATTGTCATTTTACTATTTATGCCCTCATATCTTTGAACCAAGAACTGAATAACTGTTGTGATTTGTTGATTTAGAAATCTTAGTTCTCAAAATGTTCTGTCTAGCTTCAGTGATTCTCATGATCAGCTTGGTCATTTTGTCCCTGTAACTGGGAACTCCTATCATGTTCCTCCTCAATTTAGTATTTATGAGGCTCAGCAAAGCCCTCAACTAAATCCTAAATGCAGTTAATCTTTAATGGCTTCCTCAGGTTTATGTGGAAGGGGTGGGCAGGAGGATGCTTTAATGTCCCTGGCAGCACTGTTTCATTTTGTTGTTTTCCATTACTTGAATGTCATCTAATTTTTATATTAATCTTTATAGTACAAAGACCAAGACTGAGTCCCAAATCAATATTCCTTTCTTCATTGTTCTCCCAGTTAGGCCAAATGTATGACAGTAAGTCAAGTGTCTGAGGGGAAAACAAATCTTACTACTTGCTTAAACATGTCTTGGCTTGAACAGCTTTGCTTAGGCCTAGAGACTTAGTACTTCAGAGTACTAGGTGAGAGTGAGACTATCAGGTGAGTCCTATTATTATCATCTACCAGACTGAGACTGGGCATATGTGACCATCACCCCAGTATCTGCAGAAATAATATTTTCTCTGTGCCAGTATCTCTTTACTTTTTCCCACCAAGTAAAAGCATAAAGATGCAAGAGTTAACAGTGGCATGCTTGACTGTGATTCTTTTGCTGGGAATTGGGAGCTTATCAGAATCTCCAGGGGTACTTACAATTTGAAAAAGTCCCCCAGGTGTGATTCTGATTTGCTTCCTTCTCCTCCTTCTCCTCCTCTTTTGAGAATCACTGTTTCATCAGAAGCTTCAGGATAAATAGGCACACTTATTACTAGCTTATCCTTGCATAATAGAGCTCCTTAATTAACACAACTTCATATTCCTTTTTTTAGAAACCTTTTAAACATTTCCTTGAAAGTGTGTGAGTGACTGTGCAGGCTCCCGTCCACTAGTTCACTCCCCAGGTGTCCACAATAGCCAGGGCTGGGCCAGGTTGAATCTGGGGATGCAACCCAAGACTCCCACGTGGGTGACTGGAACCCATATAACTTCATCCATCACCTGTTGCCTCCTAGGTTTGCATTATCAGGAGGCTGGAGTCAGGAACTGGAACCAGGAAAGAAGCCCAGGCCCTCTGATGTAGGATGTGGGTGTCTTAACCACTAGGCTGTAGTTGAGCCCTAGGAGTTCTTTCTAATACCAGAACTTCTGAAATCAAGGTCTCCCTGACACCAAAGGTATAGTCATCATCAAAACAGCCCTGTCAGTGTTTGAAAGCCTGCACAGCAAGATCTCCACAACCCTGAGGGTAAGGATTAGTTATGTGGTTTATTTAGGTGGGAGTTCTCTGCAGATACTTACATTCAAATTAGGATGTATCTATCCTCCAAAAGTTTTACTCTCACATTTTATGGTGAAATGCTTAAATTCATGCAAAAGTTGAAAGAATTTCTAAATGAACCCATGTCTATCTACTGCTTAGATTCTACAATTAGCATTTTAATATACTTGCTTTTTCAGATATCTACCCAAATATTTATTCCTATATCCATTTAGTAGTTCATCTTTTTTAATGCATTTCTTGTTAATTTGCAGATGTTGGTAAAATTTCCCCTGAATACCTCAGCATGTATGTCATTAACTGGATTTACTATGTCTTCAGTGTTTTTCTCCAATACAAAATTTACATACAGTGAAGTTTCCAAATCTTAATAGCTGAGTTTCAATAAGTGATAGGTGCATAAAACCCAAACCCCTGTCAAGATATAAAATATTTTAAAAAAACACTCCCTTTTTTCTGCCCAAATTATTCTGTCTTCTCTTTGTGTGTGTGTGTGTGTGTATATATATATTATATGTCTTCTCTTTGTAATTCTCAGAATTACAGGTAAGAAAAAGCCTTATCAGTGCTTACAGGATAAATAGGGATCAATGTTGAGTGACAGATCAGATTTCTTCTCTCCTTTGCCTGAAGTATGTTGTTTCAAGTTGTATATGAATGTTTTAAAACAAGAGGCTGGATGAATAACTTATCTTTTCAATTTTAAAATAATTATTTTGGAAAATAGAGATGTAAATATTTTATTAAGAATTTCACAAGGAAGGAGTTCTAGACTGATGAATTGTGAGAAAGTATGGATAAAAACAGAAGTAAGGGTGAGAAAGAAATTGAAGATGAGAAAACTCACATAGAATTTAATGTCATTATGAGTAGTTTATTAAAATATGGTTAATTGGTTAAAATATATATTATATACATAGAATGTCACTAGACATCATTGTCCTGATAACAATAGTATACCATTTATTAAAAAATGCCAGCATATATTATAACCTACTTTTAAGAAAAATTAATTTCATCTCTTTTGATCTTGGTTATCAGTCACTTTTTCAGATTCTTATGCCAGGCAGATATCACTTATTTGGCTTATTTTTAGAATAATTGAACGTATTTTAATTTAGACCAATATATTTTTAAAATAGTGTCTTTCAAATTATTTGCATTTTATGAGAATAAACATTTCAGTATATTTCTGCTAAAATAATTTTGATCCCCAAAGCTGTGACAAAAGTAAATTGATATTTCCATAATAAAAAGATATAGCAAACACAGTCATTTGCATATAGTTCCTGAAATATTGCATACTGGCTTTGTCAGTGCTGGTAAGTCCATTTCAAGGATGTCGCCCTTAGTCCATTAGTTTGGATAATGAGCCCTATAAAGTACATTTATAACTTGTGGCACTGCAAGGAGATGGATTCTAATTTTCATCCTTTTATCTAGACACATTGAAAGAAGGTCAATGGAGGGTTCTATATGATTCATTGTCCCAACACATATCAGATGACAGAGACCTGATAATGTCCGTGCATAAGTGTTTCCCTTATTTGGAAACAGCACTTGAAAGAAATCTTTCTATGATCATGCTTTGAAGTAAAGTGGAAACAGATATTAAAAGAAGCTCTATCTTTTTTTTTTTCTGTTTAAAACATTATCAAACGCATGACCAAATAGCTATTCTTGAACAAAAGAGAAAGCAACACTTAACAGAAAAATAAAAAGCCTTTAGTGGCTTTTACAGTCTGTGAATGATATAACAAGGTATTTAATCAACTTTTCTCTTTTCTCAGCACTGTTAAGAAAAAGAGAGTGTGTGCGCATGCTAGCCTCTTTGCTAAACAAAGGAAAAGCTTCTATGTTTCTAAGTATAAGGAAAGCTCATAATTATCCTGTAATACTTATCCTAAATTTACTCTTAATTATTAATGTCATTTAAAATAAATATTTAAGTTATATCTCATAGTTGAAAAGACTTCAGATTAACAGGAATATATATTCTATAATTTAGTGCCAGTATGGTGTCAGAAAATTTGGAATTACAGTTTTTAAACTTTGTCTTTACAACGACTTCTTTTCAGGTTCAAAATTGGTAAGTGACTATGTTCATACCCTAAGTTATTTCTTTATTAACACAAACATTTTTGCTGTGCTTATCTTCCTTATAGATGTAAAGCAATCATTGATCAGTTTGGTCAGAGAATAATGTCTACGCATTTCCTAGTGGAAGATAGTTACCTTTCTGAGAACATGTGCTCACATGTGCAATATAGGTAAGGTACCCTTCCATCCACAAGTCAGGGGAGGGTGGGACTGAGGGAAATTCAGCTGTGGCATTTTTGTATGTTTCTGTTCTTCAAGTAACATGCAAATGTATGCCAAACCAAAGATACCTTCATTATCTTACCACTGTTTTCTTACAGAGTCTGGTTTCGGGGGAGCCTAGCATAATTTCAGCTTCTCTGCTTCAGCTGGGGTTTGTCTGTGGGTAATGCATCCTTCTTTCATGAGCCAAGAAAAGATTAAAGCAGGACTTGACTTGGTTTGGGGAGGTGACACTTTTATTCCTGATTTAAATCTTGGAAACATGCCTTCCGGTGGTTTTATAACTGTAAGTGAAACTTATCCATGGAGTCTGAGTCACTGCTTTACTATTTTGTGCGTTACAGGCAGATCTCCAGGGCAGTCCTGATTACAGATAGATCTGTACTAAAAACAGATTCAGATCAACAGGTAAATTCAGTCCTATTTTTTAAAAATAGAAGGCTGTGTATATTAAGGTGTACAACATGATGTTTTGATAGACTTGTTACATAGGAAATTGATTACTGTAGTCAAGAAAATGATCATATCTGTTTCTTCAGTTACTTTTTTTTGTGGGTGAGAACACTTAACCCATTAAGTTCTAAGTTTTCAATTCTGTGAATATTTCAGTGACATAGTATTTATTTCAGAATTAGTTAAGTGGTATATTTACTGCTCAATTTAAGTCTTTATAGGTGTTACATGTATAGCACAGTGAGAAATAATGGGCTAAGATCTCCTCTGTTAACAAATTTTATGTATATATTATGGTATTATTAACTATAATCTCCACTTTATGCATTTGATCTCCAAAACTTATTCTTCCTGCATATCTGGAAGTTTGTACCATTCAAACAACTCCCATTTCACCCAACCTCCAGCCTCTGACAACTCCCATTCTATGCTCTGCTTCAAGGAACTTGACTTTTAGAGATTCCACATATAAGTGAGTTCATGCAGTATTTTCCTTTCTCTGTCTCTGGCTTACTTCACTTAGGGTGATGTTCTCTAGGTTCATCTGTGTTGTCATAAATAAGATTTTCTTATTTTTTTAAGGCTGAATAATCTTCCACTTGAAAATTTTGAAGCGTGCATGTGCAGACGCAGAGTATCTTCTGTATCCATCCAATGATGAACACTTTAGCTTATTTCCATATCTTGGCTGCAGTGAATAATACTGCAATGGACATGGAAATGCATACGTCTCTTTGAGATGCTGATTTCATTCCTTTTGATGTATACCCATAAGCAGGATTGCTGGATCATATGGCAGTTCTCTTTTTAAATTTTTTGTGGAAACCCCATACTATTTTCCAAAATGGCTGTACCAGTTTAGCAGCCCATCAACAGTATACAACAATCCTCTTTATTCCACATCCTCGTGACTACTTGTTATCTCTTTTCTTTTTTATGATAACCATTCAAAAAATGTGAGGTGATATTAGATTGAGTCCTGTACTTCTTAATAATATTGTTGCTAATCTAATCTATATGCTGATATCTGTAAATCAGTATTGGTGAATTAAATTGTATTAGCCATAGGATTAATACTTTTTAATGCACTTTTAAAAATGCATAATTGCAATAATGTAAATGCCTTTAATTTTTTTAACTTTTATTTAATGAATATAAATTTCCAAAGTACAGCTTATGGATTACAATAGTTTCCCCCCCCCATAACTTTCCTCCACCCACAACCCTCCCCTCTCCCGCTCCCTCTCCCATTCCATTCACATCAAGATTCATTTTCAATTCTCTTTATATACAGAAGATCAGTTTAGCATATATTAAATAAAGCTTTCAACAGTTTGCACCAACACAGAAGCACAAAGTGTAAAATACTGTTTGAGTACTAGTTATAGCATTAAATCACATTGAACAACACATTAAGGACAGAGATCCTACATGAGGAGTAAGTGCACAGTGACTCCTGTTCTGACTTAACAAATTGACACTCTTGTTTATGGCATCAGTAATCACCCTAGGCTCTTGTCATGAGTTGCCAAGGCTATGGAGGCCTTTTGAGTTCGCCAACTCTGATCTTATTTAGACAAAGTCATAGTCAAAGTGGAAGTTCTCTCCTCCCTTCAGAGAAAGGTACCTCCTTCTTTGATGACCTGTTCTTTCCACTGGGATCTCACTTGCGGAGATCTTTCATTTAGGTTTTGATGTTTGTTTTTTTTTGTTTTTTGTTTTTTTTTTTTTTGCCAGAGTGTCTTGGCTTTCCATGCCTAAAATACTCTCATGGGCTCTTCAGCCAGATCCGAATGCCTTAAGGGCTGATTCTGAGGCCAGAGTGCTGTTTAGGACATCTGCCGTTATGTGAGTCTGCTGTGTATCTCGCTTCCCATGTTGGATCATTCTCTCCCTTTTTGATTCTATCAGCTAGTATTTGCAGACACTATTCTTGTTTATGTGATCCCTTTGACTCTTAGTCCTATCATTATGATCAATTGTGAACAGAAATTGATCAGAGAATACCTTTTAAAATCTTTGAGAAAAATGCTTTAGAGTAGCCAACCCTATAGCAATCATGCTAAGCCTGCCATTATTAGGCTTGGTGTGAATGAATTTCAAAGCACATTCTCAGTTCTGATATTTCCTCAATAGTATTGTTCATTTCAGTGCCGTATTCCTCCTGCTTACCCCCATTCCCATAGGAATGCCTTCATGCCTCTGATTTTTCCTCACTTTGATCACTTGAATTCTAGGAGTATACCCCATTCTCTTTTTGACCAAATTTTACAGTGCCTGATAAAATCAACTTAATAGGTGTGACTGTCAGATCTACATGCTACTACTAAAAGTAGTCTCCTCAAATATGTAAGTTGGAAGCATTGTGTTATATTAAATAAATATGTGAGGGGATAAAGTCAATTGATGACTCAATATTTTTGTTAACAAATAAACAGTATATACCAGCAGGAAAAAAAACTACCCTCAAATATATTTGTTATATGTATTAGAGTAAATGCCAGTGTTCCTTGACATATCATGGTGTTACATCTCAGTAAACCCACTGTAAGTTGAAAAAAAATCACAATCTAAAAAATCAATTATTTAATACACTTAACCTACAAAACAGGAATCTGCAGCAAACATGGGACTTGGTAGGGTACTGGTTGTTTCTTCTTGTGAATGGAAGACTGAAGTAAGCTCTGGTTTACTGCCACTGCCTAGCATTGCAAGATAGTATTATACTATGTATCACTGGCCTGGGGAAAAGTTAAAATTTAAAATATGAGTTCTATGAATATATCTTGCTTTCATGCCATTGTAAAGTTGGACAGTCCTAAATTGGCAACTATCTACTTTCCTTTAATCATTCATCAAACAATGAGTGGCTTTACCAGCCAGACAGTGAGTGTGGTAGATTCTGAAGAGACAGTGTTAAACCATGTTAGTATCTCTGCCCTCAAATAACTTCCAGTCTAGAGGATATAGATGCAGACAAATCAGCAGCAACTACACTTCGGTGTGATAATTATGAGTGTGGGTGTAGTACAGCAGCTATCCTACCACTTATCACACTGTACAGTAATTGGTGGTTGACATTTCTTTATCTCCCAGTAAACAATAACTTTTGTGAGTGGGTGAGAGTGACTGGGAGGCAGAAAAGTAAAGAGAACAGACAACTCTTTGAAATAGCTAAGCTGTGAAGAGTAAGAGAACGGATTTGGTCCCTAAAGAGGAACGTGGAGATGAACAGGTCTTTTTACTTTACAAAATTAGTATATATTTTAGCTGATGGGATGATTGATGGAGCAAGGTGCAGGCAAAGGCCCAGGAGGATGAGATTCAGAGAACAGGCAAAAGCATTGCCCTTAGATGGAATGAGAGACATGTTGAAAGAAGAGAGTGACTACAGAACCATTTGTAGATTTTCAAGTTCCAATCTGATAGATTCCTTTTACTCTTCAAATTATAATTTGAGATCATCTGCTGAGAATGGAGATGTACAAGTGAGATTGGTTCAAAGTTCAAGGAAATTGTAAACTAATCACTGTGAGTAGTTGGAGAATTATCTATCTTATGATCAGATTGCTGGGCAGGGTTAATGGCCCAGTTTAGTCTGAAAGTCATAAGTCTACAGTAGCCTTAACCTGCCCTTATCCTTCTAGCTCTTTCATTCTCTTATTCCCACCTCATTCACCAAGAGATCTACAACTACTTTTCCACCTCGGTTTTCTTTCCAGTTTATCATTTACTTTTTGTCCTCTTCCTTTTCCTTACCCTAAACCCCATGGAAGATCCTTCAAACTGCCTTTTCTCCAAGCCCTCTATTCCCATGATGCCATGTCCTCATACTGCACCCACAGAGGAGATCCCATCCCCGAATCTGGCTATAATCTGCACCTGGATCACTGATGGCTGCGAAGCAAAACCACACTAGCAGACAGCCAGCCTGCCACAAAGTCATGGACACTAACCTCACTTGGATCCTCAGCACTCTCCACCAATCAATTTTTCTACCACCTTATTCAGCTTCCTCTTCCTTTCTCCCTCAGTGCCTAGTCCAAATCTTCACTATTTTACTCATTCCCTGCCCCTCACACCCACCCTGATTCACTGAAAAAATGAGACCACCGCCACGCACAATGACCCTTGACTTTCTGCCCTACCACTCACAATGTGTGTACATCAGCCCAAGGACAAATGGAGGGGCACCACCCACCTTGTTTTAAGCGAACCCCTCTCATAAGCATGTTTGACATACACACACTACCCTTTATTACCTGTTTGCTCTCCGGAATCTTTAGCATCTTGCCACAACTGTAATGTTCCTTTCCACCTGTGTATGTATACTAGCATTTTCTATGCAAAAATAAGCAGAAAAATGTTCCCATCTCTACTTAGTATGTGATTCCTTTCCTCCTTTCAGCATTTTGAAGACAGTACCTGTACTTGTTGCCTCCAACTCCTTCCCTGCTATTCATTTCTAAACCACATCAACCTGACTGCTACCCTCATATTCATACAGTTACTCTTGCTAAAGTTCATTATTAAGTTCATAGTAGTCAGACTCAATGGACTTTTTCTGGTCCTGGTCTACTGGGGATTTTGTGGTACATCTGATGATTATTTTATTCGCTTTCTTTTGAAACTGTACTCTTTTGGCATCCATGACACTGTGTTTTCCTGATTCCCTTCATAATTCTGGTTGTTCGTTCTTTGCTTGTTTTGTGAGTTCTTCTTCCTCTGCCTTGACCTGAAGTTTTGGGAGTCCCCAGATTTCTCACTTCAGTCCACAGTATGTCTCACTCTGTATACATTAACTAAATGACTCTGTTTTCAAGTAGTTTCAAGTTTTGCATAGTTCTTGACATAAATCTCCTAGACGTATCTGACCCAGGTGCCAAACTTCCTGCTGAACATCTATCAGATGGAACATACTCAGAACTGAACTCACCATCTACCCTCACAAAACATCTTATCCAGCACTCCCAACCTCAATGAACAGGGCTGACTTCCTTTTAAACAACAACTTCTTCATTCCTTCTCTGACATCTCCTGAGTCTTCAGGTCCTGCCAATGCATTTCCTCAAAGTTGCATCATTCTGCTTTTCCTCTCAGTCCTTATTCTTTCTATTCCATTTATGGGACTCATCCTGTCTGCCTTCTAACTGGTTGCCCTACTCCTCTTACCTCCTTCAAACTCCACCCAGTTATCAGAGTGATCCATCTAAAGTGTACATCCAGCCTGCCTTTGTTTCCTATGGGGAGTTTTTTCTTCTCACACTCTCCCTGTCACTCTTAGACTCTTTTAATTTTTAAAACATAGTTTTAAATAAGCCTAAGTGTCCAACTCCATTGCTTGTTTCCTTAGGTGCTTCTTTGATTAATGATAAAACTTGTTCTCAAAGAAAAAAAACAGTATATCATCACAAAAATTAAAAGAAAAATAAGAAACAAAGCAGGAGAAAGAGTGGAAGTGAGGGAGGGTGGGAGGATGGTGTGGGAAGTGTCATTATGTACTTAAAACTGTATGTATGAGATACATAAAATTTGTAACATTTATATAAAGAAAAATTTTAAATAAAAACTCTCACATAAAAAAAAAGATAGGATGATGAGACTTAGACAAGAAAAGAATAAGTTCAGGTAAATATTATGGAGTTGGTATTAGAGGTATGAGACAGTTTTCTTTCTTAAAGATTTATTTTATTTATTTGAAAGACAGAGTTACAGACAGAGTGGAGACAGAGAGAAAGATCTTCCATTCCCTGTTTCACTCCCCAAATGGCCACAACAGCTGGAGCCAAGCCAATCGGAAGCCAGGAGCTTCTTAAGACTGGGTCTGCCATGTTGGTGCAGGAGCTTCTTCTGGGTCTCCCACATTGGGCAATCCTCTGCCGCTTTCCCAGGTGCATTAGCAGGGAGCTGGATCAGAAATGAGGCAGTGGATACAAGAACCAGTCTCCATGTGGGATGCCAGCACTGCCGGCTGTGCCACAGCACTGGCCCTGAGCTAATTTTCTTTTAATGACATTTATAATCTCAGTGATGTCTGAAACAGATTTCAAGTAAAGCAGGAAATCTGGTGACAGGTTACTGATAGCTAAAAAATGATAGCTGTAAGAATCGCAAAAGCTCTTAAATGTTGGTGTAAAATAATGGTCATGTTTTCAGTCCGTGGCATTCAATGTCTTAGTAGTGCTTTTCTGTTTAATGCTGAAGTGCAGCATTTTTCACCATGAACATGGCAAAGAGGGTTTAGAGAAAGGTGAACTTAGTTTTTCAGGCATCTTGAACCCCAACAAATAGAGTGGTAGTGATTATCAAAATAATTTCTATTTTTAGAACATATTATAGGCATTTCTTCTGTGGGTTATCAGTTTAACTTTCCCAGAATTAAAGCATAACACTTACAAGGAAAAGTACAAATGGGCCTTTCCCTATATGAGAGGATATAATTTCTTCAGAATGGAGAACAGACTGAGGATTAATGCTAGAAATTTAGACTACAGACAAGTATTAACCGGAGGGTCATTTAAAGTCTTTTAAATATAAGGCCATATAGTTTGTCAGTGGTGACTAGGATATAATACTGCATATCAACTAACAGTATTCAGTAATAATTTTGTTATATGATTATGAATTTCTGGTTTTATTCATTGAGTCCTTGAATTAATTTGAAATCATTCATTTAAGGATATTTTAGTTTTATATTTACTTTGACCTCTTGTTTCAATATCTTTGTGATTAGTAACATCTTTAATTTTTAGGGCTCTATAACTATTTTTAGTCATTATGAATAATCAGACTGATTTAATATGATATGACTTCATACAATGAAATCCATATATTCCAGAGCTAACAAGTCATAATTTCATCCTTTGAAATATTAAGTAAATGATTTAATAAATGTTAAAATGCTTGAAATATTTATGATAATTATATGAACATGACATATAAATAATGCAGAAATTGGATATCAGGACACATGTGCATGTTATGTGTTTCAAAATTCTTTCAAAATTAAATTCTTAGAAGCCAGATTTTTTTTCACACACCAAGGGATGTTTGAAAAAAGATACTCAATTTGGAAGTTAGCATTCTGGTGATAAAGAATGAAAAGCAGATCTAACAGCTATGTCTGATATTTTGTTTCTGTTTTTAGATTTCCATTTTGACAGTGCCAGCAGAGGAACCAGGAACTTCTGCTGTTCGGGTCATTGAGTTGTGTTCTTCAACGATGACGTGCATGAAAGGCACCTGTAAGCAGAGTAGACTCTGGTTGTTTGTTTTCTATGTTTATTTAGAATCTGAAGGGGGCAGCTATTACATTTTTCAAGGTTGGATTTATGGAGATTTTCCCATATAGAGGTTTATACCTGCTTCTTCCTACAAATGTATGGTCATTAATAAGTCATCCCATGCCTTCTCTTGCCTCCAAACATTTCTGTGGCTAAATCTTTGCAGACTTTTTTTTAATTTCTCCAATAAAAGAATTTCTATCACTTTTCTAATTCTTCCTGCAATTTTTCTTAAGTTTGTTGGAATCCTACTTTTGCAAAACATTTTCTTTACTGCTAATTTTCTTTAACTTTTGTCTTAGTCTGTTCAGGCTGCTATAACAGAATACCTTTGATTGTGTAATTTCTGAACAATAGTAATTCATTTCTCATATTTCTGGAGGCTTGTAAATCCAAGATTATGGCACCAGCAAATTCAGCATCTGTCCCTCATAGGTGATACCTTCTGTGTGTCCCTATGTGACAGAAGTAGCAAACAAACTCTCTTAGACCTCTTTTGTAAAGGCTGAGCCCTCATGATTCAGTCACCTCTCAAAAGACCACAAGTCTTAATACTGTTACACAGGGGATTTAATTTCAGCATATGAATTGTGAGGGACGCAGATTCAGATCCTGGCACTTACCTTTGAATTCGAAATGCAATTACTGAACCTTTTTCATGTGTAGATTCTCAGTTTTTTTATGTATGTGTGAAACTAAACTTTAGGACTACTTTGTCCATTCTTTTTCTTATATGTATCTGTCTGTAATACATTGGATGTCATGCCTTCTACAATGTATTTCTCTTGGGAAAAAAAAAGTTGTTTTTTTTTTTTATTTATTTGAAAGAGTTGCAGAGAGAGAGAGATCTTGAGATCTTGACATCTTAAATCTGCTGGTTCACTCCCCAAATGTCCTCAATGGTTGGAGATGGGCCAGTCTGAAGCCAGCAGCCAGGAGCTTCTTCCAGGCTTCTTCCACTCCCACATGGGTACAGGAGCCCAAGCGCTTGGGCCATCCTCTGCTGCTTTCCCAGGTGCATTAGCAAGGAGCTGGATTGGAAGTGGAGCCAATATGGGCTGCTGGCATCACAGGCAGCAGCTTTTCCTGCTACACCACAATTCTGGCCCCCTACAGCATATTTCTTAAGGGTCTTTCAGTAAGCAGGAATCCACAAATCCACAATACACATCACTTTGTACTGTAGGCATTACAAAGAAACTGAGATACCTGATTTGAAATATTCATAATGTTATTCTTTATCTAATGTAACAAGATGGTTTATTAATGGAGTGCAGCATATAGTTAAATGATTTTTGTGGTACAGTTCCCCCCTTAGGGGACTCACACACTGAGGTTGGAAAGATAAATGCAGAAGTAGCTTTAAGAGGCAGATTGTGAAAGTCTTTCATAAGAGAGGTGCCAACAAATAGTAGATTCTAGAGATTCATAGGAGAGAAACATATCATTAGCTACCAAAAAAATTTTTGTGTAAACTTATCTTGTTATTTAAACTGTTACAAGAATTCTGAAAATCACAAGACTGAAAAAAGAAAACTTAAATGGGAAAAGTCTGAAGCTACCACTAAAACATGAAAAACCATGGTCAGATGGAGAAAAGAGGGGAGCTTAAAGTCATCTGGATGAGTGCAGAAAACTCATTCAACATTGCTGTGATCTCAGATTTCCATTGGAAAAGTAGCTCAGGAGTCTTTTGGATAAATATTTACCATGATGGTTACTGTTATTTTCTCCTATTGCATTAGCCATTCTTTTCATGTCTTTTCATCTGTGTTAGCTTCTTAGATATAAAACTGTACTCATCATAGTTTATATTTTGTGAATTTTATGCACTGAATTCATAAATTATTTTTCTATGTGATATATTTTGCATCCTTAATCTAATAATATATTTTCAATATTGATAATTTGGAAGATATATACAAAAAATAGCAAAATTGCTATAATCTCCCTACCTGGAGATGATAAATACTCTTTGTGTAGGATTCTCTGTTCTTTTTCCTTTTTTTTTTTTTTTTTTTTTTTTGACAGGCCGAGTGGATAGTGAGAGAGAGAGACAGAGAGAAAGGTCTTCCTTTTGCCGTTGGTTCACCCTCTGATGGCTGCCACGGCTGGCGCGCTGCAGCCGGTGTACCGCGCTGATCTGAAGGCAGGAGCCAGGTGCTTCCTCCTGGTCTCCCATGGGGTGCAGGGCCCAAGCACTTGGGCCATCCTCCACTGCACTCCCTGGCCACAGCAGAGAGCTGGCCTGGAAGAGGGGCAACCGGGAAAGAATCTGGCGCCCTGACCGGGACTAGAACCCGGTGTGCCGGCGCCGCTAGGTAGAGGATTAGCCTATTAAGCCACGGCGCCGGCCTGTTCTTTTTCCTTTAACCATGCATAAGTATTTCCAGAAAAATGGAACACTGTTTTATAAATTACTTTTTTAAAAATTAATAGAACAAAAACTTTTTTTCATGTCTATAATATCATTTTTCAAGGGACAGGTATCTAGATTTTTAAGACTTTTGACATATGTCAAAGTGCCCCCACTACCCACTCCCCTGAAAGTATCTTGTGAAGTTGAACATTGTTCAATAATGTTTATTAGATATTTGTACTTCTTTCTGAATCCCTTATCCATTTCACTTATTTATTACGTTGCCTTTTTTTTTTTTTTTGTGACAGGCAGAGTTAGAGACAGAGAGAGAGAGAGATTTATAGACAGTGAGAGAGAGAGAGAGAGAGAAAGGTCTCCCTTCTGTTGGTTCACTCTCCTAATGACCACCACGGTCGGCGCTGTGCTGATCCGAAGGCAGGAGCCAGGTGCTTCATCCCGGTCTCCCATGCAGGTGCAGGGACTCAAGCACCTGGGCCATCTTCCACTGCCTGCCCAAGCCGCAGCAGAGAGCTGGACTGGAAGAGGAGCAACAGGGATTAGTACCCAGTACGCCAACCGGGACTAGAAGCCGGGGTGCCGGCGCCGCAGGCGGAGGATTAGCCAAGTGAGCCACGGTGCCGCCCCATGTTGCCTTTTTCTTACTGACTTAAAAGAGGACTATAAATATTAAAGGCATCAGTATTTAGTCTTATGTGTTGCAAATATATTTCTCAATTCATTAAAATTTTTTAAAAATATATCCTACAAAAAAGTATAGCTAACAGGGCATTACTGTAGTTCTTGGAAATCACACAGAAATAAACAGTTTTTGATCCCATGAAGCTCTCAGTGTACTGAGGAAGAAAAAAAACAATAACAAATTAACAAACTAAAAAAAAAAAAACAGTAAAGCAAGATATTATAAACTTAATGTACACCAGTACTTTAAAAAGTTCATGGAAAAACAGAATTAAAAAGTTCACATTCTCTTTTTTTTTTCTTTTCTTTTCTTTTCTTTCTTTCTTTCTTTCTTTTTTTTTTTTTTTTTTGACAGAGTGGACAGTGAGAGAGAGAGAGACAGCAGAAAGAGAAAGCTCTTCCTTTTGCCGTTGGTTCACCCTCCAATGGCCGCCATGGCCGGCGCGCTGCGGCCGGCGCACCGCGCTGATCCGATGGCAAGAGCCAGGAGCCAGGTGCTTCTCCTGGTCTCCCATGGGGTGCAGGGCCCAAGCACCTGGGCCATCCTCCACTGCACTCCCAGGCCACAGCAGAGAGCTGGCCTGGAAGAGGGGCAACCGGGACAGAATCCGGCACCCCGACCGGGACTAGAACCCGGTGTGCCGGTGCCGCAAGGCGGAGGATTAGCCTAGTGAGCCGCAGTGCCGGCCAAAAAGTTTACATTTTCAATGAACTTTTTGATGAACTCATACAAGTAACGAGTGTTAAATGGGGAAAAGATCATTGTGGTCTAAAATGAATTAGGAGGGTTTCAGGTAATATGAGACAGTCCTAGCCTTAAGAATTGAATGTGAGAGATTTTGCAGTTTCATGTTAATTATAAAGGTAATAGATTTTCTTATGTAAGTTTTTTAATATGAGTTAATTTTTTTTTATTTTTTTTTATTTTTTGACAGGCAGAGTGGACAGTGAGAGAGAGAGACAGAGAGAAAGGTCTTCCTTTGCCGTTGGTTCACCCTCCAATGGCCACCGCGGCCGGCGCACCGCGCTGATCCGATGGCAGGAGCCAGGAGCCAGGTGCTTTTCCTGGTCTCCCATGGGGTGCAGGGCCCAAGCACTTGGGCCATCCTCCACTGCACTCCCTGGCCACAGCAGAGAGCTGGCCTGGAAGAGGGGCAACCAGGACAGAATCCGGCACCCCAACCGGGACTAGAACCCAGTGTGCCGGCGCCGCTAGGCGGAGGATTAGCCTAGTGAGCCGCGGCGCTGGCCATGAGTTAAATTTTTAAACTAATTTTATATTGTGATAGGTGAATGTATTTGTGGGTTTTTATATATCTATACATACACACATATGTGTATTTATAGGGTCATCTATACGAATAAGATTCCAAAGAGTTTATACCAAACAGCATTTACCATTTCTAAATAGTTAGAATACAGATAATTTTTAGGTTGTTTTTGTTTGTTAACTTTGAATTTCTGATTTTTCCACAACATGAATTTAAAACAGACATTTATTCCAGAAAGATGATATTAAAGACAAGTGTTATAGTGTGATCAAAATTTGGCATACTATCTCAGATGTTTGTTAAAATTTTGATTAGTTGAATTCAAGTTTCAAGTATTTAATTTCCAAGCTGCTACAATAGATAAATGTCTCAAGTGGTCATTAAATTTCACTCATGTTTCTTCCTCCTTTATTTCTATTAAATCTTCCTACCACATTACATACTTCCTGAAATTTAATGTGCTTTTCCAAATTGTCCTGCAAGATACTAATCAGTGACCGATTTTAAGTAAGCCAGCCTTTCTCATGTGACTTTTTTTTTAAAGATTTATTTTAATGACAGAGTCGCAAAGAGAGATAGAGTCAGAGAAAGACAGATGTCTTCCATCTGCTGGTTTACTGCTCAAATGGTTGCAATGGCCAGAGCCAAGCCGATCCGAAGTCAGGAGCCAGGAGCTTCTAACGGGTCTCCCATGCAGGTACAGGGGCCCAAGGACTTCGACCATCCTCTGCTGCTTTCCCAGGCACATTAGCAGGGCGCTAGATCAGAAGTGGAGCAGCCAGGACTCAAACCGTCACCCATGTGGGATACCAGCGCTTCAGGCCAGGACTTTAACCCGCTGCGCCACAGTGCCAGACCCTGACTCCTTTCTTATAATCAGGATCCTTCCCTCCTTCCTTCCTTCCTTCCTTCCTTCCTTCCTTCCTTCCTTCCTTCCCTCCCTCCCTCCCTCCCTCCCTCCCTTCCCTTCCCTTCCCTTCCCTTCCCTTCCCTTCCCTTCCCTTCCCTTCCCTTCCCTTCCTTCCCTCCCTTCCCTCCCTTCCCTCCCTTCCCTCCCTTCCTCCCTTCCTCCCATCCTCCCTTCCTTCCTTCCTTCCTTCCTTCCTTCCTTCCTTCCTTCCTTCCTTCCTTCCTTCCTTCCTTCCTTCCTTCCTTCCTTCCTTCCTTCCTTCCTTCCTTCCTTCTTCCTCCCTTCCCTCCCTTCCTTCCCTTCCTTCCCTTCCTCCCTTCCTTCCTTCCTTCCTTCCTTCCCTTCCTCCCTTCCTTCCTTCCTTCCATATATATATCCCTCATACTTTCTTCAAGTCAGCTAATTTAGAGAAGCCTTCCTACTGGTTAAAAGAGACAAAGCATATCATTTATGCTCTGTAGTTGTGCATCATGAATTGATACTGTGAGGTTCACATTCTCTTTTATATGTAATAGCATATTTATTATATACATCTCACAGATAGTTGACACTATTTGATTTCTAGTATCTTCTTAGATAGAAACACTAAGATACATTTGATATCTATATATTTTGTTTTAGTGACTTTTTCTTGTCAGTTATATTTATTCATTGAATCACTGTAAAGGGATCAAAGGACTTCCCTCACATGATTAAATCCTTCAGAGTACTATGTTGTGTGGCAAGCACTGGTGGAAGAGCATCTCTGTGATGTCCAAATGTAGGAGATTTTTTCTTGTGGATGAAGTATACCCCCTGACATCCTGTGTTAAAACAGTTCATGATGAGGCAAATTTCTTCTGTTCACACTGCATTGCACATGTGGACTGTCAGTCAGCCAGGTGAGGGGAGTCTAAGTACTCTAGGTCTTCTTTAGGCCCACTCAAAAGGAAGCTGAGATGGCCAGATCTCTTGCCCTATGTCTTCTGGTATTTATCTTCAAGATATGGTAATATTAATAGCTATCGTTGAAGAGTTGCCTGGAGCTAGGTAATAGACTAGGCACTTCGCATTCATTATTTTATTCAGTTCCTAGCATTACCTTATGAAGTAGGTGCTGTTAGCTTCATTTTATAGATTAGGAAAAGATAGTTTAGGAAGTTGATTTACATTGCTAAGATCACCTACTTTCATAAGTGGTAGAGTATGAATACAAACATAATTTCTTCTGATTCAGGACCAATATAGTCTACCGTATCCTGATGCTGAAGAAAATTTTAAAAAGAATAATAATTCAGCCCTTGTATACTTTTTTCCTGGTCATAAATTATAAACATTGTGCCAACCCCAGAACCATGGGCTTTCTTCCATAATACACTAAAGAAAGCAACATCCTAACATTCTGTAGAAGAGTCATTCAACAAATATTTATTCAGTTCCTACCACATGCAGTGTGCAGTAGATATAATTGAATTAGGGCTATTGCAAAGATTCAGTGTTTAGAAGTCACTTAACATAGTGCCTGGCAAATGGCAAACATATAAATGGTAACTATTAATAATAGTAGTAGCAGTAGTAGTAGTAGTATGTTGCTAATATACTGGGTTATAGATACTACTTATAGAAAAATATTGTTCTTTTCAGTATTACTGTGTTTTGTCTCCCCTTTATGCCTGTGCACATATTGTTTGTTAACCTCAAGTGGCCTTGCCAGCCAGTCAGATGCCTCCTCATCCTTCAAATCCTAGTTTGAATATTACCCCCATTCCTGTCTTTCCCTAACTCATTTGTGCAGTTAGGCTTTTGCTCCTTTGTTTAGGTAGAACCCTGAATTTTCCTCTAGGTTAACACTGACTCCATTTTAATAATATTGATGACTAACATGTATTAAGAAACTGAAACACAGAATATGTAAATGATTTCAATGAAGTCAGAGAACTGGTATAAGGGAGAAACTAAATTTGAACTCAGGTAATCTGACAGTAGAGCCTAGACTTTAACCACCATGTTATATTTCTTCTCAGAGCAATTGTAGCATAATTAAGTTTAAATTTCTTGTCCAATGTGAGAAACAGGGTTCTGTCCTACGTGCTTCAGCAAATACGTTATACTTAGCACTATTGGGCTAATGAAAATGAACTACTTGCAAAATCTTGTTTCATTTTTGTTTGTTTAAATGTTATTTTTATTGACAAATAATAATTGCATATATTTATGAAATACAATGTGATATTTTGATATATTTACTCAAAATTGCTGAAAGAGTAGATTTTAAATGTTTCCCCACAGAAATCAAGTTTGTGAGGTGATAGATTTTTTAATCAGCTTTATTTAATTATTTCACATTTGAAAAGTTTTATTTCTAAAGTATCATTTTCTAACTTTAAAGTTTAAAAATAAAGTTTATAAACCTTTTGCCCACTACTAGCAAATGAAAAAGAATTTAAAACACTATTTTCATACATCATGAAATTGAAACAAAGAATTACTTTAATAAGTTTTTATTTTGTTTTGTTTTGGGGATTTTTTGTGTGTATCTGATGCTGTGGGAATTGGTTTGTAGCTTGAATTTATAGGGAGTTTAATGGTATAGGTATAGTGGGAGGAATATTGGCCCAGGAGTCTACAGAATTACCTCTAGTTGTTTAACCTTGGACAAGTTTAATTTCTTAGCTTGATTTCTTTATTAGAAATTTATAATGCTTCATTAGGAAATAGTCTAAATGACTTTGAAAGATTCCATACAAATCAAATACCTTCAGAG
The DNA here is from genome assembly GCF_051225735.1 of Oryctolagus cuniculus. Taxonomy (NCBI): domain Eukaryota; kingdom Metazoa; phylum Chordata; class Mammalia; order Lagomorpha; family Leporidae; genus Oryctolagus; species Oryctolagus cuniculus. The sequence continues at coordinate 64,638,295 of NC_142888.1, forward strand.
TCTCAGATTTCTCACGTGTGTGTGGAAAAAGCCACTAGTTCTGCATACATTTGATAATGTATGCAACTAAGCAAAATGGATACAGTCCTATTTCTTTTAAAACCCTCTCCATCTCCAGCTTTCTCACATTTATTCCATGATAAAATTATCTGCCAAATCTTTGTGGTTTAATCAGTTTATCAAAACAAAAATGGCAGTATAGAGAGATGGACTGGCTTTGGTTCTCTGATCTCCATAGTAAGGTTTAAACCAGAAAGGTTGACTGAAAAAGATAAATTTGAATTTATTTTTTATATTGTGTCTTGTTCCAGAGTAAAAGAGAAGTTCATGTCCATTATTAAATCTTTTATGTGTTCTTCCTTAATAACATGCATTATTTTAAAAGTCCTATTTAATAGTTATACTAGAGTTAATGTTTGATGTAATATATAACACAATTTAAGAAATGTACTGAGATAGAAAATGACATTTTTATCATTTACTTGCTTTCATTACTTAATTAAAGTTTGGCTTGTTTTTTTTTTCCCTTCCTCCCTTTCGTATGCTTTGTGCCTTTTCACAGACATTTAGGAGCAATTTGTAATTCCAACATTAAAGGTCTTTAATGGTGTATTTTCCTGCTGCTGCCCTAAATGAAAGCCATTGATGTCACAACTAGTTGCAAGTTGTTCTGTTCTCAGTCCGTCTTCTGAAACAGAACCAGTCTGATAATATCACAGAAGCCTTTAAACCAGCCTTTCTCTTACCTTCATATATTTTCTGTTTCAAGTCAGAAAAAAGAAAAAGAAGTGAATATACCATGTGTTTATGTATTCAAAACTGTTCCCAGCTCATTTATTTTCATTTTTGAAGCTTCTTGATTACAGGCAAATTACTTAGTTCAGAATGTTATAAAATCATTCTCTTCCCTAAGCAGTTTTATGCCTCGCTCTCTTTTAAGTGTATTGTCATTTATCCTGAACCTTTTGAATAAAGCATAGCCTGAACACAGTAGAATAGGTTTTTAAAGTTTACATAATTGTTTCTTCACAGAATAATTTAGAAACATAATTCCATTATTTCACAGGTCAAGCACCCAATACCAAAAATACTGAATTGGATTATCTGTGGTATAAGAGCCTACCTTTTAGAGAAAGGGGTTGGGAATTTGTTATTACTGATACTTCGGGAAAAAATGAATCTTCAGAAGAATCTGTTTGAATTATAGCTCTTAAGGGAAGACTTTATAGCTTTCTGTCTAAATGTTCTTTATATATGTAAGTCAGCTATTTTGTGGATTTCCTATATTTATACTATGTTAAAATGTTAATGATCATGCAGTTTTATAGAACTCAAAAAACAATGTATTTAAAATGAGTAAATTCTAAATGTATAAATTTTACATGTTGCTTAAAATGTTAATGCTAAATGGATTTTATTGTGACTTGTTTTCCCTTCAAACAATTACTAGACTTCATTCCTATTGAGTAAGTGATAGGCATGTAATTGGTATTGCCAGCTGAGTGGAACCAAGCACTTTCACTTGCTCTAAAAATTGAGGCTATAATGGTGAAGTCATGAACTAAACTCATCGTTCTTCCTGTTGGAAGAATCATTTGACAAATGTTGGCAACCACTGTAACTAATGCAGTTTTACTTGAGTAAATCAAGCATAATCAAAATAAATACCAATGAGACTTTGTAACTTATACCAATTCCTCAAAGGTGATAAAATGGAGCTTATAGAAAGTAAATGATGTGAGCTTTGGTGATTAAGTTCAGTTGTTTCCCAGAGAAACACATTTTCAAGATCTGTTATTCCATGTGCAAATTAGCTGTTGGTAGATGTACTCATTACAAATGTATGGCATTTAGAGAAAAGATGGGAATGGGATTTTATAGTAGAAATTTAAACCTTCATGCCTGTGTTGTAATCTTAATTTTATTGCTTTTCATTATAGTTTTTTTTTCAAGTTTACCAATGTATATATTCATTGGGTGCAATGTGATGTTTTGATCTATGTATACATTGTAGAAAGATTCAATCCAGCTGATCAACATATCCATCATCTCGCCAATTTATCATGTTTTTTGTGGTGAGAATGTTAAAATATTTTATCCTTTTAGCAGTTTGGGAATATATATGATTATTAACTGTGGTCACCATGTAGTGCAATAGATCACTAAAACTTACTTTTCCAGTGTAACTAAATCTAGCATAGTCCATTTTCTTATTAGTCACAGCACTTTATATATAAAGATATATTTTTATTTTAAAAATGTACTGAGGGGCCAGCATTGTGGCACAGTGGGATAAGCCACAACTTAGGATGCTGTCATCCCATATTAGAGTACTTGTTCAAGTCCAGGCTGTACCACTTCTGATCCAGCTTCCTACTAATGTGCCTGGGAAGATAATGGTCCAAATGCTTTGTCTCCTGCCACTAATGTGGAGGCCTGAATGGATTCCCTGGCTCCTGGCTTCTGCCTGGCCCATCTCTGGCTGTTGCTGCCATTTGGGGAGTGAACAAGCAGATGAAAGACTTCTCCCTCTCTGTATGCCTCTCTTTCTATCTCTGTCACTCTGTCATTCAAATAAATACATAAATCTTTTTTTAAAAAATGTACTGATCTTGAAGGTATTTTCCAACTCAGATAAATTTGAGGTGAGGTAATTTAAATTTTTCACAGTTCCTCTCCTCTTAGCTAGTTAAGGTTTTAATTTATTCACTAACCATATACTAAGTAATCATTGACCAATTCTGATACTCAGTTTATCTTTACTTCCGTTCAATACTGTACAAATTCACCTATTCCTTAATCAGTAAAGAACTTTCATTTCTTCCCATTGAGAACATAGTAGAAATTTTCCACCTTTTACAGTGTAGTTCAGAGTTGACCAATATCATGGAACATTATACTATAAAATATTATTCAATTAAGGTATCACAATCAGTGGAATATGATACCTTAAATTTATGAAAGAAGAGCTTATGTTAATGTTTTAGAAATCATGTAATAATATACAATTATAATTATCTCAGCATTTTCAGTTGTTCAACAATTCAAATTTGGCTTTCCGAAATCATATTTTTTATACTTTTTGCTATGCATTTTGTGCTACACAAATGCTGTGCTGTCGTTTTGAATGTGTGGCCAACAGTGTGCTTAAGACTAAAAATACCTTACAGTTCACTTTTACTCTTTACTCTCTTAATGACTTTTTGCAGATGTCACATTGCCTTAAATTTTGCTTCACTTGGATTTTTTTTAAAAGATGATTTATTTATTTATTTGAAAAGTAGAGTTAGACGGAGAGGTAGAAAGAGAGATTTTCCACCCACTGATTCACTCTCCCAACGGCTGCAGTGGCCAGAGCTGGACTGATCTAAAACCAGGATCTAGGAGCCTCCTCAGGTCCCCCATGTGGGTGCAGGGGCCCAACATGGGCCATCTTATGGTGCTTTCCCAGGTGCATTAGCAGGGAGCTGGATCTGAAGTGGAGCAGCCAGGATTCAACCCAGCAGCCACATGGGATGCCAGTGTCACAGGTGGTAGCTTTTACCAGTTACACCACAGTGCTGGCCCCTTGGTTTAGAATTTGTAATACTAGTATGAACTGAAGTTTATTTTCATGTCATATAAACATGGCATATATGAAAGACACTTACAAGATAAATAAAACGAGATGCATTCCATCAGCCCACTATCTCATAGTGTTAGTAAGCATAGAGTGCATTCAACTCTCAACTTTTAGAGTTGTCCTTCTGTTTGCAGGGGTTCTTCATTAGATATTCGACAAATGGAGGACTGAAAAAAATTGGAAAAAATTTGCCACTATACTGAATGTGTATAGTTTTTTTCTTGCCACTGTTTTCCAAACTATACAGTACAAGAACTAATTCCATATCATTTACATTGTATCAGGTGTTATAAGTAATCTAGATATGATTTAAAGTATATGGGGGAATGTATATAGGTTATATGCGAATACTGACCCGTTCCACATAAAGGACTTCAGCATCTTCAGATTTTGGTACCTACCAGCATTCCTAGAATCAATCCCCCACAGATACCAAGGGACCACTGTATTTACTACTTGACTGACATTAGGCAAGTTACTTAATCTGTGCCTCAACTTTCTTAAGTTAGGGGTAATGATAGTGTCTACCCCAGGATTGTTGCCAACATCAAACTCATATGAACAGTGTGTGGCACTTATAAGTACTCAGTAACTACTGGATTTTTACTTCAAAATTAATCACTAGAATTAGAGAAGACTTTAGGAAACAGTGATGTGTTCCTAGAACATGTGTGAATATCCTTGGAGAATGTCTTAGTGGGCTTATTGGGTCCATGATTGTGCCTCATATGTTTCAGAATAATTTTCAGTTCTGTGTAACAGAAGCCTCTAGCAGATTTATCTCCTAGAGAATCCAGGGATACCTTCTGTTCAAAATAAAAATGTTTTAAATAATTTATTAAATCAATTTTCATTGCAGTAGAAATGAGATTAGATAAGGAAGATTTGAAAGTTCTTTTGAAATACTTGTGTGAACACAGTTCAATAATACATACTTTGTTTAGCACTCCCTAGTGTACTATGATCTCCCAAAATATATTCTTTATATATCTGAAATGTATCCTTTTGGAACTAAAATTTTATTTTTATCAATTTTTAATGATTATCTTTCTAGCACATATCACGTATTTCCTTGCCATCCTATACTGAATATACTAGACATTTTACCGTTTTCTAACTTGGTATTGTGAACATTATTTATTATAATCCACTATAATCTAGTGATGCCCTTGAGGCCTATGGAGGCCTGTTTGCTCCAGTGTTAAATGACCCTGTACGCTTATGCTTGTGATTTCTTGTGTCTGCATTGTATATGTCTTCCTGCATTCCTTCTCTTAGGCTGTTTTCATTCAGCTGGCAGGATGCTTTTTTCTGACAGCACTTTCTACTGTCCTCTCTTCCCCCTTATTTTCTGCTCTTAATCTGCATAGGGCCAGTAAACAAGATTACCAAGCTTGTTAAAATTGTAAGTAATAAGCAAATTATGAGCAAGTGGTTGCATTAGTCTGTGAATATTGTAGTATCTACCTTGGATGTTAAAAAGCCTTTTTTGGGGGGCAAGGATTAGAGGTGCACTTCCCGGTTCTAGGCCATGTGTGACAGCCTGGTGAACAAGTGAGGTGTTGCTATAATGAAAATATAAATAGAAGCCAATATTGCTTAAACTGGTATTTTGATACACTGATGGGAAGTCACAGTTATTCAGTAATGCAGGGTTTTTCTAAGCTGGCTAGCCTAATTATTGTATCTTTTCTAATGTAAAGTTATACTTTTTCAATCTATAAATCAACTTAAATTCTCCTCCACTTAGCTACTTTGGTTCAAGTTACTAAGATTGTTAAATATTTAAAATTGATTTATTGTGTTTTTCAAAGCTACACAAGTCTTTTTATGAACAGTTCATTCTTCAAGAAGTACCTTATGTTTATTTTTTCTCATCTTACATACTCCATTGAAGTTGATATGGAGTTTGTTTTAAAAGCATTTGTAAATGAACAAAATATTATTTATGCAGTCCTTCCATTTGACATTCAAGTTCATGTTCGTTATGGGACTTACTCATAATCTAGGAATTTTGAAATGTTTTTTGTATACACTAATCAGGGTTTTGTTTTATTCTGGGATTTGATGTTGCAGGATGTTATTTGTGATATGATCCTATATTTGAAGAATGTGAATATATATATATATATATATATATATACACATACCTATATATCGTAATGCATAATCCAGAATTTTATGCAGGTGCTGATTATATATTCTTCTCTGCAGTTACAATCTTAAGAAGTTTAGATAATGATTTAAAACAATTCTTAGTACCTTTTGTCTTTTGCTTCCTGAAAATTTAGCATTTTAAATTATGTTTATTAGTACTGTTATGAAGCACAGATTACAAGATTTACAAGGAAACTAATTTTTCCTTGTGATCTAAGTTGACATTCTAGGATTTTTCCCCTTAAGTTCTTTTGGGGAAATAAATCATTATTCTAGTCTTTTTCATGTTTGGATTAAAAAGCAACTAATTTGCCATACGTCATCAAACTCAGTTCCTCTCCTAGCACCATAAAGAAAATGTGTTTGTGACATTTTTAGCTTATTGACACAGTCATGTGTCCTTAATTGTGCTATATTACATTAAAAAATACATTTCACCTTTATGCCTATATGAAAGAAAAACTGAGTCACGTTGATCCCTTTATACATAAACCATGTATTCCTTGTTAGGTTGCCCAACAAAAACAGTTGTTGACTAGCCTGTACATCAGAATTCTTTAAATGCACTTGGAACAATTTTGCTTACATGTGTGCTATGTGTGGTAAACTCAGAAGCTTGAGGAATAGATTTCTTACCTTTTTAAGGAAGCATTTTTTTGGGGGGGTTTACAATCACATTTGCATTCCCTTCAGTTTTTGGTTTAAAAACTGCCATCAGGACCAGTGTTGGCAGCGGTTAAGATGCCACTTGGGTCACTAGCATCCCATATTACAATGCCTGGTTTCAAGTTCCAGCTCTGCTTCTGATTCTGACTTCCTGCTAATGTGCACCTTGGGAGGCAGCAATTGATGGCTCAAGTAGTTTGGTCCCTACCACCCATGTGGGAGACTAGAATTGAAATCCTGCCTCTCCACAAACTTTTTGAAGTACATTTGTACTTTCAGGAAAGCATTGGCCCTGTGTGACCTAATTTGTGGAGATTGTTAGCTGTATTGAACGTGTTATTTCAGTGGAGAAGACTTAATATCATAGGATGCAAAGAGGTATTTCACATGGAGAGTTAAATATTAGTAGAAATGTGACAACATGTTCTATAGGTTGACCTTGAGTTTACCTTATAGCCAGCCAAAGGTCTTCAAGCATTTTGCTCATGTACCCCTTTGACCACTTCCAAGTTGACATACACCGTTTTTTATCAGAAGGTTCAAATAATTGCATAAAATGTACTTTCTAACATTAGTGTGGATTTGTGGCAATAAAATGGTAATACCACTCTTTTAAATGTATTAAATAGAATCTAAGTATCAGTGATATTTCATATTCACCATCACCCATCTTAAAAGACATGGAATTTTTTTTTTAATTTCCTGGGACAGAGCTTGTATCAAAAAATTTTCTGAATTAATGTAATTATTTATATAAAGTTAATTCCACATCATAAATATGATTTTAAAGTAATTGTTAAGCATCAAAAGGAAAAATTATCTCTTACTGAAGTAAAGGAAGGAGAGGTGACTATATGAATGATTCCCTCATAATTATTATACTTGTAAAAAGTCCCCATGGGTCTCATGCACATCTCAATTTGAAGACCTCTGACTTAAGTGTATGCTGCAGATTATTGCAATCACACAAGACTAGTAACTGAGGGCATGTACTCTGCAGACAGACCACCTGGCCTTGACCCAGCTCTGAGTCCCAGCTCGCTCTTTGATATGGGAAGTCTGTGTAACTCCTATTGTCCCTGTTTTTGTATCTATAAAATGAAGGTAACAATTGCCTGTTGCACAGGTAACATGAAATAATGTTTGTAACATGCTTAAGGATCTGGCGTGTGTTACTGTACAATTTTACATTTTCTTTTAAAATTCCTTTGAGAACTTAATAGATATGTCTTAGTGATCTCTGAGCATTTCTCAGACTTATTTAAATAATTTGAGGATTTTCTATTGGTACTTTCCTTACCTCTATCCTAGTAGATCAGATTTTATAGATTTCATACAAGAAACTAGTCAAGAGTGTTCCTGTCCATATATATATATATACATAGATATACTGATGTGTACAATGCATATTAGTATATAATGTTTGCCCAGTAGAAAGCAAATTATCACTAGTAACATTTATTGAACACCTACTGAAGTAAAAGGTGTATTTGACAAAGAAAAGAAAATTGATTCTAAAGTTTGCCCCTGCAAAGGACTAATGAAAGGTGTGAAGATTAATAAATGAGTTTATTAATAAATCAGTTTATTAATAAATCAGTTCACAGTTGGTCATGGTGAAGGGACTGGGAGTCAAAGGGAGCACATAGACAAGTCTAGTACCTGCTAACGCTAACTGATGGAGTAAATAAAGGGAGAGTGATCCAACATGGGAAGTGAGATACTCAGCAGACTCATAGAATGGCAGATGTCCTAAATAGCACTCTGGCCTCAGAATCAGCCCTAAAGGCATTCGGAGCTGGCTGAAAAGCTCATGAGAGTATTTCAGGCATGGAAAGCCAAGACACTCTGGCAAAAGATCTCTGCGAGTGAGATCCCAGTGGAAAGAACAGGTCATCAAAGAAGGAGGTACCTTTCTCTGAAGGGAGGAGAGAACCTCCACTTTGACTATGACCTTGTCTAAACAAGATAAGAGTCGGAGAACTCAGAGGGCTTCCATAGCCTTGGAAACTCATGACTGGAGCATAGGGAGATTACTGATGCCATAGACAGGAGTGTCAATTGGTAAAGTCAACAACAGGAGTCACTGTGCACTTACTCCTCTTGTAGGATCTCTATCCTTAATGTGCTGTACATTGAGATTTAATGCTATAACGAGTACTCAAACAATATATTTCACTTTGTGTTTCTATGGGGGTGCAAACTGTTGAAATCCTTACTTAATGCATACTAAACTGATCCTCTGTAAAAAAAAAAAAAAAAAAAGAAATTATCAATTCCCAACTTGACTCTCACTGGGATTAAACATGACAATAGGTCTGCTCTGATTTCATCATCATTTAAAAAAATCATCTATTATTTTTCACTTTATGTTTCTGTGTGGGAGCAAACTGTTGAAATCCATACTTAATGTATACTAAGCTGATCTTCTGTATATTAAGATAATCAAAAATGAATCTTGATGTGAATGGAAGGGGAGAGGGAGTGGGAAAGGGGAGGGTTGTGGGCGGGAGGGACGGTATGGGGGGGAAGCCATTGTAATCCATAAGTCGTACTTTGGAAATTTATATGCATTAAATAAAAGTTTAAAAAAAAATAAATGAGTTTTGAAAATAATTTGAATTTTTTAAAAATTTAAAAATTTATTTATTTGAAAGGCAGAGATCTATCAATCTATCTACCTACCTACCTACCTTCCGTTTGTTGGTTCACTCCCCAAATGCCCACAATAGGCAGGGCTGCACCAGGCTGAAGCCAGAAGCCCAGAGCTGCATCTGGGTCTCTCACATAGGTGACAAGGAGCCAAGTATTTGGGCCCTCTTCCTCTGCCTTCTCAGGTGTGTTAGCAGGAAGCTGGATGGGGAATAGAATAGCTGAGACTTGAACTGACACTCCAATATAGGATGCAGGTGTCTCAGTTACCAGCTTAAACTGCTGCACCACAATACTTGCTCTGAAAATAATTCAAATTTTAAAGAATAACATAGTCAATTTTGAAGAAAATCAAAGTGAATACAGAGTAACCTATAGAAGGAGGTGACCTAAGTTAACAGGAAGAGGTGGAAGTATAGGAAGAACACATAGTTGTCCATATCCTAAATTTGTAGATCAGTTGATACAGTATCTAAGCAGAATCAAGTTACAGGTATTAGAATTCATGTTATAGCTTTAAAAAACTGCTGGAAAACTCATCAACTACAGAATGGTGAAATGACTTTCACTACTAGAAATTTTTTTGATGTTACCTACCTCAACATGTCCTATTTCACAAAATAAATAATTTAGCCATTAAGATATTTTTAAAGCATACGGTCTTGTTTATATTATGTTTATGAGCTTTTTACCTGGTAAATATTGAGTAAGAAAGAACTGTACAACTGAAAACTGTGTCATGAACACTGGCATTTTGTGAGACTGGAATGAAGAACAGAACAGTTGCTCTCACATATATGTGGAACGTCTGACTTTTGTAACTGCACAACCTATTTAATTCAGTAATTATGTAGTGATTTAAGCCTCATCTCCTCCAGCTTTTTTTTTTTATTGTTTTGCTCATGATCTATTTCGGTATTCTAGATCTTTTGTGATTCCAAATAAATTTTGGAATTGTTTTTCCTAATTCTGTAAACAGTGTCATTGATGTTTTGATGGGGATTTCATTGAATCTGTAGGTTGCTTTAGGTAGTAGGGCATCTTAACAATAATAATTCTTCCATTAAGACCACTAGTTGAACTCCGTAATCAATGCACAATCATTCTTAGGCGTTTAAAATTAACAGAAAAGTGATCTCTGTTAAACATAGGAGTGGGAATAAGAGCGGGAGGAGATATATAGGTTGGCACATGCTCACTCGGACTTACCTCCGATGGTGGAACTAGAAATGTGCCAGGGGATTTCAACTCAATCTTACCAAGGAGGCAGGTACTAATGGCAGCACACTTGGTAAAGTGATAAGTATAAATACACAACCGATCAAAAAGATAGGGTATGTGTCGATGAGATTTCACAAATAAGACCAGTGTAAGCAAATAATGAAGGATAGAATTAAAAGGGAGAGAATGATCCTGTGGGGGAAACAGGACACACAGCAGACTCATAGAATGGCAGCACTCTTGCCTCAGAATCAACCCTTAGGACATACGGATCTGGCTAAAAGGTCCATGAGAGTCTCACAGGCATAGAAAGCCATGACACGTGGCAAAAAAACAATCTAAATGAAAGATCCTGGTGAACAAGACCCCAGCAGAAGGAACAGGCCATCAAGGAGAGAGGCGCCTTTCTCTGAAGGGAGGAAGGAACCTCCACTGTGATATGGCCTTGACTAAACAAATTCAGAGTCGGTGAGCTCAAGGGGCTTCCGTAGCCTAGACAACTCATAGCAAGAGTCTCGGGTGATTGCTGACGTCATAAATAAGAGTGCCAATTGTTAAATCAACAACGGGAGTCACTGGGTACATGCTCCCCACATAGGATCTCTGTCCTTAATGTGTTCTACTATGAAACTTAAAAACAACACTACTAGTCGAACAATACCCTATACCTTGTGCGGTTGTGTGAGTGCAGCCTGTTGAAATCCTTGCTTAGTATATACTAAGTTGATCTTCAGTATATGAAGGTAATTGAAAATGAAACTCGATGAAGGGCGGGATGGGAGAGGGAGTGGGAGAGGAGAGGGCCACGGGAGGGAGGGAGGTTGGGGGGGGGGAGCCACAACAATACAAAAGTTGCACTTTGTAAATTCTCATTTATTAAAAAAAAACTATTTAACAAACAAAAAAAAGAAAAAAAAGAGAACTTAATACTTTACCCTTTTAGTATTTTTTATGTTCTACTTAAAACTATTGGTTGAACTCTGTAATTAATACACAATTACTCTTAGGTGTTTAATTAATGCTATAACTAGTACTCAAATAGTATTTTACACTTTGTGTTTCTGTGTGGGTGCAAACTGTTGCAATCTTTACTTAATATATGCTAAATTGATCTGTATATAAAGATAATTGAAAATTAATCTTGATGTGAATGGAAGGGGAGAGGGAGTGGGAGAGGGGAGTGTTGTGGGTGGGAGGGAAGTTATGGGGGTGGGGAAGCTATTGTAATCCATAAGCTGTACTTTGGAAATTTATGTTCATTAAATAAAATATATTAAAAAAAACAATAATAATTCTTCCAATCTCTGATCAAGGAATAGCTTGCCATTGTTTGCATCCTCAATGATTTCTTTGATCAGTGTTTTATAATTTTGCTGTAGTAATCTTTCATTTATTTGGTTAAATTTATTCCTAAATATTTTGGGTTTTTGTAGCTTTTGTGAATGGCAAATGATTTCTTAACATTTCAGCAAGATCATTATTGGTGTATACAAAACCTATTTTTGTATGCTTATTTTGTATCCTGTGACTTTACTGAATTGGTTTATTCTAATAGCTTTTTGATGCAGTGCTTAGCTATAAAACCATGTCATCTATAAACACACGTATTTTCACTTCCTCCTTTCCAATTTTGTTGTCTTTTTTTCTCTTCCCAAAACAAATAACCTAGTCCCACCAAAGTTACATCGTATTCAAAAAAGCTTAATTATAATTTTGTTGTGAGGTTATACTTTTCAGAATAATTAGTACCATACATCCTACACTATCCAAGAACTAGAGAGAATCATTGTTTAATGCATGTAAAAATAATGCTTAAAGTAGATATTAGGCTATAAACAGTTCACACTCTTTGGTGGAGTTTGACAAGGAGGACTACTGGATTTGATTTTAGCTCACATGGTTACAGATCTATTTTAGAATATTTGTATCTTGAATGAATTTTGATGGTGAGAATCCAACCTATTCTGATGTTGGCTTCCCATATCTTCCATTTGAACTATGTTCCTACAAGTCATAATTCTAGCAGTCTGAAATAAACTCTTTGAAAAGAAATAGGTATATCTTTCTCCTGTTGTAAGAGGAGGAGGAATTTCTCAGTTCTTACTGTCCTTTAATATATTCTTTCTGCCATGATTTTATCCCACTCCATGCCATCTCTTTCCACAGGACTGTAAAAATTTCTCCCATTTACAGGTCCTCTTAGTCCTTTCAGCACATAGAACTTTACCTTTATGCAGCACCATTTAATAGTTCTAACAGTTAGGCTACAGTATTCTGTTTCTGTGAAGGGTCTTTTTCCTACTTGATGTTCTCTAACCTAAACATTCTCCAAGGTCCGGGACCCATGAATTTGTAAATGCAGGGAAAAAAAAAGATTTAGAATCCCTGAAAATATTAAATAGACTGTTTTGATTTGTGCCATTTTATGGATATTTAAGTGTATGTATGATTCAAACTTAGCCAACAGTGTTCTCCCAAAAGATTTTTAGAGAAACTTGTTATGAATAGATGATTTGTTGTTAACTTATCAGCAGAGTATGTATAAATGGTTTCTTCTGTCTGAAGGATATGAACTGTGTTCTCTTAGGTAAATATGTACCCCACTTTCACTCTTTTTTACACAACTATTCTGTTTAACAATCTTTATTCATTTACTTTAGGAATGTCATAAGAACAACGTAAGCTCTTTTCCGTGAATAAATGGTTTCCTACACTTTCTCAGTCAGTTTACAAAATTAAAATAAAATAAGTTCTTTTGGGGTCTTAGTGTGATTTCTTCAACCTATTAGCACATATTTAGTTCTGTAGTTAACATATAAGGATACTTCAAAAAGTTTTTGGGAAAAATGGAATTAAAAGATAAGTTTATTTGGGGGCAGGCATTTATTTGGCTTAGCAATTAGGACTCTGGTTAGGATACCCATGTCCTATATCAGCGTGTGTGCATTCAACTCTTGGCTCTAACTCCTGATTTCAGCTTCCTGATAATGCAGACCCTGAGTAACTCAAGTAGTTGAATTCCTACTCCCCAGTAGGAGAGCTGGACTAGGTTACTAGCTCCCAGCATTGCCCCCCACCCCAGCCATTGTGGTCATTTGGAGAGTGAACTAACAGGTGGGAGCTCATTATCTCCTACCCCATCTTTCTCTGCCTTTCAAGTAAATAAAAAGAAAAAAAATTAAAGTTTGTATTACAGAAAATGTTGAGGTTTAAACATAGTTTCTTCATAATTCACATTTTCCATGAATTTTTTAAGACCCCTTGGATATAGCATAATGTTAGGGCTTTTAAATGTTCCCCATCACTGGATTATAAATTCCTTAAAGGCAGGAGCTTTGTGACTTGTTCAACACTCTATCATTCCTGACACCAGCTTAGAACCTTGACTTGGAATAAAAAATTTTTTATGTAGAACGTAAAATGTTATTTTTTTTTAACAGATTTGGTTCATTTGACTTGCACATCTTCTAAAACTGCAAGAGATGATTTAGAACCAGTTGTGCAGAAGTTGTTTACTCCATTTACCGAAATGGAAATAGGTAAGAAAATAATTGGTGATTCACTATGGAAAGGTGATGTAACCATGACACTCTTAGACATCCCATAAAAGTTTTTGCAACCTGAACTGCAATGTGATGTATTCAACAACTGTCACATGTTTTACTAAGATTATTGAGTACAGTGTCAGCTTAAACATGGGGTGAAATGTTTACTCTCTAATAGTAAAGGAAACACAAACACACATACACACATGTATAATTAAATGCAATAGTATGCATTCTAAGTATACATTTTAATGTGCACAGAAGAGACTAATAAGAAATCTCTCAACTGATTTTGGCGAGACTATGGACAATTTTATCTACATAATTATCTACATAATCTACAACAAGCATAAGAAGTATTCCTTTATCAGAAAATGTTACCTTCCTTTAAGAAAAAAAGTTGATTCAACCAATAGATTAAACTACTAATTGGCAAGTGTAGGAATCCTTTCTGATAGTTGCCTTTATCCATACATACTAGTCATGTGATAAATATTTAGCTTCAAAAGTATATATGATATTCCTGGTGATGAATGCCTTTCAGCCATGAATTTTTAAACTTTTCTCCCCCACTTAATTGGGTAGCTCTGATAGCTGCAAATGGAGTAGTTATGGCATATTTTGTGTGTAAGTGATGAAAAAATAGCGTGATGGATCTTCATTTGCATAAAGTCAAGGTGACTTTCATTACAGGATTTACATGTCTGCTTGAATCTTGGTCACCTTTTTCCATTGATTGATATGTCCTCATTTTCTTTGGATATCACGATTATTCAGAGAACTGTCCATTTACTCCCACCTTATCAGTTTCCTTTTAGCTCACCTAATATGTATTTTGTTTTCTTAATGCAGAGATAGAGTGTTTACATTTATGTAAGAAGACAAACTTGCATTTTCAGTAGCTAATATCAATATAATTGTTTTTGTGAGCTGCCCTGTTAGAGTTCTCTAGTTTGAAAACTTCTTTAGTTTGGAACTTAATTTGTTTTATATTTATATTTTCTTCTTTGAAACTCTCATGTAAATGTTTGGATCACAAAGTAATGGTGCATGGTATATTTCTAAACCTAATATGGAGTTATAGTTTTATTCTTTGGTTTTCATTACATCTAAACCTTGCTTATAAAACCCTCAGTGTCTTCATCACTTCTAAAATTTTTCATAGTTTTTCTATTGTAATTCCATTGTGTGATGCTTCCAAATAGTAATACTAAATTTGAATCTTGTATCATTACTCTTCACTTCTTAAATGCACTTAATTTTCTTTTGTAAAAGAATTAAACTGGTAGAAATTACATGTTCATTACTTAGCCATCTTAGATTTTTAAACATTAATCTTAACAGTTAAAGTGATCTCATTTTGAAATGATGTATTGTTTAGAACCTGAGTGAAATTCTTTAGTAAGAACTGTGTGTTCAGAGGGGTCCTCAGGTGCACCGAGGCACTGAAAAGCTAGTTTTCACTGACACATAGGCCATTTTATCATCAGGATGAGGTAGTGGTCATATTTTAATTAAAATGTCAGAACAAATACTGTTGGAGTTATTGAAAATGAATCACCAGATAAAGTGAGCACTGGGCCATGGCAGGTCAAAGAGGCAAAGTCACCTGGAGAAGAGAACTCAATTCATTTTCCTGCCTAAATGAGGAAGAAGGAACTTTATGAGCAATATGAACTTTTAATACATTAAAGCACATTCTTCTCTGTAGCAAAAGCCCACATTTTCACAGATTGATGGCTTTTATTATTATATTTTCATTATTTGACCATCATATGAGACCTCATGCTTTAGAACATTGTAAATATTTTATGTTAAAACATGTTCCAAAGGACTAACATTATTCAGGCTTATTTTCATTTGAGTTCTTCATTCTGTATGGTGCTGTTTCATAAGTCTTTGTGAATATCAGTCTAATCAACTTGCAAGGAACTTCATTTCTTAGAAAAAATGTTATTTTCATTTCAATTGCAATATTACTTTGACAGTGTCTGAGAAATTCTAGTGGGGCTAGATATTTCCTCTTTTTCACTTTTAACATATCAGCCAGAGCTATTGAAATGTGTTGTGGCTCATGAAGCAATGGCACTGATACTTCCACAAGCTTTATCTACCAGGCTTCTTTAAGAACATCAAAGATCTCTAAGCCTTCTCTACTTCTTGATCCAAAGAAATATCAGTTGCTTTATGTTTGATGAGCAGGTGATAAAATTAGTTACCATTCATGAATGCACTAATTCTTCCAGTTCTCAGAATATCTTTTAAAGCACTGAGAAAGATTTACATAGTAAGCATTATATTTAAGTCTCAATAACAAAAATACCCTGGGTATTTTATTACTTTACCCATAAAAGTGAGGTTTTAAATCTGAATTGAAATGAAAATGTCATTAGTAGTATATCTTTCTTTCTTTCTTTCTTTTTTTTTTTTTTTTGACAGGCAGAGTTAGAGAGAAAGGTCTTCCTTCCGTTGGTTCACCCCCCAAATGGCTGCTACAGCCGGCGCTCTGCGCCAATCCGAGGCCAGGAGCCAGGTGCTTCTCCTGGTCTCCCATGCAGGTGCAGGGCCCAAGGACTTGGGCCATCCTCCACAGCCTTCCAGGGCCACAGCAGAGAGCTGGACTGGAAGAGGAGCAACTGGGACAGAATCCGGCGCCCCGACTGGGACTAGAACCCGGTGTGCCGGCGCCACAAGCTGAGGATTAGCCAAGTGAGCCACGGCGCCGGCCAGTAGTATATCTTTAAATGTTTAAAATATAATGTCATAACTACAGCATCTTTTTTTTCCCACCATTGTGTGGGGCATGTCGAGTTTTCTCATTCCATCTCATCATTCTTATCGAAAAATACTACTTACAATCAGGAATTCCCCTTATAGGAATAGTACTGTAAATACTGTGTGAATTCCTTTACACACACATACACACCCACGAGATTTAATCAGGATAATATAGTATTACCAAAATAGTTTACTCTTTCCCTAAATATGGCATGAAAACTGTCAACCATTTCTGACTTTTATTTGGTGTTCCATAGTTGCTTTGCTTCTGCCCTCCTTGTTCTGTACTTACTCCAGTTTAATTTGCCAAAATCTTATTCTAAATTACCTGTTACTTCTTTAGTCCTTCACACTAATTGAATGAAATGAGCTATTGCAGAAAACTAATTGTACTGCTGGCAACATGTGATGAACTCTAAGCCAAAGCTCAGCAACTTTAATATTTTTTGACAATTGTATGCTTCACAACTATGTGGTATTTTTTTCCAGCCATTTCTCTGCCTTCTAGCTGACCTCAAAGAACGATAAAGCAATTAAATGTCTCTTTGAAAGATTTAAGGTGAAGGGCTGATAACTCTCTTGTATCCAGAGCATCTATCTTCAGCCTCTGTCAGTTTATCACCTTCCTCCTGTTTCTTTTCAAAGTCTCAACCTCTATGAAATTTCTTTCCTCTAGTTAATCGGATTATTCATTTCTTCAACTTGTATTGTGTTAAAAACCCTACTCTGAGCTGGAACTTTCATGAGATACAAGATAATCTCATCTAAGCAAATTCTTAAAAATGGACTGGATGCCGTTAAAGGCCTTGCAGACCTCAGCCCACTTCTCTGCAATGCTCTCCAAGTCTAGCATCACAAATCATAGGTGGTTTGTTTAAGTATCTTCCCCTAAGATTTAGTGAAACTCACTCACTAATCCATTTACCAAGAACCATATGGTTTTAGCTGTGAAATATGGGTTCCTTATGTTCTTTTATTTTGTCAATAAATAGATTTTGCCACCTGCCACCTAATGTTGCCTACATGAAGTTAATGATACCTTAGACTCATAGATCTTAGCATTAAAAAGGGGGTACCTTGAAAAACTACTTCTACTCAGTTTCTTCATCCTATCACACTGATAATTATGAATTACTTAGAATTAACTAGAAAAATAACAATTGGAGATATTTTATATGAAATAGTAAAATCCTTTTTATCTTGAATTTGAGAATAAGACATTTTTATTAACTGAATATTGCAATTAGCTGAAAACTTCTCTACATTGATTACCAATTTAACAGTAACAGTAATTAATCAGATAATACATACCTTTAGCATTTATACATTTAACATTTTCTAAGATTTATTTATCTGAAAGAGTTACAGAGGGAGTGAGGGAGAGACAGAGAGAGACCTTCCATCTGCTGGTTCACTCCCCAGATGGCTGCAATTGCCAATGCTGGGCCAGGCCTAAGTCAAGAGCTTCATCTGGGTCTCCCACATGGGTAGCATTGGCCCAAACATTTGGGCCATGCTCTGCTGCTTTTCCCAGGTCATTAACCGGGACCTGAATTGGAAGTAGAGCAGTCAGGACTTGAACTGGCACTCATATGGGATGTTGGCATCAAAGGTGGTAGCTTTAACCTGCTATGCCACAACACTGGCCCCTGTAACATTTTCCTTATGATTCACAAAGTGCCTCATGGTCTTTTATAATCTTATATCCATTATTATCAATGTACAGAATTTGAATATTTGTTCATATTCATGCTAAAGAAAACTCAAGTCAGTAAATTAACAGTACATATTTTCAGTTTCTAATCAAAGAAAATTTAATAGTAACATTTCTGAAGGGAGATGGAAAAATGTTGATTAAGATAACAAGAAAGAGGCTTTAGGCATTGAGGTTAGTAAGGTTGGACCTCTTTGTAAGCACATCTTTCTGTGATTATACTTGAAAACAACATCAACTCAGAAATTATGTATTGAGCATCTATTTTATTCTAGGCCTTATAGCAGGGAACAAAAGAGAGGAGGGGGAGGTGAAGAGTAAGCACTAAGTTTCCCTTATTTTTGTATCCCCAGATCCTATGTGCGTAACAGATTCTTCCTGTTCAGTAAAGAAGCTGTGCCCAAATTGTTACTCAGTCTTATGATTTCATTTTTGTTATTTGTTGGTTGTCATTAACTTTGTAATCCAGCAGGGCAAAAACATTAGAATGAATCTGGATATCAGTTTTAGTGCTGTACATACTATTTTCTGAGGTATCATTTGCATACTATGTGCTTCACCAGTTTAAAATGTAAAATTCAATGGTTTTTAGCACATTCATGGAATTTGGCAAACATCATTATAGTCAATTTTAGAACATTTCCATTGCCCCCAAAAGAAACCTCATAGCCATCAGTGGTCACCTCCTATTTATGTCCAGTTCTTCCCAGCCCTAGATAACCACTCATTAATTCTTATCTCCATAGATTTTTGGATATGTGTATACTACTGACTTTCTCTAAAACGTAGCAAGTTGATTTATACATTAAAAACATAAAGTCAACTTATTTTCTCACTTCAAATAAGATAATTTATACTTTGATAATGAAGAGAAAAAGCAATCCAAGAGAATATGATTGGAATTAAACTGACAAGTCAAAATAATTTTTTTAAGTCTTGTCTGTGGTTAAAAAGTCATCATTGATTGTTTGGAATATCATACACAATGTACTGAAGTGTGTAGATGCAAATTTATGAACTGTTTACATACAAAGCTCTGCTTTACTGCAATGTCTAGTCATGGATTTGTTGATCATTGGCTACACAGTAATTGACAAGCGTATTGTGTTTTACAATGTAATCAAATTTATTTCTATATTCAGAAAAGGAAGAAGTTGAAAAGCCAAGAATTCTATGGGCTCTTTACTTTAATATGCGAGATTCTTCAGACATCGACAGGAATTGTTATAAAGATTTGCCATCCAACGTTTATGTCTGCTCTGGCCCAGACTGTGCTTTAGGGAATGATAACGCAGTCAAACAGGTAAGGCTGTTGTTTCTCCAGTTTTGTAGTAATAAATTGGGATGTAGGAAAAGTGAGTTCTGTTTCTGGAATGAGCGAAAAGAGACTAGAAAAATAACTTATTTAATAATATCTGCAATTGACCCTTAAATGTTTTTTCCTATAAACTGCAAACCTCTTTTAAATATACTGTCATATATTTTCACTAAATGTAATGATGAAGTATAAGAGATTATTAATGAGTTCCACTACAAGAGTAGGAATGGAAGATGTTAGAAATACATAGTCATAAAAATGAATTTATAATGCCAATATTCTAAAGAAACATTGCTTCTCATTTAAACAGTTGGTCTATTGGTATACATATTTTTTTCTTTTAAGATTTATTTATTTATTTGAAAAGCAGAAAACGAGGGGGAGAGAGAGAGAGAGAGCTTCCATCCACTGGTTCACTCCCCAAATAGCTGCAGTGGCTGGAGCTGGGCTGATCTGAAGCCAGGAGCTTCTTCTGGGTCTCTCACAGGGGTGTAAGGGCCCAGGCACTTGGGCCATCTTCCACTGCTTTCCTGAGTGCATCAGTAGGGAGCTGGATTGGCAGTAGAGCAGCCAAGACTCATGGAATGCCAGTGCCACAGGCGGTGCTTTACCTGCTATGCCACAGCACCAGCTCCTGGTATATAGTTTTGAAATATACAAACTTCTGTCTCTTCAAGTAGGGTATAATTAGTAAGTCGTGCAAGATAAAATTTTTCAGTGGTCTTAATGATTTTTTTTTATCTTGGAAAAGAATAACATAGTTTCTTACAACACAATTCTATTAATGTTTTTGACAAAAGCCAGTGTCACAAAAGAGCTGCTCTTACAGCCACTGAGCAATATGGGAAATCAAGGTGGAAATTTGTAGCAGTGTTCTTGGGCAGGGCAATGAAGAGGTATAAGCTAATATAAGCTGCCAAAAGTGAACTATGATTCCATTAAGCTGAAGATGTATATGAATATCTGAGAGGACTTCACAAAGTTCATGGAAAATGATATTGAAAGATAAGTTTATTTTGGTACAGACCATTTTGAAATCCGTACAGTGTTTATTTTTAAATAGGAATTTTCCTTGAACTTTAAAAAAAAACCTTCATATGCATGGATGTCAAAATCTTAAACCAAAATAAGTAAGGAAAAATCAGAAAATCTTTTTGAGGATAAAATCTAACCTTCACAGGTAGAGCTAGCACATCTGTCTATTGAATTACACAATGGGTAATTCAATGTTGTTCTAAGACCACAGGTAGAACTTTGATTGCCACCATTGTTGGAGATCTCATAGAAATGTCCTTCTTGGACTTTTAATTGGTAATCATAGTAGCAAAGCTTTGAATCATAAGCATGGCCAAAATTCTCTATGTCTCATCTTCAGGGTCTAATGATGATCCTAGAGAATCATGCTCAGTCAATGGCATCAGACAAAAGCAGGAAGTTACATTTTCAATCACCATTCATTCTATGAGTTTAAAGGAATTCAGGATGGTTCAGAATCTTCAAAATGAACAACTCATTTTTACTTTGATCTAATTTTTTGCAAGCAAAAATTGCGAAGAAGTTTTTAGCCAGGTAACTTAGGTCATTTTTATCCCTGCATATGTATTTATTTTTGTAAACCAAACTGAAAGGCCCCTTCAATAACGGCTTATTATACAAGTCTTAAATGTGATCTAAACTGTTTGCTAAATGATTGTAATTAAGGGATAATTTTATCATGCGATAATTTTTTTTTTGACAGGCAGAGTTAGACAGAGAGAGTGACAGAGAGGTCTTCCTTCCGTTGGTTCACCCCCTAAATGGCCACTACTGCTGGCATGCTGTGCCGATCGGAAGCAAGGAGCCAGGTGCTTCCTCATGGATTCCCATGTGGATGCAGGGCCCAAGGACTTGGGCCATCCTCCACTGCCTTCCCGGGCCACAGCAGAGAGCTGGACTGGAAGAGGAGTAACCGGGATAGAACTGGCGCCCCAACTGGGACTAGAACCTGGGATGCCGGTGCCGCAGGCGGAGGACCAGCCCAGTGAGCCGCAGTGCTGGCCTATTATGAGATAATTTGCTTCCCAAGTAGATAACCTTCAGGGGTAAAGTGTTATCACAGTAGAAAACAGTATAAGCTAGATTTGGTAGTAATTATCATGTTATTAAATGTAAATAGTTTTAAATTTGTCACGTAGCTTTTAAACTCTTAGGTTAGTTTTGGGAGAAATGTTATACATATTTTAAAGGGCCTTGATAATCTTTGTAAATGGACAGTTTAATCAGGTAACCTGGTTTCTAACTCTAGTACATCATCCTTTTTTTAGTTCAACAATGATCTTTTATTTACTTATTTATTTTACCTTTTAAGATACACAAACCATGCATTTCACAAATACAAACTAAGGAACATAGTGATTCTTCTCACCTTTCTTCCTCCTCCCTCTCTTATCCACATTCTTATTTTTTACTTAGATCTATTTTCAATTAACTTTACACATAATAAGATCAACTCTATTAAGTAAAGAGTTCAGGAAATAATATGAAAAAAATGTTTCTCAACAGTCAAGACAAGGACTGTTCAAAGTCATTACATCCCAAAAATAACAATTTCACTTCTATAGATTACCTTTTAGGTACTCTATTAGTTACCACAGTTCAGGAAGAACATGGTATTTTTCCTTTTGAGACTGGCTTATTTCACTGAGTATAATACTTTCCAGTTTTTTTTACGACTGTGTAGTATTCCATGATTTGCATATCCCCTAATTTCTTTATCCAGTCTTCAGTTGATGGGCATTTAGATTGATTCCATATCTTAGCTATTTTGAACTGAGCTGCAGTAAACCTGGGGTTGTACAGATAACTATCTCACATGCTGATTTTTGTATTTTAGTATTTTGTTAAAGATTTTTGTGTCAGTGTTCATCAGAGAGATTGGCCTGTAGTTCACTTTCATTGTTGTATCTTTTTCAGCTTTAGGAATTAAGGTGATGCTGCCTTCATAGAAGGTGTTTGGGAGGATTCCTTTCCTTTCAGTTGTTTTGAATAGCTTAAAAAGAATTGGAATTAGTTCTTCTTTAAATGTCTGGTTGAACTCAGCAATGAAGCCATCTGGTCCTGGGCTTTTCTTTGTTGGGAGGGTCTTTATTACTAATTGCATTTCCGTCTTGGTTATTGGTCTGT